>NC_134418.1:79957993-80265571 GCF_030867145.1 Opisthocomus hoazin
GCCAAAACCATCATGATGGCACCAGACAAGAAGCCAAAAGCTGGTTTGTATTATACATTTATTTCTGGCTGCACCCTTTCCTCTGACTGGTAAAATGTAAGAAAAGATATATCAGGCACCAATACTTTTTGCTTTCGTGCCCGGGGCTTTGTAGTCTTCCTTGATTCTGCCCAGGTTCCAGCTTGCAGTGTCATTCGTGCTCACATGAAGGAGTAGAAATGGATAGTAGTCTGTACTCTTGACAAACTGTGGCACCCTCTCAGCAACATCTCAGACCTTAGGTCCCGGAAGGCAGCACACCTCTTGTGACTCCCTGTCAGGCTGGCAGATGGGTGCCTCAGTGCCCCTTAACAGAGCATCACCCGCTATGAGCACTCATCGTTTCTCTTTGCAGTATCTACTGTGTGCTGCTGGTACAATTTCTCCTTGTAGACCTTGCTCGTGGGTATCTACAGGTGATAAATCTTCATATCTGGTTTTGCTTGTAATGTTGGAGTGTGGGGACTGAAGCAGAGTCCTGCTTTTGAGGGTCACCAGGGTCCAAGATGCCACATTCTCTGTGGTATCAACCAGAGGAACATGGTTCTGAAACCACTTATCTATCTCCATCTCAGACCCTCTAAAACTGTGCAGTTTTGCTACAGTTTTCAAGTTGGTGCCTTCACTTTTTATAAGAAACCAAGATTTTTACATCACATCAGATTTTTATATGGAGGTATAAAACATATAAAATGTATATAAAAATGAGAAAACCAATTTCTATTGCCTATTTCTGAGGGTTTTAAGGACAGGGGCAGGTGTTTGGTCTTTTACCACAGTACTGGAGTTTGATGCATACAGGAAAAATTAGAGTATTCTTAAGCTAACAAACATATATGTTCAAAGTCATCTTTTATGTGAGAAATTGTGTAGTGCTGGCAGATAAAGGGATAACTCCATGCATGAAGTCCTCAATAAGAAACAGATGTCTTCAGGAACCTCAGTAAAATCAGCTCTCAGGTAAATATGGTTGGAGCTGTGAAGAAGAGGACAGAATGCACCAGATGGAGAAGCAGCTGGTTTATGTGTAGTAGGAGAAAGGTGTTTTATTTTTCTGCTTGTTTTAAACATTTGATATAATTTCGTGTGTGTGTGTGTGTAACTAAATATTTAGAAATGTGCACTGAATAATAAACGTTTCAGAAGACACACTTCTTAATAAAAGACCCTTTGTTCTGCTGGTAGACAACAGGAACCAATTTCAACAGTCTACATGCCCTGAAGCGCTTCCTGTGGATCTGTGCCCAACACATACCTTTCTTGTTTCTGATACCTCCAAGTGTTCAAACAGCACCAGAAATACAAAATATTCACAAGGACAGGCATATTTGGCAGCCGTTGTTGTGTCACAGGATATAATTAGATGGAACTGTCCATTTTGTCCCTGGTTAGGGATGCTAATATGGTTAGATTATATACTGTGCTCCTTTATCTCATCTTCGGAAAACGAGAAGACATTATCTTTATGATATACTAAGGGTCACAACTCACAATAATCACAGCAATGTAGGTACCCATAGGTCTGAACATATGAACCTATAAAACAGATAGAATCTGCCTACATCAGGAAAATGTAACAGTCTGTGCTAAGTCAACGCAGTATCTGCAGCAGGAAGAAAATGGAGAGAGGATAGTTAGTAATAAAGTGGTAAAGACCGAAGATGTACTTTACTCTTTACATAAACGCAATTGTCATGATCTAATTCTAAGAGGCTGGCAAGACAAACGATTTCAGAATTGCTGCAATAAATGCCCTGAAGCCTGCAGCTTCACATGCCTGACATACATCTTTAGCAAGAGCAGGTACTACTAAGTAACCGTTAAGGAAAAGTGCCAGTAAAAGTAGGCACCTGGGTCTGCTATTGCCAGGGAAAGAAGACTGCCTGCTTAGCTGTAGTATACTTAAGGCTGCAAGACAAAGCTGTTCATGATCTTGCAGATTGGAGGCCATCTGGAAACGGCCTGCGAGTGAACCGATAATTAATCAAGTTGAGAAATATTTCCACTTTATGGAAGCCATTGCCCTTTGCAATGAAATCTAGTTCCATCACAGGTAGGAACAAATATAAATGTACACTGAAAAGTGAAGGTGGGAACGTGGAGCCAAGCACGTTTGCTGGGGAATGGAGAACAGATATCCTGGCAACGGAGCCATCAGCTTCAGCAGACATGGGCTGCACAGGCGGGCATCAGTTGTCATTAAATTATGAACAGCGTTGAGTTTATAAGGTGACTGAGCCCTGTGCTTAGAAGCAAACAGCTGCTTTATTTTAAGAAATTAATGTTTTCTGTCTGTCTACCTGCCCATCAGTGACACATTCCCACTTCCTAAGCAGAGGGAGTAGAAATGACCACTAAGCCAACCCTAAAAACAAGATATGTGGTTTCCTGTGAAGGCAGAGAGCTGGCAGCAACAAAATGGCTGTGATCTACAGCAGTTTCCTGGAAAGCCCATCTAGCTGCTGATGCGGCTCCTGAAACAGGCGATGGTGTGGCAGGGTGCCCTGCTTTGGGCAGTTAGGATATGATGGCAGAAACCATTGCTTCTAGAAGGAATCATCAACATCAGCTGCTGCAGTGAGTAGCCAGGCTCTTCTACTAAGTTTTACTAGTTTCTTCTCTCAGCTGCTTCTCCTCCCTTCTCATCTCCCAACACAGAGGTGACTCCATGGTAGCCAAGCCCTTGTCAATGTGGCAATAAAATCTGGCTTTGTGCTTCCTGTCCAGAAATCTCAGCACCATTTCTGAGTGAGTTAAAAAGTGCCTTGAGATGATTAGCACTTAGGGGTTTTAGTGCAATACCTCCTTCAGGTAGTCCACTTTCAACTAATACTTGAGATGGAGAAATTGGGTGAGCTGTGGTGTAGTAACCCATTTTACTTTGCAAGAAAGCAGCTGAGGGACTGAAATATCTTAATAGGTCACATGGCCTTTGTCAAATATGTTAGATCACATAAGGTGGACCAAAAAAGTCCAGAGAAGTTATATATTTGGCAGCCCTAAGGCACTTGATGTAATAATTGCCCTTTTTTATATACTAAAATATTTATAAACAAAGTTTTGACATTTTTAAACTTATATATTTGGAATTTTCATTGGAGTAATTTTTCTGTTAATTAGATTAATTTTTAGTCTAACCCCATACTTAAATATCAAAACAAGCAATCCTTTGCTTGTGCCATAGAAATTCTTTTGATTTTTAATTTAAAAGGTTGATATTACACGTTTGTTCTGGGCGAGTGTTATTTTTTTAATTTTGGCATGGCTAATACACTAGAAAATCAATTTCCTCCCCTAACAGAGGACACTGTGAGGAACACTGAAGGAGTAAAGAGGGCATCTGTTTGCTTTTTAAAATGTCTTCCAGCTTGAGCTAGAATGCTCTCACAACTGGCACAGAAGTCATGGATGCTGTTGATTTTCATGCTTCTTTCAGCTTTTAATGTGATTGTACACAAGCGAATGCGAGAGCAATAAAACACACAGACTTAATTGCAAGTTTCCTATTTAAGCCTGGTGTTTCAAGGGAAGTTTAAAAAGTTGCCAGTAATGGGGAACATTGTGAAGAACCTCATGTCTAGTACATAAAACCTTTAAGGAATTGTCTCTTTTTTAAAAGGTCATGTTTTGGTTAAACATAGAATGCGCTCTGGAATCTGCCCTGTTGCACACTGTATGCACTAGTGGAACACGTGCTCTTCTTATAAGCAGGAAACCCGACAGATCATTTCAGACGCAGAGAAATGCCTGTAATTTTTGACATTTTCTGTACCATGCTTCGATGTTTACAATCTTCTCCTGAGGGAATATTTACCTTAGAAAGCACAGCAGAAAGTCACAGGCCTCAGAAATCAAAGGAAAGGACATGGATATGAAAAAACTAATGGCACAGTGGTATATTAAAAAAGCAACTCAAAGTTAGTGGAGTAAAAAGAGCATTTCAATGCTAATTAAAAAGCTTCCACGTTTAAAGGCCAAGTAATGGAATCTCTACTGATGAGGAAATATGTATGTATGAACAGATGCGAAGAAAGTAATTACATGTCTTGTTGTATTTCATCTAATTAGGAATCATGATGACTTTAAGGTATGCGTTTAGGAAGAAATATGGCTAAAAAAACCCCTGAAGTATGTGCTCTGACCAATGCATTAAATTCAGGACAAACTGAAGCTTTCCTGTGGCTCTTGCGGAAATTAGCTTGCAAATACAGAACAGACCTGAACACTGTTCTTTCTTTGTGCCAGAATAATTTACAAAAAGAAAGCTGCTGAAGTACGGATTAACACAGAACAAACAAGATACAATATGATGTTTCAATAAAGGAGAAACTATGTTGTGAAAGAGATTATCTCCTGTTATAAAAAAATCAGGATGTCATTCACCGAACTATACAGAAAGATTCATGAGTAAATATGAGTGTTGGCATTTTAAATCACTTTCTTTTATAACGATAACATTTTTTACTTCATTGATTAAATCAATATCTGTGGTGCGGTACTAACAGAGAAAGCAAGAGGAAAAGGGTAATGACTGGGTGGCGGATGGCTATTTTACACTCACTGTACATTCTCTGCAGGTAGGGAAGACTCTGGCCAGCTGAGTTTACTCATCTTGCAGAGCCAGGGCAAGATGCATACAGCTTAGGAGATAATCAAGATTAATGATTAACGTTGTGCTAGTGCAGGTTTTTTGTGTTTTGTTTGCTTGCTTGACACTTTTTCTCCCCATTGCATTTTAAATTGATTTACAAATTATTTTATCTGGGATAGCCAAACATTCTCAAAGGGCAAAATTAAAATTCAGTGTGCTTAGAAAGTTCTTCATCACGGATAGGAGAAAGGGACGACCCTTAGGAGATCCTGTCTATTACTCCTTTAGGCTTTCATCATCTTCCTAGCAATGCTATTTTATCAGTGACAATACTGCCTCTGATGTCTGCTGCATAAATGCACAGCATTTTCCTAAGAAGCGGCCAGCTAGTTGTGAAGTGTGCTACAGAAAGGTTAGAGCAGAACTAAAGTCCTGGTATTTTGCCATTAGCTTGGTACAGAGCCAAAGTGCTTTGGAAAACTTCTTTCCACTGAAACTGGTTGTGGTCCCTGTAGGAGAGTTCTGAATAGGCCTGATCTTCCCAGCAACTCACCCTTTCCATTACCTCTCCAGAGAGTAGTGGCCATTATGGTAAAGGGCAGATGCGTTTGTGGGAGAGATGCGTCGTGCTCTGGGGGCTCAGGGACCTGGTTTGCGTCCTGGTGCTAACACAAGTGACAAGTCTTGTATCACATCTTAATTCCTTCATGCCTTAACATCCCTCTCCCTGATATTAAGGTGCATAAATGCACACCTTCCTCCCAACCAGCCTTTGGAGTTTACCTTTAGGATTAGTTATAATTGTGGGGTGACCTAGTAATGACAGCACCAAGTTTAGATATGTGCACGTGTGCGTGGAGGTTTGTGTGCACGCATGTGTGTCTGCAAGTGTGTGTGCACGTACAGGTGTGAGCAACTTTCACAGCCTCAGGAACAAGGCACGCATGCAGTAAGGCACCAGATTCCTCTTTCGTTCATTAAGCATCTTTGGATTCAGTTCATGTGTGTGTTTGCTGCCATGCAACACTAGGCAGATGGTCCTTGTTTCTCTAATAGGGTCAAAGTGATTTTTGAAAAGTAAAATATTAAATAAAAGGTAAATATAAACAGGTGAGATTGCTTTCGCACAACCAAGAAGAAATTACTTGCTAAGGAATATAATATCTTTATAGCGGTAAATGGAAGAATATTTAGGGCCTGCTTAATGAAAAAATTAATTGCCTGATAAACTTTTTGCATAGTTGCAGTGGAAAAGTACAAAATGTACCATTTCTGTATTTATCAAACTGCCTTCTGACCTGCATATAATAAAACTTGACCACAGTTATGAATACAAACATAAATAAAAAAGTATGTGAGTTTTTTTATAGGTAAACCTCAATAGATTTCTTTTAACTTTTTGCTAAATCCGGATTCTTTTCATCTAAGTATGGGCTTTTTAGTTAGTAGTGGAGTTATGTGAGAGCATAGTTATATACCTGTCAGTTATGTGCTGCACTGTGTGATGTGTTTGACGTATGCCATGAAGAAGAAATGCAGGATTCTTTGTAAGAATTCAGTACAATAGTATTATGTTTTGTGCTGGATGTGTGGTGTAGCCATGTTGTATAAGACTGTGTTAAGAGAGCAATAGGAAAAGTGAAGTTCCTATTACAAACAGCCCTTACTGAGTTCTGTCGCCAGCATGCTGGCTAGTAACGCATGCCAGCAAGAGGAATGTATCTAAATAAAATGCATAATATGGCCACCATCTCAGCATGAAGTAAAACACAGCTTTATAAAGCTTTAGGAAATACTAGATATGAATAAAAAACTGCATCTGAACTTGACAACCAGTGAAAGTCCTCTGTGACCTGTCTCAGCTAAATCCATTCCTTTACAATATGTAACTGAGGACAACTTTGCTTATAGGGATTCCCTACGTGCTGATAAAATCAAAGTAGGTAAAAGCATTAGATGCTGGGAATGAATGTTTCTTTTGAATTTTTTAGTATTTTAACATCCAACTCTAAAACGTGAACAAATGCATTTTGTAGGGGCAGTTGCCTCTATGGGAACAGTTAAATTGAAGATAGGGGTGGTTAATAAAACAACAAAGGCATTTTTAGTTGTGCCACAGCTCTGGCTAAGTGCTCGTGAGGTCATGAAGTATTATACCCATGTTCAGCCATGTGGACCTCAAGAGGTTGTCCTGAGCAGGCAGTAACTCTCAGGACATCGGTTCCCCTTCTGCAGCATTTCACCTCTCATGTGATTCCCGAGACTACTGATGATACCTGAGGTCCTCAATAGTTCAAGTGTTTAGGTGTTCTGGATTTACAATGCACTCTTCAAGGCTTCTGTTGGTTGAAAGAAGACATCCATATTTCCTAAGAGACTTTAACCACAACTGCCCTTTTTTTTAAATAGCACAGAAAATAGTTGTAGCCAAAATAATAAATATTACATTCTGTATGGTTTTGTCTGTCAGGAAATTGGTCAGCGTTTAGGAAGTTAGTTGGAGTCTTGTGCCCAGTACACCATTTCTCCCTTAATTCACAGAACCAGAGATTCATCTATGCATTGATTATCCCTTTATTTTTCTTTCCAAAACCCACAGGGTAAAAGACACTTCATTTTATAACGCTTACGTACACCATTTTCTTAAGTTCATCCAGTCAGCCTATTCAGGTAATGGAGTTACTTCCTCACACACTGGCAACAAGCCCACAAAGCAGAATAAGATTGATTTGTCTACGGAACTGCACCGTTATATCTATGCAAATGTCATTGAGCCCAGATAGTTCACCCTTCCAATCTAGACCTGTTAGTGTGCCTCACATTGGTCCATTGACTGCCTTTTCCTCAATCCCAGAGAGTATCTCTGAACAGAAGTTAATTCCTTGAAGTCAGTTAAGCAACCAAGATCACACAGTTACAGTGACACTTAATATTTCATAAAAATACTGCAAAAAAACCCCCCTTATGGTCTCCAACACCTCACATTTGTTGGAATAATTTATGCCTAGGCTTCTAAAGGTGTTCAGTGGGGAGAGGTCTGCCCACCTGAGATTTTAAACACATTTTGTCTAATTCAGACATCTTTAAACATTCCTCAAAGGCCCCAGGTTTGCCTGTGAGCCCATAATTTCTGCAGGATTTGGGAATGCAGAGGTAAGTAATGAGTTATTATAGTACATTCAGCAGTGAGAAGTGCAGTCGTAGGCTTATTCTTTTCATCACGCTTGTACTAGCTGTGTTGTAAAGAAGTGTGAACTAATTTACATTTCCAGCTCTTTCTGGGGTTGTGTTTGCTATGAAGTTCCACTCGGCTTTTAAGTCTTCGTGTTCCTTCTCCCCCCCCGCCCCCAACCCTTTCCCCAGTGCTCGCTTTGTCTCTTGGCAAGACAATCGGGCAGCAAGCTTGCTGTGGCAGGAGCGTTAGTAAATGTTAAGGGCCTCTCTCAAGATGACACACAGGCTCTGAGAAAAGTAGCTGGGTGGCTGTAGTTTTATAATGAACTGGATGACCATATGAACCCTCTGCCTGCATCAACCTCTCTGCAGTAGGGTGCGAGAAGCGTAGAAAAAGTAAACTGTGTGACACAATCTGGGTGACTTAAAATCATTAATACTAAGGACATCAGACATATGTTCCCATTACAGAAATAGCCCCGTAATGAGGAGTTTTGCTTCAGAGATGATTCAAAGTGCTGAGTAAGACCTATTGAGTGAAGAGATCTGTTGCTGCAGCACCTGAATGTTATGAGGTTGCCTGTTTGAACATGCCCATATCCCAATTTTGTTCAGTTTGAAATTTTGGGAAGCAGTAGCAATGTGTGGTTCTGGAGTGTATTTTGGGAATCATGAAAATGAAAACACATATCCAATGTTTTAATCTTTGGAAGAAATCCCGGCTTCATTCAAATTAATAGTAACATTTCTGTTGGTGTCAATGATGCCAGATTTCACTTCCTCTTGCCTTTCACTTTTTAGCAGAAGAAGATGTGGTCTTTAAACGTATTTAGGGTCTTGTTGCATATTATCCTGCCTGCATAGAAAAAGTTCCATTTTTAATTTTAAAAACACTCTGCCTGTAAGGACATCAAAAGTACACATGGATCAAAGTGAGGGGTATTTATCTGGACATTTTTCTTCTCTGTTGACTTTGAGCATGCTGTGAAAAGTGGAAGGGATAAATAAAAAGAGGGCTTGACTTAAGCTACATCTGACTTTGATTTTGTAATATCTAAATGTGAGACACCAAATGTTCAGAGTCAAAACCAGCCTTGTTCCATACTGGGAGGAAAATTACACTAAACAGTGTTAAATAATTCTGGGTATTCGTGTGCAGAAAGTTAAAAAATGCTGAATAGCAGGAGAAATGCTTTATTATTTTCAAGGTTTTATTTAATGAGGGCCTTATAATAGAGAAGAAATTCGGAACATCTGCTGTCGGGCTACTGAACAAAAGGAGAAGATCAGTTGTAAAGTTTAACTCTACTTTTTCTGATGCAATTATGTCTGAAAATCCAAATCTTTATGTTTTTCTCTCACCCACTTTCTTCCTCTCACAGTGGTCAGGATGTTTTCTCTCATCTTCAGCAGATCTTGGAGAGAATCCAGGGCCACCCACAGGTTATTCCGAATTCAAGAGACGAACGATTTATTTTCCTCCCAAAGAAACAACATTTTCTAAAACTGAAATTTATTGCTTCATTATTTAGGAATCAAGAACACTAAATGGTAAATTTTGAAAAGATAAAGCACAGACAGGACGAAATAGTGTGTTGCCACTAATTAATTTGGGTTAAAAAAAGGAAAATAGAACCAGACAATGTTTAGGAGAATTGTCTAGGACTCCCAGCCCTAGCAGAAATCCTCGTCCTGGGTTTATAGCCGGGACAAATGTAACTAATTCTACATGAATTTTAAAGAAGAGGAGGAAGAAATTCATATTTTAACTCCTCTAGTCAAGACTCCATCAGAGTAAAATCTCTTGAAACTTGTGAGAAAAATAGAGGCACCATATAGACATGATTCACTAGCTTGGAGAATATTCTCCATGAATCATGACGTGGCAGTTTTTGTCCTTGTCTATTAAATAAAGAAAAACACAAGGGAGATTCCAGTAAAAGGAGAGTGTGCTGTTGAAGAGAAAATAAGTAGAAGTAAAGATAAGAACCAAAAAAACCCCATACAATTTTCTGATGTATCAAGAAACAGACCTGGTGTATTGTCACGTAGTAACTTTACATGGAATATAAACATGAATATTCTAAAAATATACAAGTTTTTCTGCTTGTTACTAATTCTTGCTTCCTTTAGTTCAAGACTGGAACTTAGAAGCATGAAAACTCCACATCTCAATGTGAGTAGCAGTTTCCTGCAAAGCAGTATCCTTATGCAGTATTCTGATGTTGCTCTAGCTCTGTGTCTTGCTTAGTTGGTTCACAAAGCAGCAAATCAGCTAATATGAACCAAAAGGACATGGCAGCTAGTATAATTTACAGAGAATACTGCTCTTTTGAGAAAAGTAGAGGCAGAGGGGATATGCAGTGCATGTTACCTAGCTACTGTCAAAAATTTGTTGTGAACAGACATAAATTCGAATACACTAGTTGTGTAATCACCTACACATAATGTAATCACCTGCCTACTCCTCTCTCAAGACTTGCTATTTAGTCTGGAATAGTGAGGGAAATACATTGGAACAAAAGACAATCTCACCCTGAAGCCCTAGCAGTGTGCAACACCATTGCCCAACTATGGAGTGCTTGCTGCTGTGGGCAGGCCTCCTTGGGGGAGCGTTTAGATGCTGATCCTTAAATCTTCAAGCTTCACCTCTGTCTTGGTTAACTCGAGCTGGCAACTAACCTCCACACAGGTGCTCGCTTGCTCCCTAGGAGGAGGCTGAGGGGAGACCTTATTGCTCTCTAAGACTACCTGAAAGGAGGTAGTAATGAGGCAGGTGTTGGTCTCTTCCCCCACGTCACTAGTGATAGGATGAGAGGAAATGGCCTCAAGTTGCACCAGGGGACATTTAGACTGGATATTAGGAAAAATTTCTTTACTGAAAGAGTGGTCAGGCATTGGAACAGGCTGCCCAGGGAAGTGGTTGAGTCCCCAGCCATGGAGGTGTTCAAAAAACGTGTAGATGTGGCACTTCGGCACATGGTTTAGCAGGCATGGTGGTGTTGGGTTGATGGCTGGACTTGATGAACTTAGAGGTCTTTTCCAACCCTAATGATCCCTGGTGGGATGAGGGAGAGAATAGGAAGGGTAAAAGTGAGAAAACTTGTGGGCTGAGACAAACACAGTTTAATAGGTAAAGCAAAAACCACGCATACAAGCAAATCAAAAGAAGGAATTATTTCACTGCTTCCCATTGGCAGGCAGGTGTTCAACCATCTCCAGGAAAGCAGGGCTCTGTCACATGTAACAGGAAGACGAATGCCATCACTCAGGACGTCCACCCTTCCGTCTTCTTTCCACAGCTTTATATTGCTGAGCATGATGTCATATGGTGTGGAACATCTCTGTGGTCAGCTGGCTGTATCTCCAGCTGTCCCAGCTGTATCCCCTCCCAACTTCTTGTGCACCCCAAGCCCGCTAGCTGGTGGGGCTGAGTTAGAAGCAGAAAAGGCCTTTACTCTGTGTGAGCACTGCTCAGCAATGACGAAAACATCCCTATGTTATCAGCACTGTTTTCAGCACAAATGTAAAACATAGCCTCATACTAGCTACTATAAGGTAAATTAACTCTATCCCAGTGAAAATCAGCACAATCTCTCACTTTTTCTTGCATTTGAGACAGTTTCTAAGATTGTTGGTGCACTGGGTACAGAATCAGGGGCTTTCATGGGTGAACGTCCCAGTAGCTCAGAGAAACAGATGAATCTACTCACATTCATGCTATGATTTGAGCAACAAACTCAAATCTGTTATAAACGCTGTCAGGTTATACTCCCACCCTTGACAGGGGAGGTTTGTCGCTAACATCTGAGTATGAGGCTAACTATTTGGCAGCAAGGTGAATGTGGCTGATCCTTCTCTCGTGGCGGGCTTATGTCTAAGGCAAGGCTAAGAGTTGATCCTGGCCCCCCCTGAGCTGATTGTGGGGACACAATGCCACATGAGACAGACCGGGCACAGCACATAGGACACAAACATTGAGAACCAACTTTCCTGTTTACTGAGGACCAGGCCATGAGCTGATGCAAGCCAATGTTGCTCCATTAACTTAAAACAAGATCTGCAAATTCATGAGTTGGGAGTTCGGTTTTAAATCCTGCTGTATGCTAAAGAGTAAAACAAGGGATGGAAAGGGTGAAATAGGTGGGTGTTGGACCTCAGACTACAATTCCATGGGTAGATGAAACGTAGTCAAAGGAATCTTACAGTAGCAAGCCCAGAAAAACAGAATCCTCTTGCTCAGAGACAGACAGAAGACAGCTGACTTAGAGAAAACTGTACCTGATGTGAGTCAAAAACTTTGTGTTTAATTCAAATCTTTCAACCCAAAGCTGAGCCAGGCTAACAGAAAGGTGTGAGGTACAAGCTGGAAGTTATGATGTTAGATTCATTTTAATCCACATAATATATCTGCTAGATGCATAATGCCTCAGATATTTTAATTAAATTTGATTAATTGAGCTGCCTAATGACATTCTACTATTTCTTATAAGTCTAATTTTGTTTCAGAGGTAATAGGAGAAGAGCAGAGAACTGAGAAACCATCTCTCTTCTTGGCTATGTTACAAGTCAGTTACAAATGCAACATGCAACTCAAATCCACACAGCTGATTTACAATTATGCAAGCAAGCACTTCAGCTAATTGTATAATGATACCTAAATTACTGTGGTATGGTGACATTCACTTGTTATGCTCAAGGACAAAACTAGCAAAAAAAAAAGTCGAAATGTATAATTTTAGTGTACAACTGGACACAGAGCTGAAAGCGAGGTAAGAAGTCCTTAATTAGTATCAAACTGAGCTGAGTTATCTCTTCTGGCCATTACAAAATCAACATTTGTAAACACTTATCAGTCATTTCTTTCCGGATACTTCATAGCTGGTAGCCTACAGAGTTACTGGAACTCAAACACGTACTGGTCTTATTTTATTCTTTTTTTAACCAAAAATAGTGCTTCATCTTGCCTCCTGCATGTGTGCACATTTCTGTTTATGCTTTCAAACAATGAATTCTCAAGTAGCAGCGTTCTTTCCTCTGTGCTATTGGTCTCTACCCATGACAAGAGCAACAGTCCCTGTACAAACAACATACAACTTTAAGAAAATGATGATAATGCCCCAGACACTGTGCATCTGTTGGGCACGTACAGTTTTTCTTAAGTAAAATGATAGCACCTTTTATTCCTACGATTTTGTTGTAAGGAAAAAATAACAGTTTCTCACTGAGAAATCTTGGGGATCCAAAGCCCATGAATCTGTATGCAAATTGGTCCATGATTATAGAAGAAGATCAGAAAAAAAAAGAAGAAAGAAGTATATTAACATTACAACCAACCCTGTATTTTGGAAAACAAATGCTGGGAATGGAAAGTGCTAACAATACCAGAAAAATAATATAAAACTAAAATATTTTTACTACTGTCAAACCTCTTGTGGCAGAAAATCTGAGCTTTGTCTTTTAAGTTTTTCACATTAACATTTTCATTCTGATCTGTGAACGAAACCTTAATTTTTCAATATTCTCTTGCAGATCACCCCACTAGGAAAGGTCCGGTGTCCTGACTGGGAGGAAGTAATTGTTAACTGCACAGAACAAAACAACTCTTCCACTGAAACAGTTCTAATTGGAAGTGATCAGGTAATGAATTAGATGCAGAAGCAAACAAGCTGTGGAGAATTCAAATGAGCTGTTTTCTCAATTGGATTCAAAGTCATCAGCAGCTGAATGAAAATGTGTTATCCCAAACCAGGTGCATAGGCATGGAGCCCTCAGCATATAAAAAATATATGAGGGGTAGTTGTTTAGTGTTTCAAGGCATCTGTGTCCCCTCCGGAGCCAGAAGTCCTCCGGTCACCGGCACAGGTGGATGGTGCTGGCTTAGTGGTTGTGAGTCGATGGAGGGAGAGAACAGAAGAAACAAATGGGTATATTGATTAAGAATATCTTCTCTTTGTCCATTTCTGTCAGGTGTCCTACATATCCCTGGCAGATGGTGAAGCTTGCCTTGCCAGCATATAACTTAAGAGCACCTAGCAAAGTAAACAAGATTTATCTTACCATAGAGGTAAACTGTGTCCTACCTTCCTTCAGGATTCAATAACACTTAACTGGTGCCAAGTGATACTGTTTGTACCTAACGGGGCGTTTCATGGCTAAGGGTGAGGAACAGATAAAGAGAATATAATGGGTCATTTTCCTATGGCGTGTCACTGCCACATGCGTGATTGTTCTTTAGTAAAAACAAAGTGTTTGTATCAGTAGGATCACTCAAAGAGTAGGTTACTTCAAGAAAAGGATCAGCATCTGGTTCTGTTCTAACTAACATAACCCACAAAGAAATGGCTGTCATGAAATGAACAGATGTGCTTAGAAAACCGAAGCCAAATTCTGGTCAGACCTATGCGACTCTGTTAGCTTTAGCAGAGCTACAGGGGAAGAAGTGAGTGAAAATTAACTTTGGCTCTTTGCTGCAAACAGTTCAGAGACTTGGGTGGAATTCGGGATAAGTTTAGCTCTGGATTAAACAGTATACAATTCTGCTATGTAAAGCAGAACAGAGTTCAGCCATTTGCTGGGAAATGACTGCATATGAACACCCGTCTGTTACTACCGAACTCTAAACACAACTGTGTTTTGTTGATGTTTTAATTCATGTGTATTGCTGTAATGTGCAACAGTAATCTCCTCCAATTTGTTACTATAATTAATGAGAAAACTGCTATGGTTTTAGGCTTGAATCAGGAAGCTGCTATTTGAATCATAGTACCAACTGATTTGGAGACAATAATATCATCTGATGCTGTGCATGAGGAACATGCCCAGCTGGAGAAGCTTTGAAGCAGACTGAGTAGGGGATTGAAGTTCTGTAGTGTAATTAGTCTGGAAAATAAAGACAGTCTGATTCAAAGATGCTATCACACTTAATAATTTCTGTCGTATTTTTATCAAGTATCATTGAAATCTAGGGGAAAAGCAAAGACAAGTATTCCTTGAGGGACAGATGCTGCTGTCATTTGTGACACAAAGCCTCTATAGACTTTTGTAGGCATTTCTTACTAAAAGAGATGATGAGATAGGTAATTGCTATGTCTGTGATCTGTGTGTGGTGATGGGCAATGGAAGAGTTAACACCAGAAACCTCTTACAGTGGAGATAATGTTGTCTGAGCCACATCACTTCTGGTTTATCAATAAACAAGTTAACGGTGTTGAACTCACACATGATGTTTTGCTCTTGCCTCTACCACAAAGCAGTAGGGACCACCCAACTCAGCATTTCAGTTGTGTTGAATATATGCATATTTGAAAGAAGTCATGAAACAATTTAATACGAAATGCATTTCAGAACACAGGCTTCTATGATAATGACACTGGGGAACTGTGTAATGGGAAGAGCAGTAGGTGGTATGAGTGAGTGGGAAGCTGTATTCAGCAATATACACTGTTAAGAAGAGGTAAGTCTGAAATGTTGGCCTATGAAATACAGAAAATAACCAAAACTATTTGGGCCGTATACTGAAACAGGCTGGGGTTAATAGAAGCTGGTGAAGATGACAGGGCATGAGAAGATCACAGCAATGGAAGACAAAGTGAAAAGTACAGCTTCATTGCAAAAAGAATCTTCACTGTACTGAAACCAATGATAACTATTAAGAACTGGACAGTCAAAACAAAGACTTAAATTGCACTTTCCATTTACCATACAATTGATATGTACTTTTTAAAAGTCTTTTCCTAAGAAAAGCCAATATCCTTCAGTGTTAGAAACTATAAGAAAAAAAAAAATGAAATGGAATATGAAATTGCAGAATGAGCACTGTATGAGAGACAGTAACTAATCGAAGCACTACTAGACAATTCAAAAGTGGTAAAAGCATTGGGCATTTAGGGCTTCTTTTGGACTGCAACATGAAAGTGAGAATAGGATTACCAAAAAAATGTGTAACAGTTCTGATAGTAAATTCATCAGCAAAATATTTATAACCCTTGAAAATCTTATAGAAAAGGTAGGGAGACATTTTCCTTAAGGTGACTAAAAACTATGGTAGGAAGCTGTCCTTGTCATTTAGAGAGGCTACTGCGATCGCAGCAACGAGCTACCATTGGCATTTGCCTCGGACAGTATTAAGCACCACACATCATTCCGTGGTAAAGAATTGAATGAGATGCTCAGATGAAAGGAGGATCTTATTTATATCAGCAAAGCTGTAACAGTATAATTCTAGCTGCTACAGACTGAGGCTATAAGTCAACCTACCAGCTTCTCTCGCCCTGCTACAGCTACATCAGGTTTGTCTAAGCAATTTGTTACTTTTCCTGACAAACTTTGATTGCTCTAGATCAGCAGTGATCTCCTCATATTTGCAAACACTAGCTGTATTTAATCATGCAAGAAAGACTAATTCCCTGCTACTATGGGATAGTTATACACATCTCAACTTTCGCGATGAATTATGTGCTTACTGTAACATTTTTTCATATCCTCTTTCTGAATCAGTTTGCACTTTAATGGCCACACAGACTGCTCTTTATGTACATCTTCCTTCTCAAGGAGTCTGTGGGGAGGCTTTGTAGTTCCACATCTGTTTTTACACATTCTTCTCTTTCTGTTTCTCTTTCATACCAAAAGAACATATGCATTAAAAAAAAAAGGGGAAAAAAGAAAAGAAATTCCTTTATGTCTCCTTTTCCCTCTCTCTTCTAACCCCCCCTCCCCTGTTTTCTTAAGATTCGGAATTGTTACCATCCAGATGATCCAACTGTGTCAATGGCTGCACTCCGGCAGTTTTATATACATACTTCTTACGGATTCACTCCCTGGTCTTGCTCAGATTTTGTAAATAGACCTAATGTTCTTGTCTGTAGGAAATGGTAATGCTGTGAAGTGAAGATTCATTTATCTGTGCCATATGGGATAGGATTTATCTGAGAGGTGGTGGACTTCTTGCCCTAAGAACCCACCTCTGACTATGAGCACTAGTTCAGGAAAACAAGCATTCAGGCAATGCGACAGCGTGTTGTTATGCCAAAATTGAGATTTCCCTGGAGACATTATAGATGCATCCAGCCCTACCTCTATTGTGTAAAATAACTTCTAGCTGAAATGTCAGTGACATTTTGGCTTGCATTACAGAGGTTTCTGGTTGGTTCTGTAACCTCAAAATAAATACTTTTTTTTTGTACTTAAAAGTTATTTTTTTCTAATAAGAAAATTTAAATTATATCTATTTGTAGGTGTCAGCATGCACCGGTAGTTCATGAGACTGACTTCAAATCCATTAAAACCAATGGCAACTGTAGGGCATTTTTAGTGCACAGGCTCCAGATTCGCCAGTGGTATTGCATGTGAGAGTGATGTGCCTTGCCAGATCTAACTGTATCCATGACAGGGGAAATGTTTTCACCCAAACTTATTTTTCAGCACTTTCTACAAGCAATTACAGGTGGCTCCTCAGATCAACATACTCGTGCCTGTGGATCTCTTTCTTTGGGAGATCATCCAGAAATAATGAAAACTCTGTTCATGGACACACACATAATTCTCCATTAAGCAAAATATGTCCAAAAGCCAAGCATTGCCATGCTTGGTTGCCTAGGATTTAGCTAGAAATGACTTAATATCATGATCCCATGAAGGCAACGTCGGAAAAAACCCAAGCAGAAGACCTGACAGTCTTTTTTTATAATTTCTGTGCTTTTACAAGGTGCTTTCCATAACCATAGTCTTTCAGTTTTATGCTAAGCATTTATTAACAAGAGCATTTTTCCTGCTTCTTGCTTCTTCACAGGGCATTTAATCATGTATTTATGCCTGTTTATCCATATAGTTGCTACAAGTGTTCCTTGATGAAAAGTACTTGAATTGGTAAAGCAAAGACAAAACTCATGAATCTTAGTTGGAGAGCATTTGTGTGAAACGTGCTAATATAGGTAATTTTACTCTTGGATAATGGAGAGAAAAGTGTTTAGAAGCTATGGAAACAAGGATCTTTTTTCCATATTGCTATGAAAAGGTAAATGAATAGGTGAATATAAACTGTATATTACCCCCTCATCTTTACTTGACATGATCATTTAGTCAAAACGGAGTTTTGTCTATGTAGTTTCAGTAGCAGAATCTGAAAGAATGAAAGTGAAGTGATTAAATGATAGTTGAAAGAAACTGTGTGTATCTTTCTCCACTGTACACTTACCTTAAGACTTCCACTGACTTAAACAACTTTCCTGAGTAATTGTGTGCCCAGTAGAGAAAAAGAAGAACCAGAATTATGATTTCTTAAAGACAGCTTTTCCTGTTCTTGTTCATAGGAATTATGTTAAAATAATTTTGTCACTTTCATTAAAGAGCAAGAAGTGATAACAATTTTTTATTAATTTTAGACTGTGCAGCTGTTGAAATCATGATCTCCATTTTACATGGCCCCTTCAAGAGAACAACATAAATTGCCTTTTTGCAGTCAAGCTCACCTATGTTCCATTCCCAAGTCTGGTATACTATTTCCTTTTAAAATCTAGATTTTAAAAGCATGTTGAAAAATCAGTGAAGAGGTGCGAATATTTTGCTCCATAGTTACCTTTCTAAAAGTAAGATTTGAGGCCAACTTACTTTTTTTCTAAGTGATATTGGTACAACTTAATTTTTTTATTGAAGCATCACTATCTAGGATTTCTGTCAGCAAACTCTTACGGTTCTGAGCCAACTACCATATATAAAGTCATACAAATATTTAAGTGGCTAGTTTGAAAATGAAAGGGCCATTTGGGTCTTCCAAAAAACACTTAAAGGAGGAAGGTTTCTGAATGGAGCATCTGCTACTTGCAGGACACCCGGGTATGGCAGTATATCTGTGGCTCACATCATTGTAATGTAAGCACAGCTTGTCGGTTGCTGCAGATTTGAATAGCCTCTGCGCACAGCCCCCAGACTTCACCTAACTTCTTCTAGGGAAACCCAAGACCTACACAGGCAGAAGCAGGACCAGGTAAGAAGTCATCCACTTCCAAAGGAGACAAGCATTTTGTGTCAATTTGTTAGTTATATTTAAAAATATTTCTTCTTCTTCTACAGAATCCCATTGTCCCTACACTGCCTGTAGAAGTGGTTCCTGCTCATTAGAAGCAGAGTTAATCCAATGGTCAACAGAGCTTTCTCCACTGATCTCTGACAGTTTTGATTCAGTCCCTAGATTTTGTCTGGCCACAGTTTGTATGGGTTTCTTAAAGCTAGCCACCATTTCAAAATAGAGAAAATGTTATTAGGGTATGAGTACAAGAGTTTGTGTCTGTGGGGAGAAAGTATAGAAAGAATTTTTGATTCTGGAGAGTAATTTTTAATTTACTGATTTTATAGCCCAGGACATGCAAAAGATTTATCTAGGGGTTCATGCACTCAAACTGTTTATAAATATTGGTACCTTTTCTATTGAAAAACATCTTTAATCAAAAAATTAGTGATTTTATTAAAAAAAAAAAGCACATTAAGACCAATAACTGAAAGTGCAGTGTAGGAACTAGAAAATGGTGATGATGTCCTGAAATTCATATGAAAAGAATGAAGAGAAAAATAAAGTCTAGGGGGGGAAAAAAAGGATTTAACACAAAGGAAAACTTCTCTCTGTCATCACTGGGAGTGAATGCTACACAGGATGAAGGCAGTAGTAGGACACAGACAGTCCACAGCATCCACAGCCAGTTTAGATGACATACAAGCAGCAGAGCTGCAGGGCTGGTGGCTCTGTCTGAGATAAGGCTGATCTGGATAGGTACAAGATCCGAGGTATGAGATAGCATGGCCTAAGCATCACAGAGGTCACACGTTGGACCTGTTTCCACAAATTAACATGCTATTGTGCGTCCCTTGAATCACGATAACTTACCCTCCATATATTAGTAGCTTACAGCATGCTTGGGTGAAACAAATATCTTAGCTTAAGATCTTAACTGATATTAAGTACCTGTTTTTCCACAGAAATTTGCCTTTGTATCCAAGTGTCTTCTTCTTGTTGAAGCCAAAACTAAAATTTCTGTTCTTCAATGGGATCATATTCGTGTTCATATTAATTAGATACACAACTAAGGGACGTAGAGGAATCAGTAAGAAACAGGTGAATCTCATGTACTTACAGTGTTAACTCTGCTTCTTACACTCAGAGAATATGTTCCTCCTTACTTAAGGGAAGTACTGCAGTCATACATTCTGCTTTACTTGCAAAATAATATTTATCCATTCCCAAGTCTGGTATACTATTTCCTAAAAGCCTCAGAAACCTTTTTGACTGGGAAATTACAACTATAGTGGCTGGGCTGGAAAATAGCCATGAGAAAAGGGATTTTGCCAGGGGACGTCACAACACCTTACCAAGCTCCAGTAGCCAGTGGGTCTTTTTGCAGGCAACATAAAGACTAGCTGTTCCAAATAGCAGTCGAGTTGACACTATGCAGAACATTTCATAAAAGGTAGCCTGTAATGAAGTTTGTGCTTTGAGCTCTTAAGTTAAAGTAATTGAACTTTGAAGTATAATTCAGGATATGGCCAGCTGATATTAAAAAGACCATAATGTGTGGTTTAAGTATAGTCACTGACAGTCCAAAATCTATTCTTTATGTTGGTATGCCAGGTGTTCAGAAGGGCTGATATCAGTGAGAACACAGTGTTTGGTATCAGCATACTCACTCACACTCTAAAATCAATTATTTATATTGGTATGCCAGGTATTCAGAAGGTACAGGGTCCACAAAAAATAGCCAGCAGTTATGACTCTAAAATGCCAAAAGGAATTCATACCGGAAATGCCAATGACTTAGGTATGAAGTGACACACCTATTCAAAATAAAAAATCTACTTTTGAATTAGAAAATGGTGAGCATCATTGAATAGGTATGTAAGCATCTCATTTAATTTTGTTATATTTTGGAAATAAAAAGAAATATTTTTGATAGTGAGTAAAATCAACTCAGCTTCTTACTTAAAGTTTCCACTAAAGATGTGAATTCCACAAGGGAGTTTCTAAATTAACCTATAATTGGGACAATTTTATTTCCATCATTCTCACTCCAGTATTCCTGAAGACACTCTAGATCAATCAATTAATAACCACATTAGCACAAACAATATTAATTTAATATTACAAGCTTCTAATTAATAGACATCTGTTCAAAAGAAGTTTAACAAATGAGCCTAACAAGTTCACTAACATTCTCACTAAATCTGTTGACCTGTGAACTTCAGAGATGAGGCAAACCCAGCCACCTTGGCAGACAGCCAGTTGCCTCACCAGGCTGAAAATGTTAAGAGGACAAAAACTTGGCTGAAGTGAAGGACTTGGCAAAATAGAAGTTGCACTTAAGTTTTTACTTATATGCAAGCGGAAGGCAGTGGAGAATCAGTCCTTCCACCTTAATATGTGTAAATATTGTCTCATCCGGTGCTCCCGGGAACTTGGGAGAGTCCTTTGAACTGGTTAAACAAACACGTTGTACTTCAGTCTTTAGCAGGCAAGCGTTTATGACTTTCATTGAAGTCAACAGCAGTTCTACACTGGCTTTCAGTGTAAAACCCAGGAAGAGTGCTGGGCTGTAAATAGCCTACAGTGCTTGTTCCACAAGGTCCATGGCACAACGTTTGTCACAACCTTGCCTTTAAACTGGCATTGCTGTTCCAGAAGTTTCTGATTTCCTAGGCAACCTGCAGGACAATGCAAAGAGGAGTGTGCATTTCTGCAAGGTGCTTAAAGATGTCATTTTATTTCTTAAGGCTTATGAATTAAGGTATCACCAAATCCAGCTGTGCCCTGAAGAAATTTAAACTAGGTATTACTGCCCGTGGTGTTTGTGGTCAAAACACTTTGAGTGCTGAAATTGCTGTTTGTAGAGGTAAAAAAAGCAGGCTACATTTTGTCTAGCAGCACTTTAATTCAGCTTATCACTTGCTCAGTATTTTCTACAGTAGTACCATTATTCTTAGCCATGAATTCATTCATTTCTTAAGCTTAATCTGTTTCTAAGGAATTATCAGTGTATGTGTATTTTTTCTGTATATAACGTGTCTTGAAAATTTTTCAGTAAATTTAAAGAGAATAACAGGGGTAAAAAATGTTTTCAAGACAGTAATAAAGATTTCTTTTCTTACTGTATTTTTTTATCTCAGAAAAAGAAATGAACTACTTAAAACACTTAGATAAATACAAACTAAAAACAGCAGAGTAATAACCGTTTACAAAACTTGAAATAGCTGATGATGTAGATCACAGGCCTCAGTTTAATTGCATCTGTATGTTCTATCTGTAACATTTGTGGAAATAGGGATATATATGGTCTCAAGTCACATCAGGGGAGGTTTAGATTGGATATTAGGGAAAATATCTTTACTGAAAGAGTTGTGAAGCATTGGAATATGTTGCCCAGGGAAGAGGCTGTCCAGGGAGGTGGTGGAGTCCCCATCCCTGGAGGTGTTCAATAAACATGTAGATGTGGCACTTCAGGACATGGTTTAGCAGGCATGGTGGTGATGGGGTGTCAGTTGGACTTCATGATCTTAGGTATCTTTTCCAACCGTAACGATTCTATGATTCTGTAATTCTATGATACAGACAAATTAACTCTGAGGTCAAACATTGTTCAGTTCCACAGGAACCGAAATGCCTCTGGTATACTATTCAGCTGCTGCCACCATATCTGTTTTCAAGACAGTGATGCATGAGCTATGAGAGTAGTATAAAATAAGAAGGGAATCCTTTCCCCTCCTTTCCACAAATCATGTTTTTGCAGTTCATGAGGAATTCTAAATAAACAAAGTAGGAAAGAAATGGTGGCAAACTTTTCTGCAGATGGCACATCACATGAGAACCACCGAGAAGTAAATAGGGTTTTAATGCAGAGACTGAGACTTTAAAGGATATTTGCATTCATTTTTTTCTGTTCATCTCTATTAGAATGCTCAGCACCAGCAGCTTGTTCTGTTGTGTCCAGGAGAAAAGAAAAAGTTCTTTTTGAAGCGTTGTCCTTCATACTTCATGAATGAGCAGAAGAACTATTGCCCCACAGGAGAGGACTGGGGAAGGACCACTCGAGGCTTGCTCAGGGATCCTGCTGCTAAACACAACTTAGAAATGAGTACGCTGGCATAAAGTACAATTAGTATTTTATGCACTATGTAGTGAATGTAGGTTTTTTTGCCAAGGTTTGGTCATGCATTCTTTGTATAAATCACAGTTCTCTTTACCTGCGTGGTAGATTGGAGTGTCCAGGAAAATGGAACCATTGCAAATCATTAAGACAAAACGGGAAAACATTACTAAAGCAATTATGACTACAATCTTTAAACGGTTATACAGGGATTAATGATGCAATAACTTGCAATATTTTGTTTTATTACTAGCAGAATTTAGCTGTACTTTCCAAAGGAAAAGGCTTTTTTTTAATAAAGGGAAAATATTTATTTTTACTAAATTACTTTTATATTTAGATTATTTAAAAATAAACAGTGACAACATTCTACTAATCTGCTGTCAGTAACAGTTACCATATATGAATATTATTAATTGTTTCTACGCTTGCTCAAAATACACTGAAGAGACGTTATTCATACTTACCTTCGACACAATCTTTTTCTGGTTAAATGTTTTTGACGTTTTAGCTTCAATGATTCACATATATAATACTTAGTGACTAAATTCTACTCAGTGCTTTGCTAATCACTGTCATACAGTCTGTTTACTTTATCGGTTTCAATTTGCCAAAAGTCTAATTGGAGATGGTGTGATAGTATTGTGTTCCTGAGATGGTGATGTTAATTACAATCTTCTTTTCTAAAGCTTTTATTCCACTGAGCAGTTTTTGTTCCTGACAAGCAGAACACCTTTTACTTCTGGAAAGAAATTTGAATCCAGTAATACCTGTTGAGCAGTGAGAAGATAATTTAATGCTTTAAAACATGTTTTGTCAATGCACCTCTTGATAGCTGCTATATGACTTTTGAAATCGCACATAGCAAAGCCAGAGGAACATGGTTCCCCATATGTCTTCTGTATCTGTAGTATATGATGTAGACAGAAACAAACCCAGAGATGTTATATATTGTGAGGGTATCTGGACTGGTTCTTTCAAAATTTGAAAGGAAAATGTGAAGAGAAACTGATAAGGAATCCAAGTTGGAGAGGAGTACCTTCTTTAACAGTAAGTGAAATGCTAATGAAGAAAAGATGAAGAAAAATGGTTTCCTTTCAATTTACTTTCTGTTTCTATTGTATGATTTGTGTTTATTTCACATAAAAATGTAAAAGGAGCGATAGAGAGTCACACGCTATATACCAAGGGAAAGAGATTTTTGCTTGTAAGGACCTCAGGAACATCATCCGATGCATTCAAAGTTTTTATTCAGCAATTCAGGCAATAATAAAAGCAGAAATAATGTTATAGTTACACAGTACAATAATTTGGTGATTCTGTCTCAAATTTCCACATTATGATTGATTCAATTGCATTGCTACTTCTTTGCATGTTAGAGTGTAAATTGAGCCAAGTTTTGCTACTGGTACTTTTGTTTTGCTACATGTTTCATGTGTATCGCAGACAAGGGACAACTGGGAATCATTAATGTGACTCATTCACGTGGGAATATATTGAAGAATGGATTGGCTTCAGTTTTAGAGAAAAGAATTGGAGTCATATACATTCTTTGCAGAAAAAACAACTGTATAACTTGCAAGAGATTCTCCCTTGCTGAGCTGGAGAATGAAGATCTGCAGCAGGGGACCATAGGTCCCTGCAGAACCTGGAATCACTCAGAGTAATCAAGACTGTGGCAGGGGTCTTCCCACGCACTGAAGAATTTCAGATGGATCTGGGCGGAGCTTTTCAAAACTGTGAAACACGAAGGCCTTTAATTCTTACAAAATGTTTGCATAAAGCTCACAGAAAAGTTTCTGGGATACGAATTTTCAGCAGAATGGAGAGTGGGACAGGTGCACATCTGATACAGAGGTATAATCACATCTTTCATAAGTTTTTATTGTATTGACTTACAACTTGATTTTGATGTAGACTGACTTCCACTTCAGCTGCAGCCCTGTAGAACAAGTGATATTCAAATCTCTTATGCAAAAGCAGCTCCAGTTGCTCCAGTCCCTTTATTTCAGCATTTCAACTCCTCTCCCACCTTCCCTAAACAGTTTGAATCACATTTTTTTTGGAGGACACCTTCTGATCTGTCACCTGTTCATTCAGAAGGAGGAGACGGAAGGTTGCAGCAATCCTGCAATGAAAAATGTTGGGAAACTTGTAACAGTTGTTTCACATAGGATGATGTGGAAGATGGGGTACAGCCTGGTTCTCACCAGTGGGGAGGGCTGACAAGAGTGACAAAATGCCCTTTAACCATAATGTAAACAAACACTGTGTGGGTAACTACAGAGGCACAATTCTCCCATTGACGTGGTTGTAGTACTGCTAAGTCAATAAGATTCCAAGGTTTCACTTATGACAAAGGATATCTCAGTAACTTGAACAACACAAAACAGAATTAATGAAAAATATCTAAGCAGGCGGTGTTTCGATTGCAGTGATGTGCCTAATAAGAAATAGGCCTAAAATAGCTTTTTGTTAGGAAAATTCTTCTATTCTGCTTCAGAAACAATAAAAAATATTACTGTAAACAAAATAATCATTACTATGATGAAAAATATTGTTATTTCATCCAGTTGCACATGGAAGTAGATGAAGTTAAGAAACTCCAGAATAGTGAGGAAAAGGTGATCCATAGCAAGGCTGGGGTCCTCGTGCTTCTGTCTGGAGGGAATATGTTTTGCATGATCTTGATTGTGGTACCCGCTTCACGGTTATAACACAACAGAGGCATGAAGGATCTTGAGCCACTGAATTCATTGCCATTGTATCCATTTCAGTGGTATTAGGTACAGGTAGTTTATACTAGAGTGGGGTTTCTTCCTAGTTTTTTAGTTTTTCTTGTTTTGCATTTGAAATATGTATTTGCACAACTATTAACATAGCACATAATCACTTCCACTTCAATAAATTATATTCAAGTGAACAATGAATGAGACAGTTTGCTGATGAAGACTACATGTAGGAGAGATTTTTTCTCTCCAGGGCAATCACTGGGACATTATACAACCTCTTTTAAAAAATCAATTCCTTGGTAAGGTTATAATAGCACTGAAAATACTTGTGTGCATTGTAGAAGAGACATACAATTTTCTACTCCTGCAGGAAGTCATGCACGTAACTTTCTCAGAACAGAACCAAGAAAATTAATTAATTACCAAGAAAGTAACACTAAATTCATACTAGCAAAGGAAGTAAATTACAAATTATTTTGCAAAGGAAGATCAAAGTCACGAATATTAAAAGACCAATTCAAATAAATGCTCTTCTTGGTGTTATTACTTTTATGGCCTTCTTCCCAGGCAAAAATTCTGTATTAGAAACCTAAGTTCCCAGGCAATTCATGGGGAAAGTAAGATTGACATTTAGAATAACATGCTGTGTGTGTAGCTGCTGAGTGTTAAACAACTGGTTATTAATCGTGTCCCCGAGTCAAGCTACCTGATGCCTCTCCTGAAGACAAGTGCCTGAGTTCTAAAGAAATGCGGTTGTATGAAGAACTTCAGTTTGATGATCAGAGCATTTGACCTAGAAATACAGAAGTATTGGTTGAAGTTTTCCTTATTGCCTCAAAGAATTCAAACTCACACCACTTATTCAAAATATTCTGAACATTATGGGCCTGAGACAGAACATGATGCTGCAATTTAGTAGTCTGGGTACTAGACTAAGCAAGCGAATGATCTGGAGGCAGACAAGACTGTTTACAGCACTGGAAAATTTCTAAAACCTGCTCAGGGAGAAAGGCCTCTTCAGAAACTATCCTACGCACTAAATTACTCCAGCTTAGGTGCTTTTTCCATCATTTCCTATTCCTTTTCTAGTCATATTAATATAAAAAAAAACCACAAAAAAACCAAACAGCCCACACCTTTCAAACTGGCTAAGGAAGGGACAGTCTTAGAATTTCACAGCTCTTCATGGTGAAGAGAGGTCATGTTTTAAAAGACTGTACTTACAGATGCATTTGAGATGAACTTGAAAGCTGAATGTGGATTAGATATGCTTTGACGACGTCTCTCAAGTCAAATTCCTTGGAGAACTTAGGTGGGAAATGACATAATTTTGGATCCTAATCTTAGCTGTATAAGCAAGGTGTGAGCCAAGCATTGTGAACTAGTCAGCTATGTCAATCGTAGGCATCTCTGGAATTTAGTTTTAAAATGTGAGTCAGTTTGGTAGTTTGGATGGCAGAGGAGTAAGGATTTTTCTGAGTGCTGTTTGGACTTGATTTCCAAACTACATTGCAGTCTCGCTACCTCATTCCTTTGCTGCTTTTGACCCCTTGCCAGTTTGTTTTCAGGGAGGTTACTGCACAGAAGGACAGAGTGTTGGTTTATATTGTAGAATAAGTGCAAATGTAGAAATGAATTCGGTTGTGTGTAAAGCCACATTACATGGCGTATTTTCTCTTTTAAGGTATCTAGGTATCAGGAAGCTTTTTCTTCTAGTTCAGATTAAATTTTTATTATGCTTTTGTATACACAGCAGGAAGTTATTGTAGGCAGCACAAAAAAGGCATTGTTCCTAGGCTATTTTTCGTAGTTTTGTTGGAGTGTACCTCAAGATAATTTTCTTCCTTCCAATTAGGATTCTGGCGTGTTTCAGAGATATGGAATGTACAATAATTATAATGATCAAGTAGTTGGGTGTTTGAATGTGTGCCTAAAATGCATGGGTAATTGGTATAAAATGTGCAAATATTTGACTAAGTGCCCTGAGACACTCCTCTTCTCATATAAAAGACAGTATTATGATACTGAGACCATGCAAATAACGCGTTGTGTGATATGCTTTCTTCATATCTATGACATAGAGTTAAACTTACATAATTCACTGACTGAATTTCCTCAGAGTAACTGTTTTCTGTGCTTTAGGAATATAAACTAACATAGGAACCTGAATTTGTACCGCACATGTCACCCCATTGCTCAATTTATTTATGCAGATTATCTATCTTGTGCTCTTATTTGGAGCTGGAAACAATACATCCATGTTTGTGAGGTGCTTATCAAGTGAACCATCTGGACCTGTTGACCTTTATCTTCTCCCTTAGTCACCATATATTCCTTCAGCTTAATTTTTATGTACTTTGCAATATCCATGTTTTGAGATTATTCGGTTTATAATATCTAACAGAAATAACATTTTTGTCTCTGTCCTGCCACTGTAGGCTGCCCTTTGTCAGATGCCACCTTACTTTAGAATGAGTCTTTTTCCCTTTCCATTTACAGACTGTACAGAATGAACACAGGGAAATGAGAAAAAAATGTATAATGCTTTGAAGAAGAAAAGTAAGTTGTAACTCGTATACCTGAAAGACTCACGGAAGCAAACAAATGAGATCGAGGAAAAGAACGCAGATGAAAAGAATTTTCTAAAACCAGGGGGAAGGGTACTTCACTAGTTAACATCTTCAGGTGTATAATTTTCTGATTCTAAATCTTTCCAGGGAGACATCTCTGGAATTACTTGTTTCAGTACTTTCCAGACCTTTAAAGTTACATTGGTTGGAGAATTTAAAGCTACATGGTTGGAGAATTCCTGCCAAATAACTCTGAAAAGTTCCATTTGCTTTATGTAAATATAATTTTAACTGTGTTCCCTCAAAAAATGATGAGTCCTGAGGGGGAATTTCACTGAGGAACGCTGTAATAAATGCATAGAAAATGCCTTGTGTTTTCTGAAGGTGTGCTGAAGTTTTATGTGAAATTATGAGTTACATCTTTTTTAAATTACCCTTATTTCTAATCCTAGAACTGTAAAAAAGAAATCACATTTTCCACAAAATATAACAAACAAAGAAATATCAACCCTTTCTCTGTTCCTATATGTTTGGTGTATTTTTTGTGTGGGACAGATGGCCACCTCTCTATTTCCCCATTCTTTCCTGACCATATCAATGGTACGTAGTTCACTATCTGTGCTTGCTTTTTTCCTCCATGGCATTCTGAGGTTTGCAAGTGAGAAGGAGAAAGGTTTTGTGGTAGTGTGCACATAGCATGACTAGTCAGGAGGCTGTAGCACAGTCTCATTTTGAACTTGCTATCTAGCAGCATAACTCTATCAGGTTAAATGAAGTCATCTGTAACCTATCAAAGTGTAAGTGACATTAGATTCAGCCTGCTCTGAAAGCTCCTTCCCGGAACATCTTGATATTGAATCCTCTGTGACAGTATAGTGACAAGTTACTATTCTGTCTTGAAGCCAGCTATCTCTGTGAAATGATAGAAAAACCTGTGAATAAAAACCAAAGAATAAATGTCAATATATCGGTTATAAGACAAATATCACATCTAAAGCAAACACTGGAAATTGTACACATGATTACTGAAAATAAGAAGCATGTAGTTTAAGTGAAGAGGAAAATGTGAGAGGTTCAGTATCCCTGTAAAAGGAGAGAATGGAGTAAATGAACAGATGTATAAAAGTTAAGTGGTCAGATTACATTCAGTGGGGGATAAATGGCTTTTAGGATAGGATCAGCTAAGTGCCAGAAATAAAAAGGTTACAGTGGTTATAGCCAGACAGTGGGAAGTTCAGGCCTGGAGTGATAAGAGACAGCAGCAGAGACAGCAAGGTGGTAAAACTGAATGGATGAAATAGGGTTAAGAGAGACATAAATAAATTAAATCAACAGAAACCTTACTTTGCCTCTGCCATGTAATTACATACAGTTATTTTACTGATCAGGAAGTTCAGAAAATTACAGCCATTTTCAACAAGCCACGCCTGTTTGAAAAAAACCCAAACCGAAAGTGTGCCAAGCAAACAACATACACATGCACAGAGGGAATATATTTTCGCAGTTTTCTTGACCAGTCTTGAAATATATTCTTCCCTATTATGAACAGCCCTGTGTCAACTAGAGGAAGCAGCTGTTCTGGGAAAGACATCACATCATGCTGCTCAAATAAATTTTATAACAAGAATATCTCCTGGAGAAAGCTGACTTAATCAAGGAGGTCTTTTTGCTGGCTTAGAGCAGGGCCATTTTTTTTTCTGCAAATCAGCTATAGGGAATCTATCCATCAAGTGGGTAAGACTTATACACATATTCTATATTTGTTATCCAGTAGTTATAGTGGAATCTAGTAACAGATACTAGTAGTGAGATTCATCTCAAATAATTTTACTTGGTTGAATAAGCACATAGTCAAGCTCAGTGTTATTTTTTCAGTTGTCGGAGAGACTGATGCCTCCAAAGTGCAATTCATCTACTCATTTCCATAAGGAAGGAATCTAGACAGATATTTCTTAAATGCCTGAAGTAACTTGGGAGGAATATCACCCAAGGTGCCCCAGAAAGACTAAGCAAAGTAACTTGGATGCCTACTGTTATCAGTGGAATTATTTATCAACACAGACTCTGGGTGGTTTAGCTTCAGGGTAAAAGACTCGTGTTTGTATTTGCAACCTCTGTTCTTTAGGAGACACTAATTTTCTGTGGAAGATACTGGAGAATCTAAATGCTATCGCAGCTGCATGAACATAGGCTAGGTTAGGAGAAACACAGAGAAAATTTGTAGAAAACTCTGTCTGTGATGTCTCTATTCTATTAACAACAGGTGGGAATTGCTGCAGCTGTGAGGGAAAATGTTTACCTGATGGTCAGCACTGGAGTCACCTACAGCCTGGGAAAGGTGGCCTCGGGAGCTGCCTACTGCTCACTAGGAGCACTTTGATTTCTGCTAGCAAAGAGCTCTACAGAGGACTATGGCCAATAAATTGACTTTCTTAACATATTTTCATGAGTCAGACACCATTACGGGCATGGAGTGGAATGCACTGGCCCACCATGTGCGTCTCAGTCCTAGAGAAGCATGGTAGCAAGGATTTCAGTAAGTTATCACACATTTTCCAAAGCCATCCTCAAGTGACTTTTGCTACTACCTCTTCTTACTTCATCCTTCCTAAAAGTTTCTTTTTCCCACAACCATTTGCAGTACACCCTTAACCAGCAAATACCATGAATAATTATGATAGCTGATAAGTTAAGTTATAGTAGTCTTAAAAAAAACTAAATTGCTTAAATCATAGATGATTTGCTAGCTTTTCAAAGTATAACGATCTTCTGATCTAAAACTCAAAGAAATTATTAAGATGTCACTAGGCTTTAAAGAACGCCTCCATAACTTTCTAGTGCCTTGATAACAGGTTTAGTTTTCCCCTGAAAGTTGGAGATAGCTACAAATTTTCTATTGGATCAGTTAGGTTCATTGCTTTCGAATTTAAATCCAGCTTGCCATGGAATAGAGGGGATTTGCTTTCCTTATTACAGAAAAAGATAGTTAAACCATGCAAATAAAAGCCTGTATTGCTGCTCCAATGTATGTTACATCCTCCTAGTATAACAACTTCAGCTTTTTATCTGTTTGACTGGAAGGAAAAAAACCTACAAAGCCAAAGATTTTAAGTCTGGCTTAAGGAGACAGATATTACATAGCAACATTGATTTGTTAAGAGGAGCAGATAGAAAAAGATTACATTCTAAACTCATATTTTGTGAATTAAGATGGGCAAATAGAACAGATATTGATCTCTTCACATAGGTAAACAGCAGTTGCAAATACTGATTCCTATTTCACAACACCATTCATGCAACATGTCCCAAGCAGTTTTACTTGCTATCAATAAAAACCCAACAAAACTGCTACTGGACTTCATAAACCTTAGAAAACAGATGTGTGTTAAGTAGCATTGAAGTCAGAAAGCCAGCTCCTTGGGCCCAGCCAAAGGCTGATGCAGGATTTGAGAAAGGGGTAAGCATCTGTCTTTAAGTCACAGCCTTCTCTGGCATTGGCAAAGGCCAGGTAATGGCTCACTGCGAGCAAACCTACTCTGTTGAGACGGGGAATGGGACAGAAGGAACAAATCTCTCAGGTTCTCCAACACTTTTCCAGTTTGCTACCAAGTGCAACATCTTTTTGTGTTACCTAAACAGCCAGAGTTATTAGGACAGGGGTCTAAGGATCCGTCCCTAAACCAAAAGTGGCATGAAACAGAAGAATCAGTTCCAGGGCCAAGGGTGGAGTGAAACACAGATCCCTTGAGAGGCTATACCAGGTCCCCAAACTGTGCTACATCCCCTTGACATTGCTTGGCAAGATGTTTGTACTAGAGAAGAGAACACCCCTGCTCCCAGGCTGCTGATGTTGAAGTATTCTGTCACCAGTTTGTATGGGTTTTGTGTAATCTATCAAGCCAAGAAGGAAAGTGCATAAGTACATAAAAGATTCTGTTTGACTGAATGGAGGGTTTCCTACCTCAAAAGAAATAGTACTATGCCCATGTGCAAATGTCTCAGATCGTGGAGAATCAGTATTGACTGGTCTTGTTCTTTCGACTGGTCATGGAGTGACTGGTAATTTGTCCTAGCCTACTCCCTTGCTTACACCTGTCACTTCTCTCTCTGCCTTCTCTGTCTGCTTAGCTTCGTTCACATTTCTTTCTATTTAGGTTATTTTCTCTTAAGTAAACCTCAGTTCTTACAGTATAACACATATATTCTTTTGAACCAAGATGAAATTAATACTGTGTTGGCTGGTTTATTTGCATGTGATACTTTCTTCCTTTTTTTGAGTTTATCTTACCAGTTGGAGGAAAGCTATTGAGAACAGGGGCTACCTGTGATGGTGTTTTTACACTTTTGTGAGCACCACTTTTCAGCTGGTCCCCAGAACTACATATTACATTTATTATAGTGTCTAATGATGTGTCCCATAATTAATATAATTAATAATTCTAAGCTTCGAGAAGTACCAGTGTTGCATCAAAAATGCAAAATGTGAAAAAGATATAAGGCTATAATATTTAAAAAATAATAAGCCAAAAAAGAACTGTCAGGAATACAGTAAAAAGAGTGATTGTCAGGAAGCAATGTAGTTTCAGGCAGTCACAGAAAATTATGTATTTGGCAAAGTATATATTTTAGTAAAATGCATGTTTATGAAATATTGCATAGAAACCAAGCCTTTTCAAAATACTGTTTTATTAATAAATGCAACTAAACAGTAATCAATTGACACTAAGAATATTTACCTATTATTAAGGATACTTCAGGAAAACAAAAATCCAGTTAAATGTCATTTTACTAAAAATACATCTCACACACAAGCTTACCTAAATGCAATGGAGAGCTATGATGTTTACAAAGAGCTACAGTATGTGAGAATATCACCATAGCTCAATGACTTCATCCGTTGAATTCTCATGTGAAGTAGGAACATCACTTTCTCTGTATGCCTATACAAAATTACAAAAAGGTACAAAATTACTGACTTTGCAATCTGTCCAAGTCATGTGAGGTGACTGCGTTTGGGCAGTAATATGAATCTTAGTTTCCTAATTTTCTAATTAGTTCCTTGTCAGTTTATCTGCTCTGTGAATAATCCATCATTTATTCTGCAGGTCTGAATATGATTTGCAATCTTATTTATCCAAAGGAAAGGTTTATTGCTGAATGATGCACTCTGTATTTCATAACATGCAGAGGCTTTCTGCGAGTAGTTCACTCATGAGGGACCTGAGACTCCTGTACAGGTGCCTGAGATCACTGGCTTTTCTTGAAGAGAAGACAGAGAGTTTGGGAGAGGGAGGTGATATGCCTGCAACATAATACAGCCAGGGAATAAGACTATACCAAGCTGTGACCTCCCACTTCTTTGTGAATAAGGCTTTTATTGTTATCTCTTTGTGAATTCTTTTAGCCAGGAAAGCCCAATTAGAGGCAGATGTCTATGTGGTGGTGAAAAACAGAGACTTCTTGAGATTGACAGCATGATCTGGTAGGAGGCAGGGAAGCCTTGGACAGCTAAGTGGTTGAAGCCTTCCTTACCAAACGGCCATTCTTCTGCAGAAGAATATTCTATATGTGCTCCCCATGGGTCACTGCTTTGACTGTCTGCTTTTGAGAGGAACTAGCCTGGAGAAGGGGAGGGTAGAAACTACTATTCTAAACACATGGCTAGGAAAAAATAATCATATTCTTCTATTTGACCATCTGAACCCAGAAGACAAAGAAAAATTCACTGGCTTTTGACAATGTCTCTAGTTAAGTGATTAATTATTACTTAATGTGATTATTTGATATTTATCTATATTATGCAAAGGTTTGGTCAAATTTCTAGGAAATCTTGGGAGGAACAGCTAAGACTTATGAGGCACATCTCAAGGATGATCAAAAAGATCGTTACTGTCTTTGATTGTGTCTCAATCTTAGTGTAGCAGAGGTGATGCTGAAGAGAGAAGCGGTGTTATCTGTTAGCCAGCTGCAGGTATTTGGTAAGTGATATGGTGAAGAGGAAGGATTAAAGAAGGGAGGTGAACATCGGAGTGGACACACAAAGAACAATTTGAAAACAAAGAAAATGTGTTTTGCAAATAAAATTTGAAAAAAAGAGAGAAAGAAAGGGAGTAAGACCAGAAGTGGGACAGATTACATAGGAGGAAAGAAAGCCTGTGAGGCTAGTGCACTATTTCGCAGTACACTAGTATTGCAAAATTATCTGTTTCAGACTGCCATTAGTTTTGATAGAATATTAGGGTATTTGTGAGTCAATATCTGCTTTTTATGAGTCTTCAGCAGTCAATAACCTCATGTTACGTGCCATGGAGATTCATACACATTTCTAAGCTGACCACTTCCCATACGCCAGAAATTCTGAATCAGCTATGCTGAGTACAAAACTGAAGGAAAAAACTACTAGCAGAAAGAGGTATAAGAAAAAAGTCTATCATAATTATTGATGTGAAATTATATCACAGAGAGAGAAATTTTCTGCTATCTTATCTATTCTTAAGCTTAGAAAATGCCATTCCTTATTCTTGGACTCTTGAATGACTGATAGCATTCAAAAGTCACACAAGTGAAAATTGCATTTTCTTAAAGGGAAATTTCACATCCATGATGCTCTCCCTGTGAATCAATTTAAGGACAAGTGCAAATACTATGTTAGGCTGAGCTGTGTTTTTGGATACGGACAATCAAAGCCTCTAAGACTTTGGGATAAAAGGCTACTGAGAAGATCAGCAGCAAATCTGTTTGGATGTGTTGTTTGTCCAGCTTTCCCAGTGGGTGTGCGGAAGAAGCAAGAACTAAGAGATGTGTGAGCAGGACTGGAGTCAGGATTGGAAGCAAGAGAGAGAGGAAGGCCAAGCCACAAGCAGAAAAGAGGGGTCTGGAGAGAAGATAAACCTGTCAGTGATTTGTAGTAGGTTGCATTGCACAGATAATGGCCATGCAGCCTTAAGGGTGTTCTGTATTCCGTAGCTTCCACAGCAGGAGCTTTGATAACCTTTTCCAGGAGATATGCTTGTGAATTGTTTCCGTTGAGTGATGTGTGCCAAATGCCACCATTTACATTTCATTGCAAATTTGTAATAAGTTACTGGAGGTAGGCAGTAAAAGACAACCAAATTGAAAATGAGAGTCAGCATTTCTTTGTCTGACATGTGCTGATAAATCAGCATAGCATAACTGCTTAACCTAATGAGAACTGCGCCTAATGCTTATGCAGATACTGTATCTTTTGTAAGAAAACAGTGCTGTATTAAAGTTACTTGACAAACACGTTAGGGTCTTGATGTTTTCCAGTTGTAGAAGGCGATTTAGTTGAAGTTTCATTAATATGAATCTGAAGAGAGGAGCAGCTACCACGAATCTTGAATTCCAAGGCTATTCTACCCTTTTTTAACAAAGAAGAATCTGTCTTTTTGGATAACCTGGAGTATGATTTTTTTTTTTTTTAATTAAAAGAAAAATCAATATTTGTGCATAAAATTAAGTTATATGTGACTTTAAATGAAATTTAAAGAATAAAGTATTCAAAAAGTCACCTGTTACCTGGTGTATAATGTATGAAATTCTTTCATGACTACTGCAGACATAAATTTCTTTGCCAGAAGCAGAAGTGTTTTTGAGAAGACATGTTCAGGCACTGAGTGTTTGCTTTTAAGGGATCTTTTGAGATCTTAAGAAATGATTTTACTTTAGCTGTTGTGTTATCTTTGCTCTTTACTGTGAAATGCAGTAATAATACATCTTTAATTGGCCTATGAAAATGGTAGTTTTCAAATGGCAATCTACAAGGAGGCTTGAAATCCTGAAAAAAAAGAAGACTGCTGGTTTAGTTATAATGGTGTCTTGCTTGAAGAATTAAAACAAGCGAAGTGTTTGTCTATTACGTGTGATTAAATGGTCACAAAATGGCCCCTCTTACAGTTTACATTTTGTGTGGGAATCATGCATATTTTAAGAGCCACTGAAAGTGGCTACACAGAAATGAACAAGAAAAATCTCTTTTCATTGCCCTTATCTATAACCGCTTTCTATGATACTAAGAACTTCAACAAAGACGGCCAACAAATAGAAACATTTCCTTGCAATGGTTTCTACTTTCAAGACGAACTTGTGTGGAATTGAGTGCTGCAAGCTCTAGAAGAGGCAATGATTTTTAGAGGTTTGGACAAGATAAACCACAAGAAGTGCGAGCTCTTTTTTTCTCATTGAAACTACAGAAGTCTCAGAAATGTTTCATAAATGTGAAACAAACACAATTTAGAAAAATACGTTACTCCCCAGGTGTACAATATTACTAAACTGCAATATTCTAATTGTCCAAATCAGAAAAATATTTTACTGGGATGAAAGAGTGTTGAATGAATGCTTGTATATTTTTCAGAGCTGAAAGAGATGTATGGCCTCATACCACAGCTGACAGAAGTGAAAATAGAAAAAACCATGCCCAGTGAAGCTCCAATAAAGCACAGTTTTCACCACATTGATAGCTTTAATGCCTGTAAAAAGATAAAAAACTCTTTCTGAGTACAAGAAAGAACTATTACATCGGTAAATAAATGGGAGGTTTTAGAAATTAAATGTCAGTTTTATTTAATTCAAAAAGCTATTAGAAGGATTCAGCCATATATATACAGAGTCCAATCTCCCTGCAGATAGAACCTCTTGACAGATATTAATAGGTAGAATTTAGTTCAAAAAGACTTCTCTTAAAAAATGAAGGTTGATAATATATACAAAAATGCCTCTACAAACACAAATGTAGTGGTTATTAGACAAGACAAGAGTTGTCTTAAAAGCATTGCCATCTGTAGTATTTAACAAGGATAAAGGCACAAGAAAAAGCCTTATTTTAGAAGTACTGCTGTTTTTCGTGTTTTATTTTTTTAATATTTTTAGTATTCTTTTTAGCATTTCAAGTAGCAAACCTTAACCCAACCTTATACATTTTTTTAAGTTACAAAACTGAAATTACTTATTTTAGTTGTGTGCTATTCATTTTCTGTAGAAGTTGGCAATTCTAAAGTTCTTGATTTAAATAGCAGCATCTAAAGACAGTGCAATTTGCAAACATTTCCATCAGCGAAGTTAGGACTTAGAAAGAATGTTGCAAGCTATAATGAAAATTCCAGTTTCTCTCACTTCTTGTCATGTTGTCACATTCCACATTCTTGAGGCAGACTGAAAATAATCATACAGTCTTTATGATACAGGCACTATTTTGCCAGGAATTATAGTGCCATCATTTTAACAGCAGAGCTTTTATACTGTACTACATTCATTTTTTTCAGCAAGGATTTGTAAACATTCCTACCTGCATATTAGTCCAAAGTATAACTCTAACACACAGTTTCCAAACAAAAACAGAATAAAAGACAGGCTAAGCAACTACTGTAAGTACCTGTCTCATGCAAAGAGAAAAAAGCAGTGGACACACTTGCATCCTAGAAGGTGCTGAGGCACCTCATTTTCTTCTTTGTTTAGTTCAGTGGTAGTCAATGGCATACAGAACTGAAGCCTGAGAAAGAAGTCTGTTTTCACTGAATCGCAGTATCATAGAATGGTTTGGGTTGGAAAGGACCTAAAAAGTTATCTAGTTCCAAACCCCCTGCCATGAGCAGGGACATCTTCCACTAGACCAGGTTGCTCAAAGCCCCATCCAGTCTGGCCCTGAACAATTCCAAATAGGGGGCAGCCACAGCTTGTCTGGGCAACCTGTGCCAGGGCCTCACAACCCCCATACTAAAGAATTTATTCCTTATATCTAATCTAAATCTACCCTCTTTCAGTTTAAAGCCCTTACTCCTTGTCCTATCACTGCAGGCCCTTGTAAAAAGTCCCTTTCCAGCTATCTCATAGGCCCCTGGAAGGCCTCAATAAGGTCTTCCTGCAGCCTTCTCATCTCCAGGCTGGATAGCCCCAACTCTCCCAGCCTTTCATCCTGTTCTGTGTCTGCCTTTTGAACATGGGCTGTGGAGTCTGGATAGCCAAAAGAGCTTCAAAATGTGAACTAATGTTAAGAAGCTGGGAATGTTTGCTGCCAGTGAATGAACTCATTAGGAAGTATGTTTTGTTAAATTGAGTTCAGTGTAAAGAAATAAACTCATTTGCTTAAATCACTGTCAGAGAAAAAATACTTAGCATTTATTAAGTATTTGAACAAATGTAGGCACTGTTTGGAATACACAGTTCATAAAACAGTGAAGACAGGTGAATTTTGGAAAACTGCAAGCTGTTTATGTACTAATGCTTTGTTTTGACTTTATTTATATTCTTTTTGTAACACTTTTCACAAATGCTTTCTGGATCCAATTACTACTAAAATACTGCTTTGACCTAATTTTTTTAAGCAAACATTGCAAAAAACTTGTGGAAAACTAACGGTGAGTTTTACATGCAAGTAGTCACACTGAAGGTTTCTATTTGGCAGTATGTTCATCTGTCACAGAACAGAAACAAAGCTTCTGCAGATGTGCAGAACAACTTTCACTAAGTACTATAAAAAAGAAATTATTTTAGGTAAATAGTAATGTCTTTAACAGAAAATTCAGTTAGAAAACACACCTAACATTATTTTTCACAAACAAATCAACCAGTTTGAGTGTATGGATCTAAACCAATGCAGATGCTTATTTCACTGGCTGATTGACTGACAATCATTTCTCATAGTCCTTCTTAAGCAGATACTTTAAAATTGTTGTACAGACACTAGTGACTGCTGAGCCCTAGATGAGCTCAGTCTTTCATATGGAATATCGGACCTTCATGCATATCACTGAGTCACAAAAGAGTTTTGGTTCTGAGCTGATCCTTGATGAAAGATTAGGGGGAAATTAAGCTCAAGGTCAGGGATAATATTAAGTCCTAATTAAGTTAGCTTCCTAAGCAGCTATACAAAGAGTATCTGTCTCTTCTGGGGTGGTTCTGGAATTCTTTCCTCCTGGAGTCTCAGTACATGTACAACAGTGTTTATCAATAATGCAGATCAGTTTTGTTAGTTAGGCAAAACCAAAGCAGATATAATGACCAGTAATTCCCATACTGGTCACTACATACAGTGAAAAGCACCATGTACTTGCACCCTGATCTAAAAGTTACATGTGTCCCTGTCTTGTGCCTGAATGAAATGGGTCGTGCAAAATACCTTGAAATACTACTTGACCAGTGGCTGACTACTTCTGACAGATCCTTAATACAAACACTAGACAGCATCATGGTGGAGACTAGTACTGTAGCCTGGCAGCAGCAGTGTGCTTGGAAGAGAAGGAGGATTATTGTTTCATACAGAGCAATGCAGCATTTTTTGTTTCAATATACCTGATGAGAAGAAAAACCATCCCAAAAAGAATGAGTAAAGAAAAATATTTCCTTAATTTTTCTGCCCATACCAGACAGAGAATAAATTAAAAGTGACTCATTAATGCTCTCTATGAAAATTGAAACAGGTACTGGCAGGTACCCTATCAGATAATTCCTCAGCACAGGAATTCCTTAGTACAGCAGTTCCTCAAATTAGAGGAATCTGTGAATCACAGAAAATGGATAGCAACACTGCTGTTCACAGAGCAGAGAAAAGGATTTCAGGAAAGGGGATGGAAAACTTTAGCAGGCTGGAATGGAAGACTGTGATGTCGTCCAGCTCAGGCTTTGTCTGGGCTTAAAATCAGTTGCTGGTTGACACTATACATGTAAGATCACTCTTGTGGGACTGGAAGTTATTCTCCAGTGTGGAGACTGACCCTGTTTCACATTTAGTGTCCCTCATCAGGCCTTCCATGCCCAGGACATTTGCTGTAACTTTTGAAAATGTATATTAAATTTTCAGCCAGATTATTTTTGTTTCTTCAACCGATAATTAAAACTAAAGGCCTGTGTGAAAACAACTGTAGATCCCGGGGAAACCAGTGAATCTTGCTTCTTCACCTAAAATATGGAGACAAGCTTTTAGATTTGGTTAATAAAACCAGACCTTCTGCTTTCTATGCACACTCTCTGTTTACTGCAGGGACAAAGCAAAGGTAATCTTTGGGATTTGGATCAGAAGTGTCTGTCTTTGCTGAAAGAGTGCTTGCAATGTGTAATGCAGCTTTCCTGTCCTTACTAGGCAGAGTAACGCGATCCATGTTGGTTATTCCACTGCTGGATGAACTCCTCTCACTAACCCTTCTACTCTCCAGCCTCCACCCCCAGATCTATAAACTAACCCTATCTGTACTAAATGGCTGATTCAAGCCCTTGCAGCAGGGGCAGCACGTGATTGCCAACTCTTGAAAGGAGATCATCAACATGGTTTCACTGTAGGGGCAAAACTGTCGAATATTTATGAATTGCAACTTGAGCTGATTGTTCAGAAGCTCCAATATACAAGCCTCTAGAAGGCTGTAAAAGGAAAACAGCTCAAACTGAGGAAGGTCTCCCAAAACCAAAATCTTTAGCTGTTTTCTTCTATAAAAAAGGCAACTATGCTCCAGTTCCTACAGCAGTAAACAACATCAGAAATAGCTCAGGCAGACCACTGTATAGAATGAAATCATTGACCACAAAAATTTCTTATGTTTTGTATCCTGAGGGTAACAGCATAAACACAGTAATGCTTTGCAATTATACAATGCCTTTGAGCTGAGCAGCCCAAAATGTTTTACAAAGGTGGGGAAGAAGTACGCTTTTGAAAAACTTATAAACTGCAGTGGGTAGTCTTCCATGTAGAGCTACATGAAAAACTGGTTATTTTGTCTACAGTTCTCTGGTTGAAATGAAAAAACAGAAACAAAAAGTCCATGTGGATCAATAGAAGGCTAATGTTTTACTTTCTTGGTGAAGATGATGGTTACACAAATTGATTTTTTTTTCATCTAAATTAAAACATTCTCTTTCATTTTGCAAGTTGAATTCCTTTTCTAACATATCCTTTATCAAAATAAATTTGGAAAACAAATATATAATGTTCTAGTTTTAGAAGTACTGATATGATTGACAGTTTTGCCCATTTTGATCACATTCTGAGGTCTCTAGAATTTGATTCAAATTTATTAAATATGACTGTTCTTATCCTTTCTGATGAATGCAGCTCTGTTTTGCTCTCCTCCGCTTTCTGTCATTACTACCTCGATCCTGAATTTGCACTGGTAACCGGTCCCACTGTGTAATGACTGATGTAATGATTCAATCTGAAAGCAGTGTCATGATGCCTGAAATACAGTTAATTGCACTGCAAAGCAAGCCAAGCTTCAATGTTTTTTCACACTAGCTCTATAGTTGATGGGAAACTGGAAAAAAAAAAGACAAGTAAAAAGGGAAAATAAACTCTTTGGTCCTCCAGCTTCCAGGAAAGCATTGTTGTTGGCCTAGAAAAGCCTCAAACATGGAAGTGTGACCATTATTATTCTATTGTACTCTGGGAGTACGGCATGTGCACAGCTGTTGCTGTGGCTCTCTCCACTTCTAGAAACTTTAATGACAGAGGCTTTGAAAATGAGTATGACATCTAACATTTGTGAGCTAAAGTTCTTAATTTTAACTACACCTCTCCTATTTCTAAATAAACTGACATCCACGAGGATATTGCTTCTGATGGCATATGCTCAAGTATGGTATTTGTCCATATAATGTTGTCCTCACTTTATCCGCTTCAGACTTGAACTTTGGAACAATTAAAGACATTACTGTTAGGAAGTCAATCATAGCCTTTACATGAGGTCTAGTGCCAGCTGTAAGACATGAGGAGTTTATTCCGGACAGAAATTATAGCTAAGAACTTGGAAGTAGTGAGTGTTAAATATGGGAAAGAGCATGAAGGACAGAGAAAGGAAAGACCCTTAAAGAAGGAATCATCAGAAACAGAGAAACCTTTCTACTTTGGCTGTAATACGCAGGCCAACACACATGCAAATGTAGTTATACACACAGACACACACTGTATTTGTACACTGATTGGATTTTCAGATGTGTACAGAGATCTCCCCAAAAACCTTTCTCCAAACTGAGCACCTTCTATTGCACAAGGAGGAAGGAGCAAAAAATACAGGCCTGTGATATACGAGATCAACTTAGACGTTCTTGCAAACAACTTCTTCATCATCCCAATCTCATGAAGTCAAGGCAAGTGTAATGACTACGAACAGCCGTAGCCACTGAATGCTATGAGCTATTCTTTCTTCAGAGTCTGATAATGTGAAGACAGGTTTTTTCATAGTATTTCTGACTTCCCTTGTCTACTCACATCTAAAAATGAAAAGACAGAGAAAATTATTTTATCTTTAACTCTAAGAATCCCTATAAGATTTGGATTTGGGTCAAAGGTATTGCAAGGTTGTTTTCATTGTGCAGATTGTTTTTCTCATTATTAAGTTTTGATATAACAGCAATCTGATTTTTCTTTTTCTTCAGGCTGGTTGGTAAGTGTCTTTTCTGAGAATTCATCTCTGTGAACCATATTAGAGAATTTATTATTTGTGACCATGTATATAAATACAAAAGATCAGAATATGTTTCATTATGAATATTCATGTTTCAAAGAGCAGATCCATTCAAGATGCACTGATTCACTCTTCTCTTTTGTAGGAAAGTATAACATGTTTGTGGCTAAATATTCTCATAAGATTCCTCCTCTTCTTTTTTTTTATAGCTTTGTTTTGTATTTCCCACAGCCATGAAAGACCACACAAATAAAATATTCCTGTAAAAATGATGAACACAGTATCACAGAAATTATATTAGCTAATTTGAGCACAGAACAATTGTCAAACACGGTATTAATTTTTAATGTGAAGTATTTATTGTCTCATCTTCTCTTGTCTTGAAGAAGAAAATGAGACGATGCTTTCTTGAAAAGATTGAAGAGGACATGCCAGTAATAGTTTGTATTGCTCTGCACGGAACCAAGGTTCTTCTCTAATCCAGGAGTAAAAATGTAGTTATTTACCTAAGAAATCAAGTCTTTCCATCTAACTAATACTGCTCAGTGAGTTATAGAGCAGGATAAATACTGTAAAAAATCCCAAGTATATTCATACTATTTTAAGAAGTACCATAGCTGTGATCTCTTTCTTTTTATTTCCTGTTTCCAAAAATACTCCAGCAACAGTGTTTTCTGGCAGGATTACATAAAAAAATAGCCAAATGTTAGCATGACTTATACAGAATGAGTGTGGAAAGAAAATTTTAATTTCACTTTACAAGATTTTGTATATAAAATAAATTTCCTGGGCTCAATAAACTACTTAGACACTGAAGTTCCATTATTTTTAAAATATGTGTTAAAATATTATCTTCTGGAGTGGAGAAATAACTTAAAAGTATGACATTATACTAAAGTTTCATGCATTTATTATACAGAAGAACGACATGTCTGTAAATAAAACTGGAACACAGACAGTACTATAGTAGAAGGGCTGATACATGGAAACCAGGTGTCACATGATCTTTTGTCTTCCATTCAAAATTAAATTAATTCTGAAAGTCTGAGTCTCATAATGGACTTGTAAAGAAGCCAAAAATTAAGATTTTTAAAATAGAAATGACTGAGTAGTTAAGTTTAAAAAACAAACATTTTGATCTATTTCTTGAGTTTGTGAGCAGGCAAAAAAAATCTTATCCGTTCTTCATGATGAAATTTTTCATCTAATATTTAGCAAACTATCCACTTTATAAGGAACAGAGGATTTTCATCCATTAATAAGTATGGGTTATTTTTTCTGTGCTGTGTTTTTCAAATAAAAGTGTGTGGAATTAACTCCATGGTTTTCTTCTTTGGTAGTCATGAGTCAAATTTCTGTTTTAGGGCAACTGCTGTCTTGTTTGAATTCAAGATTAATCACATTCAGATTTTTGATATTTCTGGCATTTTTATTACTGTGGGATTTTCCTGCTTCAAACAAAATTGCTCCAATAGTTAGCAGATTTGTTCTGGTGATAGCCAGTGGTGACCAGGGCCAACTCAGGCCAAAACTGCAAGTACATAACACAACTTGTTTGGGGCCTTGTAAGTACTTGCTCAAGTTCAACAAAGAGCTGCTGAAGTCAATAGAAATAATCTTCAAATAGACTTTGGCTATATCCCTGGGAAAGGAGAATCTGTATTTTTCTGGGAATCATGGTTGCATAGAGGACTGAAATAGTTGGTGGGCAAGATGGCTGTGAGTTCATTGTTCTCCGAAATCATCACATTCTTTAACTGAGACTCACTTCCCTGATAAATTAATTACTTTTCTTGGTAGATCATTCCATTTTTATCACAAACAGTATTTAAAAATGTTTTCTAAAAGTCAGAGAAGTGGCTAAACTATTAATTCATTAATGTTCTGTTGTACAGTCCATATGTGTATCAGACTTACTTCAGTTCTTACTTTCTGGAAAAAAAATCCCCATTATTTTCTACAGTGTGACAGAAAGGGTCACCCTCTCAGGGCTACAAAGTTCAGTAATTCCAAGGCTTTCTTATTATATTTAAGTGTCCGTACCACACAGGCTTCTCTTTATTGGTCTTCCTTCCTTCCTTCCTTCCTTCCTTCCTTCCTTCCTTCCTTCCTTCCTTCCTTCCTTCCTTCCTTCCTTCCTTCCTTCCTTCCTTCCTTCCTTCCTTCCTTCCTTCCTTCCTTCCTTCCTTCCTTCCTTCCTTCCTTCCTTCCTTCTTCTTTACTTATTTTCTCATAATTTTTGTGCAAAAGTAACAATTATTGCTTGATAGCTTTCTCCTTTTTTTCAGTAGTGATTGATATGATATTTTTTTTGTGAAAGCAAAGATCTGCAAATCTTAAAATCTAAAGCGCTTTTAAAATAACCAGCGATAAATCTCTAGTGTTTAGTTAACCATCAAAGTAAGAAAAACACAGGGCAGACTTTTTAAAGCAAAGCAAGTACACAAGCCATGGCCTTTGGGTTATTTTCCCATGATTTGCTCGTACTGGAATTCTCAAGTCGAAATTCGAAAGCTCAGAATATCTTTTCTTATTTCCTGCTACACAGAGTAGAATAAAAGCTTCCCATGTAAGCATTCTCAGTAAGCAAAAATAATCTATAACTCTGTATAGTTGCTACCACATTCTAGAGTCCCACAGCATTATGCTTTTTTGAGATCTCTTTTTTATGTTTTAGATTCTGAACAGTCCTAAACGGTTTCAGCCATCGTATAATTTAACACTGAGTCATTCCACATTCCTGCAAGAAACCTTCTCTTATGCATGATTATATATTGTAAAAAAGGATAGACTAATTTTGCAACATGAATTTTCTATGGTAGCTGTTCTGCTACTATTTTAGTCTGTTTTTAATGATACACTCACTGCAACAGCCCTCTTATATACAATTACAATTTTGAAAAGTGACTAACTTTGGCTACAATTATATACATCAACCCAGACTTTCTCATGTGGAAGGCTGTGCACAAATATTTTTGTGTGTTTCCAGTGCTAAACAAAGACGATTGAAAGAAAGTGCGACACTGCGGGTATTACCATTAGGTAGAGGTGAAAATTAGAGGGCTCTGACAGTTTCTCAGCAGCCCAGTGTTTGTTTCTCCTTAGCTCATTTGTCTGAGTTTCTAAGCAGATGTGTGGCCAGAGTGGAGGTGCTTTGGATTTACACAAGACAAGTTGTGGGTCCAAAAGGTCCATTTGCGCCACAGTAGCCAAGAGTCCACTTTTGTTTCTGCACACCTAAATAAAAAATAGATTTTGCTGTAGCTGTCAAATTTAGCAAACATGAAAATAAATTTCAGCTTGAACCTCTGCCCTGTTTTTGCTTTGTGTCTCTCAACCCTGAGTAGAGAGAGAATTGACACTTGGTAGCCATCTGTTTCTTGCTCAGCAAAATGGAAGGTTAAATTATCAGAGAGTGACAAATACTGAACCAGTCATTTAAACTGCAAGAGAAAAGACATTTTATTGGGGCTAGAAGGTGCTGTACAACACCCCACTTACAGATGCAGTGAGAAGGACGCAGGTTCCTAAAGAACAGAGTCCCTTATTCTCAAATTTGTAAGTAGGTCAACACAAGAGCTGCTACACATTGAGAAGCAATAACTGAAGGAAAGAGTAGAGGTTAGGTAGACAAGAGAAGCACAAAAACCTGCTATGCTGGAACTTCTTTTCTTTCTACAAAGGATAAGTTTTGGATCATCCGCATGTGGAGGATGATAGAGATAAGAAACTCTCTGGTGGTAAACATCTGGGATGGGAGGGAAGATCATAGGATGTGGTGGGATTCTCTTTGTTTCTTTCTTTAACTATGTATGTCTTCACTGGTTTTTTGAAGCTTTTCCAAACCCCAAGGCTTGTGGGGTTCTTGCATCACTCTTTTTCTTTTTTTTAATGCTACAATGTCAGAGCAATGTGTATGTATGTTAACACAGGAGAATATCAGTGTCAGGCCTCTAATTAGATTCATATTTGTATTGAAATTTTAAAAAGTCCCCAGCACAAATGAGTTACAGTAATGATTACTTCCCTCCTGATGGGAAAAGATAGCAGTTGTTGCTCTGTGTACTAGTCCTGAGCCAAGAATATCCATAGATTCAAGTTTGATGGAAGCTCAAATAGATTGTGACATAATGGACTTGATTCGTCAGTGCTGCCTTGAACAAACCATGGCTCCCCACTAAGTTTCAGACTGTCTCTTGGGAGATCTTTGGAAACTTACTGTATGTGTGGCGGTGGTGTTATAGTCTGCAAATCAAAGTCTTTAGTACCAGAAGATGTTGTACATTGCTGGAGAGTGACCAAGTAAATATTGGAGTGCTGCCATGTAAGTCAGAGAGGGAGAAACATGTTAATGGAGACTATTTGCTGTAGGGAAGTACTCGGGAATAGTTTAGGGGGTGGGAGAAAAGAGTTTAGGGCACAAAGGAACAAACTCAAACATGCCTTGTATTTATTCAGCACTCTGTAGGCCATTCTCCAGTGGCCTTACCTTTAATGTCGAACATTTAATTTTTCTGTAGACAAACAAGAGCTCAGTAAGTGTTCTATTTTCAAGGTCTCTGCTCATCCCACTCCTCATGTATTCTTTGATCAGTGGTAAAGAGAAGTAAATGGAACGCTTTAGGGCCTGATCCAGAAAGCTAGATAATTTTATTTACATGAGTAGAAATAGACAAATGTACGCTGATGGGTAGGGACTGTACATGGATGCTTTTAAAAGATAACTTAGGAAGTATTAACTTGTCTGTGTGTGAAGGCTGTTCAGACAACTCTTTTTTTCTAACAAGGAGCTAAAAGAAATCAGTAAAGTAGTAAACTAATTAGCAGCATGGATGGGAAAGGAATCATACATTTGACATCTGATTTATAGGCAATTGATATGGCAATTTGTTGAAATCTGTGTTGAAAAATATTATTTTCTTTTAGTATCTTTAATGTTGCTAGTGATTTCTATCCAGAGCACAGGATTTGAAATCAGAATTTAAAATTCAGTCATTTTTCACACTTGCTTCCATAAGAAATTAGGTCTTTCTCAGCCAGTTGGTCTGACTTGCTACCTGTTAAAATGGTAGTTTGTGAAAGAAGTGTTTTTTTACCCACTGGTACTTATAAAGGTCTATAATTTCTCAAAAAGCCTAATTAAGTGTGAAATTTTGAAATATGTTAGAGTATTCCTCCAACTTAATTTTGTATTGAGATGTGCATGTGTAACATAATATATCTTCATAAAGATTAAGCAAAGGTTGATAGATTAAACACAAAAGTAGTTTTGAGTGTCTCATCAATCATGAAAAAAAAAATGGCAAAATCTTGCTAGTTTAGTTCATTAAACCAAAGTTTTGTACAAGACTTCACTTGTGTAGACAATTATGTTCATAAAAGCTGCTTTTACTTGGATTGTGGTGAACATGATGTTCACAAGGTTAAGGCACTTCAGTGGTCATTGTTAAAGTCATATCTCTGAGTTCACTTTGGAACGCATTTCTCTGGTCTGTGCTTTATAGAGTATCAAATCAGCTAAACATTGTTAGGCCCCAGCTGTTCTCCATCTCCGTTTTCTGCTGGCTTACCTGTATTTTCAGTGATCTTACTATAGACCTGGAGATGATTTTCTACCTGTAGAAGTTGTTTTCACTGTCTAAAGACTATAATTGCTTTGCTCATGTCTGCAGTAGCATAGGGAAGATCCAGTGCTGCAAGGGTACAGCTTACATTTTTTTTTCAATGTCAGTAGCTGCAAATTATTCTAACTGGCACAGTTTTTCACACTATTGCTGCCTCTGAGTGTAGCTGTAATATCTGGTCATTTGCCACATGCAGTGACATGACTGACTAAATATCAAAGTGATCTTTCAAGATTTAAGGCTGTATGCAATGAAACTATAAACTACACAAATTCAAGGGAATTATGCATGCCTGCAAATGACTATGATTTACAAGTGCATGGGTCATAATGGTTGATAGGAAATATCAAAAGATTAATAAAATGTTGTAAATGAAATGCAAGATAAAATGTAGAAAATCTGACATTTGCCATGCCTGCTTATAAGTGATATTTTTCTGCTATTTTTCTACTTTTTTTTCAGTCCCCTCAGTCAATTACACTAATTTCTGTGTTATAATTTTGCATCCTTATTTGTAATTTGGCTGAATTTGGCAGTAGATGCAGAACATTGATAGGTCCTACCTTGACATTTTGGTTTGGAAATAATTAATGTTGGCAAAAACAGTAGTTATTTTCTTATTCACTGTCATCATTATAGTAAATACATCTCTCTATGGCTCACTGAAATGTTTTAAACACCTTTTTTTTTTTTTTTCTCTGATAGACACTACTTTCCCAAATATAATTTTAAGAAATACTTGGTATACTGAACAGTGACATTTCACCATTTTTACAATATTTGTGATATTTTTTTTAAGCAATAGCGCTATTGACTTTCTTTTGCTAAAAAATGACCAATGTTCCTTGGGTTGGGACCTTTAACAAAATCCCAGTGGAGCCTAGAATGATGAACAGTTTGACAACTGGACATACAAATAAATATCAGGATTCCAAAGCTGTATTTTATCTTGGCAGCTGCCTTGATTAGATTTATTGGCAAATGCTTTCGGTTGCGTAAATGAGGAAGAAGAACATGAGTCTGGACTATGCAAGTGTTTTGGATTTGTGCTTGGGTTAGGTTTTTTCCCACTCTGTTAGGTTTGTGACTTGCTAGGGCGCTTACACAAACTGCTTTTGTAAAATGCCTTAGTATTTCTGGATTTTTAGGAGGAGAATACACAGACAGAGGAAGGTGGACTCAGTTACCAAAAGAAACTTTTTGTTCTAATAAATACTTTGATCCACTTAATCTGTAACCTACAGAGGAATACCATTCAATGGGTTGTCAGAGTTCACATGATTCTGTATGTAATTACCTTGGTATTATAATTGCCCTCTGTAGCTGCCTATGCTGGAAATGATGTAAGTTTCTGACCAGGGGGGAAGTTTTTACATTATTGCATTATTCATGTTAAAAGCGAGTTGGTGAGGAGTATAGCTGGAAAGGGAGAAAACAAAGAATTTAGATTAAAGCCCTTCATAGTAAAAAAATTTGGGCTTGGAAGAGATCTTTTTTTTGTATGTCACAATTTTTGTGAGGCAGATTTGTACATATTCTATCATGCAGAATAGTTATTTCTGCTCACAAAGAATTAGAATTTAATATTTGAGAGGATTTGGGAAAAAGTCCTGACTTTATGAACACTTCCTGAAAATAATGTGCTTTGGAACAAAACACATGTCATTGTGAGAGCCTCCAAACTTACATACTACACTGCAAAACAGCTGCAATTTAGGGAATGAAATTACAACACTAATCCTCATGCCATATAGTTAAATGCGGTTTCAGTATGCTTGTACACTGGTTTCTGTTGCTTCTCTGAAGGAGGGGAATTTGCTTTTTCAAATTTCAGAGCAAAGGTCATATAATTTGTAAGATTAGAAATTCAATAAATTCTACACATCTGCACCAGCAGAACTCCCTGTCTTAATTACTTTCAAGTAAGCATATGATTTAACAGCTATTCTGATTTTTTTGTCACCTTTTCTGTTAAAGTCCACACAGTGAATCAAAAAAGACTTCTAAATGATCAACAAATATTTCTATAAGTAATAATTAGCAGTTGTACAACAAATTAATATGTTGATTCTCATTTGAAACGTTACCATCTTGTATTTTCTCCTGTTGTGCTTGAAATCATTTGTACCACCTACAGCTTTTGTCAGTTACATAATTCTACAATCCATCATTCAAATTCTGAAAGAAATCAAGTATTTACAGCAATCTGGAAACACTTAGACACTGAATTCTGAGAGTTTCAGGGTTTTATTTAATTCTGATTTACCGCCTTCCTGATGTTTCACCTTTCTTATAAGCAGAAAAAGCTATCCATTCTCTCAAGTATTTTGAATTTAAATGCTGATGACCGTAAAAAAGTGGATACAGTACTGTAACCACCATAAGACACAGATATATTCAATGTTAATTAAAGGTAGAACACATTTTTGAAGTTTATGTGTCTGTGAAGGATATACCCCATTACCCACTTTAGCAGCTGCAGCAAAGAAATCAAGAATTGAGAGGGAAAAGGGAGGACATGTTTCCTCACAAATTAATGGTCATATTTTAAGTGCTATGTAGTCTTTTATAATAATGATGATATTCCTCTCATTTATACATCAAATATTTATACTAAAATAAAACTGCTCATACTATTTTCCGTTTGCTGCATATCCGCAAAGAGGTCTCAATTATCTTTACTAACATAATTTATTCTTACACAAGTTTCTTTTATGACTTGACTGCGAATAGCTGCTAGGAGTATCTTATACTGAGTACTTGATCTGTGTGAAGTAACAAGGATTGGTCAGAATTATACTTTGGACATGTGCAAAATAACCACAAGCTCTCTGAATCTTTCAAGAAGAGGCAGTAGTTTCGTTGAAAAATTATTGTGGAATTTTATAATAGTTTTAATGCTTTGTGACTTGGCTACGCTGCCCTAGCCCACAGCATCATTCCTGAATATATTAAGCTACTGAAAGATTTAATGACTGAGTGAAGATTTAAGATTAAATTGCTTTTTATCACATTCAAGTGTATAACTGTGTGAGCATGCACAGTCTCGGTCGCAAAGAAGAGCTGAAAACCATGGCTGAGTCATCAAATGCCTTTGTAAGGAAAAATTGTAAGAATTTTTTTTTTTTTTTAGATTGTTATAAAGTTCCACAGTTTTTTTTCAAGAGGACTAGCTTTAACTTGTGCAGGAGCCTTTGTAAACTGGTTCCATACCCGAATCTCCCAGATTGAGGACAGTGTCCACCACCTGCACTAGCTGTTGACATAAAACAACAACATGCTTCTGCTTGGTCTGAGCTGCAAAATGCATGCTCAAATTCTTGCCTGGCTTATTTAGCTACTTCCATAGATATTATCTTTGGAGAAAAACTTGCCTTTGGTTTTACCTGTGAACACATACTACCAGTAGCGTGAATACTTGAAACATGAGCTTAAGCCCAACTTCTTTTTGAACCAACAGGGTGGAGCTCTTTGGAGCTGGTGGCAAGTCTCAGTTTTTTGTCAATGCCTGCACTCACTCTGTACCAAAAGTAAATACAAATAGCCTCTGAGCTACTCTAATTTATGCCCAATACCCTCAGTTTGCAATAGATAATATGCCACTAAAGAATTCCAGGAGAAGAGCAGTGTCTGGATGCCTTTTTTCCCAGCCTGTGAGGCATTGCGTATGGTAGTTTGGTAGAGGCATTGGAAGGAATTGGACCTGGGCCACGGATGTTATTTTTGTACACCACTTACAGGGTATAAAAGAGCAAAGAGTAGATGAGTCTGGCCTTATCTGTCTTCTTTTTTTTTTCTTTCTGGTAACAGTTCTGGTGAAAAGAATTCACTTACGGACACCTGAATTCTTGTCTAGTGAATGGAGAACGAATACAAAAGTAGGCTGAGCATGACTGAAAGAAAATTGGAACAGACAGCGGTATAGTTTGGGCGTTACTCTCCTAATTCAATGCTTGTTCAGATGCTTATTGAAAAATTGATGAAGATGGAACATTCTCAGCTAGTTTCTCTGCAGAGATTCCAGCATTCATTTTAGGACTTCAGTAATACCCCTTAAAAAAGAAAATCAAGCAAACGTGCTTGTGACCATATTTCATCATTCATAGAAAAAACAACTAATAATGAAATATTTATTTGATGTTTTATTCATGATCTAAATGTCATAAATTAGTTCCTGTAATAGTATAGTTATGTATCTTTGTTTGGTTCCAACAATTTCTTCTATTCATAGTTGTGGAAAATAAAATGTAATGATGCAAACAGGGATGAGTGATTAGCATAATGGATATACTGATCAAACTGTTTCTTCAGAAAGTTCCACACTTCACTTTCAATACCTAGAATTATTTTTTATTCAAACTAAATTGCAGCAGCAGACATTAACTCCTCTGGTGGCTTTTGCATTTTGTTTCAGGTGAAATACCTGGTAATAAGCAATGTTGCTCCCCTTTGTTTTTGCTTACTAAACACAAGTGAGTTTTCACACTTGCAATATTTCATGGACATTCATATGGTGGTCTTTAAGCAGTTTAGAAAGATAAAAAATTTGACTAAAGTTTTATTTACACATACAATACACAACCTCACTTTCATAATGAATTCTTATGATTAATAGACAACAAAGCTTTTACTTCAGCCTGAAGCATTTTTAGTTTTTGAGAATGGATTAAAAAACCATGAGATTATCAAACTAGAAAGATACTTAGAAACCTTTTTTTTTTTTCAAAATTAACAAAAACTGTGTACAGTTACCAATTATTTTTTCCCAGTTTGAGTTGCTTCTGTTCACTTACATGGTCAAGATTCACCGTCTGCTTAAACTAGTGGAATCTGAATCCATTCCTATTTATAAATCAAATGAGGAAATAAAGGTGAACCTAGTATTTCTCCTAAACCATCCTTCAGTCCTGACAACTGATAAAATACAATTCAAGTAAAAAAAAAATCTGAAAAAATAGTTATTGTGGATTTTGCTTGCTATTTGTTGCACAGGGCCACCTCACTGCCTGATTCGTTGCATTCAAAATAATGTTCATGGCATTCAGAAATGAGACTACCAGTGAGAAAATGACTTGTTATTTCCACTGTGGCTTAATTAAGAGGAAAGTCTTTTGATTTCTACAGTTTGCTTTTAATAACCCCCTTGTTGGTACAGTATGGAAAATGAGTTGCAACATATTTTTTCCCTGTGTCAGTCATAAATAAGCTAACTAAAAAAATGTGGTGAGGGAGAGGTAGGGAGTCATAACAGCATATAAAAAGGAATGTGAAGTCCTTTTTGAGGCAGATTTCCTTATCTAATAAAATTAATTTAAGCTCATTCCAGATCCTGCAGAATAAGATCTATAGTCCCTTAATGTGGGCCCAGTACTGACTTTGTACTAAGTTGTGCCTTACATTATATGAACTTCTTTTGAGTGAATGAAATTGCTTTCATATGAACGTACAATTTGCCAAAAGCAGGAATTTCAATACCTGGTTTTAAAATCTGGCAGTTTATCCTTTTACCCTAAGGCTTTATGGGTTGGAACAAACTAGCATCTGGTCCTTGCAAGTCAATCTATACAGCAAATTACAAAATTTTGAATATAACAGTTCCGCAAAAGAGTTCTTTAATTTTTCTTTTTGTTTTTCAAAGATAAATTGTTCGTGATCATCTTTTAGTGTCTGAATCTCAGATGAAGACAAATCCTCTTGGATGAGTTAGTAGGCAACAGACTTCTTCAAAACATAGTTTCTCTTCTGTCCTCCATTTTTGTAATTTAATCTGGTTTAAGCTCAAGTATCTTCTCCATTTACCTGCCTTGAACATCCTGTCTTTGCAGATTAGGAAGGTGGTTTGTGTTCTTCTGCCAAACAGTAAGAGCAATCAGAGTGATTAGGAATGTTGCCATCCTTCTAGTGCTTATATTCCAAAAGAGTAGGAAGACTTCCTAGGATATTAATTGCTCCTAGCTGAATTATGAATGAAATTCATAATCAGTTAAGCCCTTCAGTTTTCAGAAAACCTTTATTAATTCTACTATAATTTTAACTGAAAGGCATAGTGTGGTAGTATTGACTGGAGTTCCTTATAACTTTCTTTTTGCTAAAGATTCTTCTTCTCCAACGAGAATCTCCATTTAAACAGTAAATTTTAAAATGCCTGTGTGGTTAAACAGTGCCAGGCAGAGAGGCACAGGAGACTTAGATGTTTTTCTTAGCTTAGACTTGGGCCTGCAGGGTATCTATGGGCTATTTGGTTTTACTGATCTTTTTTAGTCAGCTTTCTCACCTACTGGAATTTATGAACTGTCCTTCTTCTGTCAAATCATCGCTATTCTACAAGGGAAAGTTATCCTGCAAATGACAATTATCTGGTTACAATATTATTTAGTGGTTTAAACTCACAGAGCCAGATTCCAGACTTCACATTTGTAGTCCAGCTCCTATCAAACTACCATTCATTTTCCAGTTGCACATAGAAGATAGGTGTTCTGGAGGTATTTCTCGAAAACCACAAACATGTCTGATGAAATATGCTGCAGTATTTCTCACACTGGCTTTGTTTTGAAGTGGCATTTCCCAACACAGACCATGCAAAATCATAGTGAGTGAAATAGGAGAGAGAGGAATAATAGCCTGATGAATCAGAATCCATATGGATTCTCCTTCATGGTCGAAAGTCTTCAGAACTTCTCCATGTTTTTTGTGTTACTAATTGAAAGAAAACTTAGTTGATTTAAAGGAGTAGATTTTATTAGTTAAAACTTGGTATCTGTATGTAAACACGCATACACACCCACATATATTGATGACATACTGATGCTGAACATTTCAATTTTTGTAGACATTTCCTTAATATCAGCATTATCTTTTGGACCGTAAACACAAAAAATGTCAAATTTTACCTTCAGACACTAGCGTCCAAATTCCTAAGGTGGAATTCAGTCAGCAGGCGGTTGTTCTTAAAGCTCTAGGTAGTGCTACCTCTCTGCTCATTCAGTCACACACATCTTTTTTGTTTCTTGTTTTTTTCTGAGGAGAGGGGAGGCTGGGCTTTTTATTGCAGGGGGGAGGAGTGGATACCTTCTTGTATTTCTTGGAGCCTTTCAGTGATCAAAGCGCCCTTAGCTCTCTGATTCTGTTAGATGATATGTGGAGGGTCTTTGTATTACTTAACATGACGAACACTGAACAGCACTTACAGCCAAGTAGAAGACACACCCTTTTGAATTTTACAGTGGAGGTTTAGCACAGGCATGCAGAAGTCTGCTCATCAGTTCTGTCTGGAATGGTATGTGAGAGGACGTTGCATTTGTTTGGTTGCCTTTAAACTGGCTAAAAAGCTATTATTAGAGAGAGGTTATTAAGGGGAAAAAAGAAGGGAGGTTATTAAATGCTTTGGCACTGATTTCAATGCAGTGAGAATTCCAGGTGGTTAGATCTTAATATCGGTGGAAGGGAATTCAAGAAGTTACCTGGTCAGTGTCCGTCTACTGTAGGGCAGGGTCAATTATATTTAAGTAAAGTCTGAGAGACATCTGTGCAGCCTAGTATTAAACACCTCCAGCACTGGAAATGCCACAACTTCCCTAAAAGGTCTGACCCAGGCTTTACCTTACTACTTTATTATTAATATGGGCTTGTTAAAGTCTTGCTCATTATAAGCTAAGCTGGTTGCTGTTTTTCATGTTCACATGAATATGATATTAGGTTAATTCCTTCCCCTTTCCTGAAGTGTTTATTTATGTCAATGCTTGTTTTGTTTCTTTTCCCCTTATATCTCAGTCTCTCTCCTTCAGACTAAACTAGTCCATCTCCTTGTTCAATATTCTGTAATAAATCATGCTTTATAAACCTCTCATGTTTGTGCTTCTCCTCTGGATTCCCTTCCTGTTACCTTTCTTGAAATATACTGCCTCAAGCTGGACACCAAGTACTTCCATTTTGTCCTGACCAGTGTTGTCTAAATCGAAAGATTATTTCATTTTTCTTCTGTTTATATGTCACAATCCAAGATTTAGTTGGCTGATTGCAAAAGCATGACTCCATTGACTTATGTTCTGCCGCTTATTAAGATAACTACTATATCCATCTCTCAGAGTGATTTCCTACCCAATTATTTCAGACCGTGTATTTATGTAGATTACTATCTGTCCTTCAGTAAGTTATACTTCTCCCTGTTAAATAACATCCTATTATTTTTCAGAATGTGTCTCCAATTTTTCAAGTTCATTTCTGTCTTTAAACATATTTGTAATCCTAATTTCATGAACTCACCACCCAGTCTGTTAATGAAAATATAGAATAGGTGTGAGGACACAGATGCATGAGGAATGGAGCTCTGCAGAAATCCATTTGCCATCTAGTTCAGAGTGAACTATTAAGAACCATTCCTGGAACTTTGTTTTCCTCAGTTCTACTCCTACAAGATTCATCCAGATCATGATTTTATAGTTTGTTTATGTTGTACATAAAAACGCCACAAAATATATGATACCTGCTGATTTTTATCTCTCCACAGTTCCAGTTTTTCTGCTGAAAAGTAAAAAATTGTTTTGATTTAATTTATTCTTGATTAATTTCTGTTCACTGTACATTTGCCTCTTTTCTCCCTTTATTTGATAAATATCCTTTTTTTGTTTTTTTTCTAGAGTATTTTTTACAATTTGAAGTTAATAACTCAATAATCCCTAGACTTCTTCCTTTCTCTTTTAAAGTATAGGATTTAAAATTTCTGTTGTCGTCCTTCTTAAGTTCTCAAACCTGATATTTTCTGTAAAAAACTGCAGAAAAAAGTTCTCCTTTTGTACTCAAACAGACCCTTTCCATGTGCTACCGCATGCCACTAATGTTCTTACAAAATAATTTATTCTGATTCTTCACATCTCTAGTTAGTTACACGTCTTGTATGCTTTTACTTTTCTGCTTTTGTCCATACCTAATTTTGTCTTCATCTTTATGCTCCCACTTTCTGCTATCTTCCTTCTTGAGTCTGAGGTCCACAGAGAGCTCATTGTTTAGCTTTTTTCCTAATATGCTCATCTTTCCTCCAAAATGGGATGGCTTAAAGTTGTTTCCTGAATGAAGTTTTGCTAAAGAACTACTTGTTCAAAAAGTATAAATTTTGTAATAACTCATATAAAATAAATAGCTCAGCTGTTCACATCTAAAAATAAAGAAAGCTTATTTAGTTCTAATGCCTTCTTTTATGCTAATAAGATTAAATAACTGAGACCTTCTATATGTGCAATGACGAGGTTGCAAGGAGGAGCAAAATCTCCATTCCAATTTCATTTGAAGTAGAAGAAGAGTTGGGAACACTTGAGAATCAGAAGAATGTATGCCCTTTAAATAGATAATTATTGAATTAATTGTACAGTTAATATGACATTCTTCAGTTGATTATCTTTTTCTGTCACATATCTATCAGGAACATGGCTAATTTCTTCATCTGTTCTTTCAGTGATTCCACCAGATTCAGTCTTGGCAGTGGAGGTGCCCAGTTTGCTCTACGTCATCTTGAAAAGCTGCATCTGCATGTTCCTCCATCTATGCGTCTTCCTCCTTCAGTGTTACACTGCTAGTGTGATGGTTGCAGGCAGCTTGCTGTTTAGCGTAATGATTTCTCAGCCTGACAATTACTGTGTCATCTTTTTGAAATGCCGTGCCCAGCTGGGGTGAGCAGGCTGGGCTGCTGAAAGTGACTGGGGTAGGCCAAATCCCCTCCATTGCAGGGCATGGCCTCGGGATGGGGTGGCCCTGGACCAGCTGGGGAGCAATTGAGCTTGAAAAAATGCACCACCAAGAAAGCCTAAAGTGGCATTATTTGTTGAAAAAGCTTTGCTTTTCCTAAACCCTTTGAAGTGGGGAAACCTAAGCCAAAATACATCAAAAATAACATGAGAATTAACTGCATAAGTTTTCAAGAGAAATACCTTCATGACATCTATTTAGGAATTAAGACACTAATTATTCTAGTGCAGTAAGTGTATATAGTTACTGGGATATTGTGCTTCTATTGTTGTTTTTGTAAAGTACTAGATTGACATCCATGGAAACTAATTTTATTTAGAGAGTAGGCGTGACAACCTACATTTTCTCACCATTGTTCTAAAAAATAGATTCAGATTTTAACCATGGTCCCAGTAGTCCTAACAACAAGCATCTTCAGTTTCTATGCATTATGTATGCATTATCCATAAACATCCCCGCTTCTTACATAAAACAAATTTATCTATTGGTTCCTCACTCCACTGGACCTGTCTGGCTGTCTGTGTGCCTAAATTCACAATGCCTTCAGCTCTTACGCTTTAGAATGATTACTTTAATTGGTGCCTGAAGTTGGTAGCTTTTTACATGGCTATAGCTGGCAGTATGCATAGTGGTACATAGCTTACATTTGCTTTTTTGGAGGTCCAGATGTTATCATTTCCTAATTGTCTGTCTGGAGAAACAAGAGAAGAGTTGGGGCACAGAGATGGCACTAACACTGTAGCTTGAATCTAACTAAGGGCTGGGACCAGGGAGATACTGGTTGTTTTGTAGTTAGAGAAGGTCATGGATAGTTGCTGAAAATCCTAGTTCTGCTCAGTAGGGGCTAGACCTCACTGCACATTGTCCTGTTGGAGCAGCTGATGTGATATGTATGAGACCATGATGGAGGGAAAGGGGCCGAGTTATTTTATCCTTACAGATACTGCTCTGTCAGAGTTAGATTTCCTTCATGCAGTAATTCGTAAAGGTGTTTACCACTCTTGAGTATTAGAGACCGACACAATAAGCGGAGCTGTCTTCATGTTTTTGTATGGGAGTAAAAAAGTTGCTTTTGCTTGTTTTACCCCTGCTGTGTGTAAACATAAACAACTCCACTGCAGACACTCCAGTGTACACAGGACATGAGAGCTTAAGTTAGCAACATGTTTTTGGGAAATCTGAGAACCCTGTATGACCTAATTGACATACAAATATGTCTGCACGTGCACACAATTTAAATACCTCTTCTTTCACAGAAGTGAGAGTTACTTGTTATTTCCAGGTCTGGAGATAGGATAGGAAAACTATCAGTTCCAAATGATTATTTTTTCAGCGCAGCTTCAATGAAGCGATGGGCTACAGCTTCACCCTGAATCTCTGACTGCCAGCAGTAGAACTGGCTGCTATAACACTGTTGAGACCCAGACCTCTGAATTGAATTCAATGCAAGAAGAGGGTGCTGGGTGACCCTTCTTGTGGTCAGATTCTGAGATCTGTCAGCAATCAGGTGAAAACCTCGTTCTTCTCCCACGTGGCTAAAGAGAATTCACTGACACTAGGCAATTGTACAATGCTTTGAACTGGACAGGCTCACTCTTTCTAAGTTCTTGTGCTGTTTGATTACTGGTCCTACAATGACAAAAGAAGTTTTCAAATACAATGATAGTTTTGCCAGGTAGCAATATATTGTGAAATGTTAATTACCAGAGCTATCGAGTCTGTTTTTCCTTGTACCATTTGATGATTAAATCAGAAAACCTCTACATTTTTTTAATTATGGAATTAAAACTCCACAGATCGAAGGTGTTGCCTTCCTTTTTTTCACCCTTCGTGTGAGATTTTCTACTCAATTTTAATTACAGATAGAGTCATCGTACTTCTTGACTTGGTGCTATGAATCAATTCAATATGGTATAGCATGGATTAATTCCTGTGAAGGTCACTGCAATTACATAAATTTTTTAAAGTTAATATTCTTTTTTTCTTTTAAAAAATGTGGAATTGATCTGGCTGCCCAATAGAAAGCATTTTAAAAGGCTGAAGATGATTTAAAACTGGGAGAAGGTAAACATAATGAATTTAAAACAATGTTTTAAAGAGGATTAATTTTGATCTACAAACAATATATAACACAATTTTTCTACTGTCACAGACAATACGATATAAACTTGTTAAACGTATTTACTGTCTGAAACACTTCCACATTCTAAATAACACACAGCTTCTCCATTTCTTTATAAAATTGCTATGGTCAACAGAGTGGTAGCAATCATTTTATTAGTATTTTAATGATAGCGGGGTTTTTTAATGATTATTTTTTCAGTAAAAGTCAAATTTCCTTAGAGCCAGAACTTGAGGTGGTATAATTGCTGTAACATATTCTGCTGAGTTAAATTTGATATTTTAGTTAAGACTATGGGGAATATCTTTAGGAATTTGTTTTTACTTTCTTCTCATAATACTATGTGTTGCAATGATGTGATTCTCTTCTAAAACTATATGCTCTACTACAACTGCTGTTTCTGATGTTTTGCTTTGTTCTTTGTCTGAGATACAAGACGGCGTAACTGTTTCAGGTTGCAATCAGCAGGAGGTAATTGTGTCCAAGCCAAAATTCACCTTGTGTTCTGATTTACTAATGTCTTGATTTCAGTAAATTCTCTAAATAGAAGAGCAAACAGGTGCAATATTCCTCTACTCCAGCTTTTTTTTCTGTGTCTCCGTCTCCAGACTTCACCAAGACAACCCAATATCATTATCATGTTGCAGACTGCTAGCTAATTTTTCTGCTTGCTGCTGGATTATCTTGTGACCCTGTGCTTCCTGTGCTCAAGTTCCAAACTTTTTTCAAGGGCACAGTAAGCTTGAAATTACCAAGAGGATGTGAAGTTTTAACTGAACAGAAAGCCTGGAGCCCTTGCGATGCCTGCCAAGAATGGTTGAAGTTGACTACAAAAGGAGACCTTTCAGATTGCGAGGATTTGTATTCCTGACCTAGCCTGTTTTGTGCAGGTCCTTTGTCATCACCAATTGTATTCAGCTGTACTCCATTTTATAGGGCTACATAAGCATGGCGACCCGTCTGTTGACTCCCTGCTGTGGGATACTTGAGCTGCTCTTGCCGAGCTCATGGCTATCTCTCGATACCTTGTCACCATTCAGGGAGGAATTCATTCTGAAGAAAGAAATGAAGCAGGAAAAGAATAGTCAATATCAAGAATGAATTGGACCAGAAAAGCTATGTGCAGCCAGACTAAACAGCCAAGAATGGAAACAGAAGGACAGGATAGATGAAAGCTAGCCAGATAGGTGTGAGTGGGTTTTGTTTTCTTTCCGGCCGCAGTAGAGGTACAACACTTATTTTGATAAGTCCTTTAGAAACACTTGCAGAATGGTTTCAGAGATTAAAGTGATTTAGCCAGAACTTTTGAGAAGGTTCTCAACTTATTAATTTCAGTCTCCTGGTCACTTTAAGACGGGTTCAGCACTCTACCAAACTTGCTTGTCTTATCTCCAGTCCTGTACATACATATACACGGATGCAAGAAGGTTTATATTGATCTTACAGTGTAATATATAAGCCTTAGATGTGTAGAAGTATTGTATGTTATACATTTATAGTTTTAGAAAAGTCCTTGGGAGTATCTTTTTTGAAAGATCCCTCTAGAAGAGAATTATTTTCTTCACAACATTAATTGCCTCTGTAAATCTGTTGTATTTTTGCATATTTCTGTCAATTATATAATTCTGGTTTCACAGCCATGATTCAGAAAAAGCCTAATGAGCCCTTTGAGGACACTCTCCCTTCAAAAATATTTTAATGCTGCCCTTCAGTTTCAGAATTTCAGAATTTCATTTGTTATTCTCCACTTCAACAGGGACCAAGAAGACATTTACTTGCTCCTGGACTGCTGTAATCTCTTAACCCAAATGTCATGATACAGTGTGTCATGACAAGGAAAGGCTTCTTGGACACGTCTGTAGAGATTGGCTTTTTTTCATTGGAAGCTCTGATGCTAGTCGCATTCTGATTCCTTGGACCTGCTCCCAGATTAATAGCTACTCACAGCCATCCTGTGTTTATTCATATATCACAAATAAAAGATCCTCTCTAAGAACCTTCTGAGGGGTAGAAACTGTCCTTGAACTTGAACTGTGCTATAGTCCTACAAAATATCTTTCTGCAGGTGACGGCCATATGCAGGTGAAACTTTTCTACCTGTACTGTGGTTACCATTGCCAGGAATTGATGAGAGATGTATGTGGAGAGCTGGAAGCCCTGAGCCAAATATGCCATCTTTGAGGCACTGTGGTGTCCCTTGACAGTTGAATGATTTGACGTTCCCTACCCAAAGTACAAAGCCAACTGTAGAACAGCTCAGCAAATCTAGGATGTATCTCAGAGAAATCCTAAACTTCCAATTGTAGTTTTAGTGTTAATATTCAAGCAAACATCCGAATTATGTGCAGACTTCTGATACAAATACTCCAACATGCTTTGTGTGCATACATAAACAAGTGCACACCTGCACATGAGCCTGGCACCTTGGTGTATCCTGCAGCATACCTGTTCCTCCAGTGTGCATTGTCAGGATTCTTGCCAAATTTTGGCGTTTTGACCATGTGTCATATTTCTGTAGCTATGAAGCTGGCTTCCCCTAGAAAGCTCAGCAGTCTTTTCACGGAGTGTTTTCTGGTCGCACTGGGAGCAGATGACCTAGCCCTGTGGAGCAGAGACATTGTCCTCAGTGCTTCTGCCAGAAACACTGAAGTGACCCTTTTTCTTTTTCCAAGCATGAGCTGAGTGTGCTGTCATCAGAGGATTCAGTGATGGACCAGAATCAAAAGTCCACCTTTTAAAAAATAAAACATGATAGTGTATAATTATTGTAACAAATAATTTGTGTCCAGACCCAAGAGCTCAGAAAGGTGTAGTATAAAAATTACAAAAAGTGATTAAAACAAAAAATACTGAAGAAATTTATATGACTTAAATGTTCTTTATTGATCTGTAAAACTTAATGCTAAGTAAGTAAAATAACTGTAGATAGCAGATGACTTTGTAATTATTTGCATATGAAGACACGAAGCTCAATATCTTTGCTTTCAACCCTACTCACTTCCACGGTGCACAACTGCTCTAAAATGAAGCCCATGCCATCTACTGCAACCACCCAGGGAAGGGACCAGCAAAAGATATCAATCAATAGAAGGGGCCTTTCACTAAAGGTCATATAAAGTTGTAGTAGAAACCTTGGGGATTCTTTCAAGCAGTTACTAAGAGAAGTTGCCTTCTGAGCTGATGTTTACTGCAGGTTTTACTGTGCCTTCCTGCATAACTAATGTAGGATTTGGAGGTCACTTAGAATAAATTCCAAATGAAAGTTCTTTCCCCTTTGTATATTTGCAATAATTTTACTTAGAAAAATTGTAGTCTCTCAAGAGGTGATGAGAGCATCACTGTAGTCAGCTGTACTTCACTTCAGTGGTACAGGTTTCTTTGAAAGCCTCTAATAGTTTAAAAGCAGCTAGTTAAATACATTGGCTTTCTATTTGTCATTCAATTTTTCTTTTACACAATAACATTCCTGCGCACTGTTTGGGCACATCATATTCAGCTCAGTCTTCCTGCATTTACTAAGCAAAGAAACAGATATTCCTCAACCCCTTTTCATTCCCCTCCCTCTTCATGAATAAATTAATTTCCTGATATTTCAGCCATACTTTTCTTGTGTGCAACATTCGTTTAACGCAGCAGGCTCTACATTAGAATTGGAATTGGAATATATTTCCCTGTCTCGATAAATAAGAGTAGAACAGATGGACTAATAACAAGTCTACAAGTAGATGCTTGTGAATCAGATGGTAACAGTCTTACTGTAATGACTCTTTTGAGTCTCAGCTCTTTCTGGTATTTAATCACAACAGATTTTAGCTGAAAATGTCAGCAGTTTAAAGCAGAGCCTTTTCAATAAAGAGTTCTTGTGACAAAAACAAAAAAATAGAGTCTAGAAAGGCAGTTGCTGCTGCTCACTTGGAATACAAAATTGCCATCATTATCACTGTGTCCTTTGCCTTTAGAAAATTTTATGATAGAAATATATATTACAGTCGTGTTAAAATCTAGAAAATATACTGCATTATTCCTGATCTCACCTGAATACTTCTTTTCAGAGCTGGAGCCATGCCAAGTTGACTTGTCGTTATGTGTTGTATTTCTCAGACTTTGCTTGAAGACAACTTCTCATATACCCCACCTTTCTGTCCTTTTGTTGTCCTGATTCTACAGCAAGGCTGTGCCTTTTTCACAAATACAAATGAAAGAGAGAGGAAGGAAACCAATCTTTTCTGGAACTGTTCACAGAAGCACTATTAATTAGGACAGTCAAATGCGCAGTCACTATGTAAATAATTTTCACTGAAACAAAAATATGATCGAGATTTTTATAGACACTCATTTGAGGTTGTTTTGCTTTTAGAGGCATGAATATTTTATTATATAGAATGGATCACGCCATGTACTCTGAACTGATGCTTCTTTTCTTTGTGGTTACCATGTTCTTACAGAGGACTGAGGGTATGAAAAATGTGGGGAAACACTATTCAATAAAATCCTACTGTGGGTCTGAATTTGTGATATGTACAAGCCTGTTCCTTCCGTCCTTACTCAGACAAAATAGAAAGTAACACAAGTGGGGCTTTTTCTGAATATATGGCACAGAATCAGTCTTCGATGTGTGCATGTTTGGACTTCATGTCTTTCCATAATTTATATGCTTATTACAGCTTGTATTTTGCTTGCAGTGTATCCATAACGGATGGTAAAAAAATGAATTGTGGTTCTTTGCTTCTAGACTAATAATTGGAGAAAAAATAATATAAGGCAAGCTCAAAGACATCTTTATGCTAAAGTCCATAACTGGAGGGTAATACCAATTTTAAAAGGCCCTTTAGGACGCTGATGAATTAAGCAATTCAGCTTTTCTTGATTTCTACATCTGTCCCCTGATGAAAACAACTGTAAGAACTCATAAACAATTACTGGACAAGCCTGTGCTTTTTGAATGCTATGCAGACCTATCTCTAATTAGAATGACCTACGCTATTTTGTCATACAAATGACAAATGACTTAATACTGTGTTTATGCCCTTGCTCCAGGCACCAAAAATTGTAATTCTGCTAGAAAAAATATAAAGTTGAAATTCAGGCTTTTTATTTTCTTAAGCACTCTTTCTACCCCTATCGCTCCATTTCATACCGCAGCATGGCCTCTGCGCTAAGCTATGAGGCAGTGTGCATCTTGAGAACGGTGTTTGGGGTGCTCTTCTAGTTGTTTTCCGAGATGCATACGAGTTTCTTTAGAGCTGCTTTACAGTAATTTGGTCTTTTATCGTGGAGTATACAAGGGCCAAATGAGGTGACAGCACGGTACAGGGGCAGAACAGGGATTAAAATAAACAATTCTCTCAGAGTGTACTTAAGCTACTAGTGAAAAAATGTCTTTTGACAGAGCCTGATTTGCAGATCAGCTGATCACTGATTAGGATATTTTTCCCCCTTTCAAGTGAGATGTGATAGCATTAAGTAAGAATGAAAAAAGTTAAAATTTGCTTCTTACTAATGCATTGAACATGTGTTACTGGAGGATGCTGAAAAAGTTATTAGTTTCTGCTGTGCTATTGTACTAATAAATATGTCTCTGATGTTCCATTTACCACCCTATGACATTACATTAACAGATGATAGTGTTGTATCCCAATAAATATTTAAATATGTCTTTCTAAATACTCCTACAAGACTGCTCACAATAGTATGAGAACACCTTACAAAGGCTGTTTCAAGTGAAGCTCATTAAGCAGGTAATTATTTTCAGCTTTGTCAAAATAAACTGCAATTTGGAATCTGGGTGAGTTTATTAAAAACCCATCGCATTTTACTTTTGAAGTTCTGTTTATTTGGCATTGTTCCCTTACTCATTGATGTTTGCAGCTAGAGTTGGGCTTGCCTCACCCAGTTCAAAACAAAGTTTCCATTAGAGTGAGACTGGTGGGCTGTTGAAACCTGTGCATTAATTTCCCTATGGGGTAGTTTAGACCAAAGTCTGAAAATGAGCGCTGTGTACTGCACCTGATAGAAGTCTGCTCTTCCCACAGATGAAACTGTGATAGTGAGTGCTTATCAAGGTCAGGTCTTTGTTAGACTTTCATTTTATTGTAAGCCTTTCAGACATGCCAGTCCTTATTCCCAAGTTCTGTGAGAGTGTTATGTTTTATGTACAAAGCATTTAAGCAGGGATATTCAAATCAGTGGTGTCGAAGTGGTGCTGGAGAGAGGCACGACACCTATTGTGAAAAGCCAGAAAGAATAATTCTACTAGAAGCAGACAGTAATTATCAATGAGTGTCTTCATCTCAAGGTTAAAGATGTAGGGGTGGTACATCTTATTGCAGTACAGCACTGCAGTTTCATGGCTGAAAACCAGACAGTGCAAATTAAGAGTAGCTACAGAGTTCTTCACTGATCTGACAAGATATAGTAATGATAATAGCTCTTAGCTGACCTAAACCAAATAGGCCTTCATGATGATGTTTCATCATCTCCTCTCCCCCACCCCCCTTTTACTACGATGGGGAGGGTAGATGAGGTGGAAATAGGCCTGGAATTTATAGTCTAACATTTATCTCCTAAAATGCTGGCTGAGATCAGTGATAGTTAAATAACGAGTAACCATTTTATTTTTTATTTTGTTTTGAAAGTAGGGAATGTTTGCTTTTCCTAGCGCTTAAAAGGAGCAGTGGCATAAATGACGTCCATTCTTGTGTCCCCCATAACCTCCATCTGTAATGTGTAAAAGCACTCTGACAGCTGAAGAAACACATGGCATCCTTTACAAACTGAAGAGACCTCTCAAGATGTGAAGTGAGATACAGACTCCTTTCCTTATTCCATAAAGCAGCAGTCCCAAACAGGACTTGGTTTGTAAAGATCAGGAATGTTTACGGGCTTCTGGAAAGGGCGTATTTTAATCTGTAGATAGTAAGTAAGATAATTATCTCCAAGATAGAGATATCGTTGTGTGTTTTGTCTACTGGCCCTGCAAAAAAAGGGGCTGCTTTGTTCAGGGCATGGACTGAATCCTTTTCTCTGGCCTTGTTTTATGCGCTAAGAAATGTGTTAAAGTTTCAGCTTATGCTTCTTCCTGTCACTGCAAAAGCTCAGGTAACTAACTCCATTCTCTGCATCTCCTCGCATTTGGTATAAGAGAAAAGAAGAGATGGAAAGACAGGGCAAAGACTTGGTCCCTGAGTGAGAGTGGCTCTAAGCTAGGTCAGGGGACAAAAGCAAGTGGTGGTGACTTCAGAGACTGCTTTTGCTCTTTCTTCTCATTTTTTCTGCCTTCTCAACCTGAGCCAAATGTAACTGTATGTCATGTTGGTAGAGTTCAATGTTTTCAAACTTTCATACACATCTGTGTTATTGCATTTAATTCTGAATATGATCTCTACACTTCAAAAGAATATTATTAAAAGGCAAGTGCATTTCATCACCCATCCTCTGCTCAGATGAGTAAGGTATGCCACTTCGTGTAATGTGTGTGTAGTAACAGTGACAGGAACAAAATAAGACAAGGTGCAGAGCTGTTAGGTATTCAGAGCTTGTCATGAATCTTAAAGTATCCAACAGTTATCAATGATCAAAGAAATGCAGTTTATTTATAAGCAGAAACGAAAAAAACATCAGTGTAACACAAAGGCAACTCTGGATAACTGGTTGCTATGCCATGATAAAAAAACAACCCCAGCACTCTGGGGGATTTTTAAATTAACAACCTGTCTGATGCTAAATGTTCCAAATACACCCAATTGCTGAGCAGATCTGTAATAATATACCATTGATCATAACAATAGGTGATGGCGATATAATGGTGCATCGAGTGGTTAAAAAACAAGCCACCAGCTGTCAACTACTTCATTCAAATTTTCTAGCTTTTCTAATTCTGTTTGAGACTCTTAGAAACACAGTAATTAATTTGTTTGTCTTTCGCTTTTTTCCTCTTTTCTTATTTTTCAGACTGTTTTCTCCCATCTCCTTCTAACTCCCAGTGCAACTGAATTTAACATTATTCTGTTTCTTACACATCCTCATTTGTACAGAAAACTTACTCTTGTTAGAAAGAGTTCGGGGAAAAAAAAGCTTTTAAAAGGAAGTGTTAAGCTCCTACACATAGTTTTCTTGCTTATTCAGAGGCAGTTGCTATTTACTAATTAATCTTAAATAATTCAACAAAATCTTAAAAGGTAACAATTTACATTATACTGCTAAAATTGCTAAACTTCAAAGAATACATTGTAGATTGACTGGAGTTGTAAAACATTAGATTACTCTAGAGTAAATGTATGTTCAGGATTCTACATTAAAGACAATGTTTTTCTGATGTGATGATCTTAACAGACTTGCAAGACTGCAATGAATACAGTTGGGGAAACAAGTTTCTTTAGTACTCCACAAAACCCATATTTTTCACTTTGACCTTCAATAGATCTCGTTGTTGCTACTGTATGAATAACCTAGAGCAGGGTAACAAAACTCTCATTGAAGCAATTTATACTGAATGAATGACTTAATGAAAGGCCATATGGGTCTTGTTTCTGTGGAAGGAGCTCATTGCTCCTGGAGGTATCCCAATACATTTGGAATTTTCCTCCTTTAAATCTTTGAAATTCCTTTTAAAAATCTTTGGCTGCATTCAGTTTTACTTAGTTTTCTTCATTCTTATGCCACCTATGATCATTGTCTAACTAAACCTTACTCTTTAGTTAGAAATATCACCTTCTGGTAGGTCTGAAGATAACTTCCCTCTTCCTGGAAACCTCTTTTATCCATGTTTGTGGGATGCTTCCTCATTCCTGCTGACATTCGTAATGAAAATAATGCTTGATAGATCCAGATGTGGGCCTGCTTTAAGCACCACATACTTCCCACATAAGAAAAAAAATTTCAGACTTAGTTTGCTGAATCTCTTTCTAAAGATACTTTCGCTCCCTTCGGAAATTTGAGGCTTTCAGAATATGGGAGGTATCAAGCCAAAACTTCTGGTTTTACTATGTCAGGTTTAACTACCCAAGGAGCTGCTTGTGTTCTTACTGCTTGAAGAGTTTTAAGCGCTTGCTACACATCTGTCAAACAGATTGCAATATTTGTTTTGAAGAAAACATACCCTAGTGGATAGTGGTTTGCAGCGTAGGAAACTCAAGAGTCAGGTCTCTGATCTTTCTTGTTGAAGATATGCTCCGCTTTGCACAAAAGACTTGCATGCAGGTCTCTGTCACCTTTGATGCCAACTCCATGAGACTTTTTGTCAGGGTGCTGCTAGTCCCAGGGCTGGCAGCCAGGGTCAGGCAAGAGTCTGCATTGCCAGGCATACATACTGAAGTTTTATTAGGACCTTGCTTGTATTAGAAATTGCTCCTTTTAACAGCAAGTCTATTTTACCAGAAGATTTGACTAAGAATATGAAAGGCTTCCTGTCCACAGGCGTGAAGTATTTCAGATTTTCTTTTCCATGTTCAGATCACTGATTCAGTGGCCTTATCTGCATGATCCTCTGCCATTATGGAACATTAGTTCGATTTCTTGAAAACCGAGAACTTTTTTTACCATGTTCATTTTTTCCATTCCATATTCCAAGGAATACTGGAAAATTAGACTTTAGAGTGAGAAGTAGTAAAGCAGATGGGCTAAGCAATGTTTTTTTATTCAAAGGAAGGAGAAGAATTATTAGCTTTTGTACAATATGGCTGTTGTTACTAGTGGACAAAATCTCTACAAAAGAATTTGCAGCTGCGAAACAAATTTCTTTGAACACAACTATGTCAGATTCATCTAATCCAGCCTTCGGACTTGGTCATTGAAACACAGGAGAGTCCAAAATTTGAAAATATATCTGTGAATGCTAATGATTAAGTTGCTGCTGAAATCTTTTCTCCTATATCACAAAAGCTTTTACTCACATACTAACAGCCGTAGCAGCCATGTAGCTTACTGATAAACACGCTTGCTGGCTATAACAAGTCTGTCAGGAATCCCTGCTTCTGTGAAATTAGTATTTGCCTTATCAAGCAGAAGTGTATCTCTGTATCTGGTAAGCAGACGGTATGATGGTACTGAGTGGTCTAATATTTTAGTGGGGAGGGTATAGTATAGATGCAGTTATCCTATTTTCTCTGAAAAAAAGGCTGAATTGATGGGGAAGCAATGGCTTACAGCTCTGAAGTGTAATGGAACAAACTTCTACGCCTATTTTCTAAAGATTATCTGAATCTGTAGCTGTCTGACTCCATAGGAAATGCTGAGTTACCAGTCTTTATGCTCGGGTCTAACAGTCCTTTTGAAGAGAAGACAGTGAGCTTGCCACGCAGGCTGCCCGCTGCTCACACAGGTCTGCAGCAAGAAGTGGCAAGTAATGTGAACTGGAGACTTCAAAGTTGGTGTCTGGTTCTAGAATGGCAGAAAAATGTTGATCTCCAGGCCACCAGTCTTCACCAGTTTCTCAGTGTTGCAGGGATAACCTAATGCTTGTCAGCATCTTTCAAATTTTCAGAATGCTGCGTAAGTTTGGTCTAATTCCAGAAGACAGCAAAGCGTATTGTCATACACAGAGGTTAATTTTCTTAGATATCTATAAAGGTAGAGTATTAAGTAATATGTGTTTAACTACTCTGTGTTTCTTTTCTTGTTCTCAGTATTCTATGTTCTAAGAGCAAGTTCTAGGAGTAAGTCTGTCATAAATTATCAAAAAATATATCTGAAAAAATATATAGACGTATTTGGATGAAAATTTCTGGTCAATTGAAATAACAGACTTTCTTGTTGGAGATGATTTAGATGGTTTTCAAATTCCTTTTTAGCTTTGGAAACATCTTCAAAATTATTGCTATTTTCCTCTACATTTCAGCCCAATGTATTTTTCAATAACTTTTTTTTTAAAACTTCAACATTTTTTTCTAGAAAGTCATTTGAGTTTAAGAGTCAAAGCTAAAAGAAATGCTCTGAAAACATGGAAGCAAGGTGTTACATTCGGACAGACTTACGGTCTGCTGTAATGAGATTTCACTTCACTACCTTACTCAAGACAGGGCAGTACTTGAAAAATGAGCTTTCCTGGCATGCGAATACTATTTCTTGTTGAACAGTAACTATGCAATCAGAAACCTTTTAATGTTCTTTTTGTTTATTGTGCAATTTAATAAAACATCCTCAACTGGGATGTTCTAAATGCTGCTGGTTTTATTTGGTCCTGAAGACTTACAGCTAGGGTACCTTTAAGCACTAGTTAGACAAAGGAAAGAAGAATGTCCAGTGGAAATTACTCCTTATCTTCACTGTGATGTCAAAATATCTATACATATACATACACATACATACATATGCCTGCGTATATACTTGCAGACCTACACGTAAAAAGAAAAAATCTACTTACAACTTTATATGTATAAAAGATTTATATCTGGCATGATTGACAGATATTTTGTGTTTTGTTTTCTTCCAAATGGAGCCATGGTGCCTGTCCTTAAATAATTCTGTTGAGGCTATGACAAAAAAGAGAATTACTAGAAAGTAAATTTTTATAACAAAACTATGAAAAAATACACATATAGAATAAATTAGTACATGGTTGTTTCGTTAACCCTTATTGAACAGAGCAGGAGAAAAAAGTGATATGAAATAAAACTTTCCTATATATCCATTTCGCACTTTTCTGCCTTTACACTTTGTACCTCTGAGATGTGAAAATGTATTAAAGATGTCTTATGAATCATGTATATTTCATAATAGAAGCCAATTGTCATGTGTATTTGGATGCTGAATAATTCATGGCTAATCTGCTACATCTGCAGAGGGACTGATCCATTTCTTATTGTAAGAGACACTTAGATGATCAAAATTAACTGAGTTAATTTTGATTTTTCCTTGACATATTTTAGGCATGAAGCATACTAAGGATTCCATCGTCAGAAGTCACCAGGGACCAGTAGATCTCTTTAATGCAAACTTCATGGATTTCTTATTCTAACTCCTAGCATAGGGAATTTTCATGGGCTTTTCTTCAAAAAAATGTTATGTGGGGAAACTTACATCAAACTCTTGAGTTTAGAGAATAAACACTATACACCAACATTCCTGGGTGTCGTGTGCTAAACAAATAACAAAATCAGATTTAAAAAAACACATCACAAATGCCAGGAGGCCATTTCTGTCAGTAACTTAGAAGAAAGCCTGGTAGAAAACTTGGAAGGGTGCTTGATATTATGTTTGTCAAGTATAGGGTAGTTTGAAATTGCTAATACATTCCCTTTAGGATTAGAGGGGAAACTTCCAATGTAATAGAAAAAGTATCTTAAAGAAAACACAACCTTAAGAAATAATCATCTTGTTAGAAATTAGATGTAACTGAGTTAATAAATATTTTATACAGCATTTCATGTGTGTCTGAACAATTATCAGATGGAAGATTATAAAGGCATCTTCAGATGATCAAAAATGATTGCCAGCTGAAATAATGAAATCACTTAAATGATTTTGTGTGCATTTAATTTATCACATTGGCAATCTTAAACTTGCTTTTGTAAGTGAAATAGAACATTTGCGTTCACTAGGACATTAGGCATGTTTAAACTACTCTTTTTTACTTAGGTATGAGGACAGTTAATGGAGTGCTCAGGCATGCAGTGGCTCCATTACAAGACAGAGAATTAAAAAAAAGCAAATGACAGACATACAGGACTTGTTTTATTCTGTATTTGTCCCTAAATATATTGCAATGAAGTAGATGCACAAACAAACTGAATGCCAGCAATGAATTAAAAAAACATGAATTTTACCACAGAATCTAACTTGCAATGCAAACTGTACAGCAATATAAGATCAGATTAGTTCAGTAATTTATAGCGTGAAATACATCAAATAGTTTTATTTTCTAATATAAAAACTAGTATAGGAAATATAGAAAGACAAAGACTGATGTGAATATTAAATTTCTTGTGACCTGCATCTATAGTAAAGACAATTTCTTTTCATTGTACAGAGAATGATGTAAGATGCAAAGTTTTGTTCTGAAATAGGACAAAGAATTTGCTTACAGGTTTTAGAAGCAAAGCGTTCAGTTGTCAGCACTTTTATAAAACTGTAATATTTCATTAAAATTTTGAGATACAATAAAAATAGAACCAAAGTTTTGAAATAAACATGGGTTTTATCCTGAAAAGGGTGAGTACATTTTCCTACATTAAAATGTATTTCTACCGTTTTCTTCTTTCAAACCAACCTTTACCTTCTATCTGATTTTCAATACCAACTATTAAATATTTTCCAATAGTAGCTCCTAATGACTTTTTAGATTGAAAAATAAAATTCTACCAGTCATTTGCCAAGGTAGCAATGATGTTAATAAATGCACTGTTTCATTTGAAACTTGTTTCACTGTGACGACATAGCGGAGAGAATTCCCAAGGCCATCAAGAGGGACTTCAGGGCACTGGGGCGACTGGTTGAAGGATCAGGGGCACAGGTGGTGCTTTGCTCAATCCCATCAGTGGCAGGGAAGAGCACTGAAAGAGGCAGGAAAACTCACCTCTTTAACAGCTGGCTCAGGGACTGGTGCCATCGGTCAAATTTTGATTTCTTTGATCATGGGGAGGTGTACACAGCATCGGGCCTGCTGGTGACAGGTGGAGTCCAGCTATCTCAAAGGGGAAAAAGGATTCTTGCCCACGAGCTGGTGGGGTTCATTGAGAGGGCTTTAAACTGGGTTCGAAGGGGGAAGGGGACATCACCCATCTCACTAGAGATGAGCCCAGGCATGGCATGCCAGGGTCAGGGGTGAGATCGACAGCCCAGCTCAAGCGCATCTACACCAATGCAGGTAGCATGGGCAATAAACAGGAGCTGGAAGCCATTGTACAGTAGGACAGCTATGACTCGGTTGCCATCAGAGAAATGTGGTGGGACAGCTCGCATGACTGGAATGCTATCAAGGATGGCTATAGACTCTTTAGGAAAGACAGACCAACAAGGCGAGGTGGTAGGAATTGCTCTGTGTGTGAGGGAGCAACTGGAATGCATTGAGCTTTGTCTGGGGATGGATGAAGAATGAGTTAAGAACTTATGGGTTAGAATTAAGAGACAGCCTCATATGGATGATGTTATGGTGGGTGTGTACTACAGGCCACATGACCAGGAGGAGGAAGGTGATGAGGCCTTCTACAAGCAGCTGAAAGTAGCCTTACAGTCACAGGCCCTCATTCTCATGGGGAACTTCAACCACCCTGACATCAGCTGGGAAGATCATACAGCCAGGCACATGCAGTCCTGGAGGTTCCTACAGAGCATTGATGATAACTTTCTGATGCAAGTTGTGGAGGAACTAACAAGGAGAGGTGCTCTGCTAGACCTTGTACTAATGAACAAAGAGGGACTGATTGAGGATGTGAAGGATGGTGGTAGCCTTGGCTGCAGTGACCATGAAATGTTTAACTTTAGGATCCTGCGTGGAGGAAGCAGGGCGACAAGTAGGATCACAGCCTTGGACTTCAGGAGAGTTAACTTTGGCCTCTTCAAGGAGCTACATGGAGGAATCCCATGCACCAGGGCTCTTGAAGGCAGGGGGGTCCAAGAGAGCTGGTCGCTGTTTAAACGTCACTTCCTCCATGCTCAGGATTGGTTCATCCCCTTGAGAAAGAAATCTAGAAAAGGAGGCAAAAGACCTGCACGGATGAGCAAGGAGCTGCTAGCGGAGCTCAGGTGGAAGAGAAAGGTCTATGGAATGTGGAAAGATGGACAGGCCACTTGGGAAGAGTACAGCAATGCTGTCAAAGTATGCAGGGATGCAACGAGGAAGGCTAAGGTCCACCTGGAACTCAATCTGGCAAGGGATGTCAAGGACAACAAGAAAAGGTTCTTCAAGTACATCAATAGCAAACAGAAGACTGGGGATAATATGGAGCCACTGCTGAATGAGGTGGGTGTCCTGGTGACAGAGGATGCAGAGAATGCAGAGTTACTGAAGGCCTTCTTTGCTTCAGTCTTCAGTGCTAAGACTGACCCTCAGGAATTGCAGGCCCTGGAGGTAAGAGAGGAAGCCTGCAGAGAGGACGACCTTCCCTTGGTCGAGGAGGACTGCATGAGGTATCGCCTAAGCAATCTGGATGCCCACAAATCCATGGGCCCCGATGGAATGCACCCACAAGTGCTGAGGGAGCTGGTGGATATCATTGCTGAGCCACTCTCCATCATCTTTGAGAGGTCCTGGAGGACAGAAGAGGTGCCCGAGGACTGGAGAAAAGCCAGTGTCACTCCAGTCTTCAAAAAGGGCAAGAAGGAGGATCCGGGGAACTACAGGCCGGTCAGCCTCACCTTCATCCTGGGAAAGATGATGGAGCAGCTCATTCTAGAGGTCATCATCAAGCAAGTGGAGGAAAAGAAGGTTATCAGGAGTAGTCAACATGGATTCACCAAGGGGAAATCATGCCTGACTAATCTGATAGCTTTCTACGAAGGCATGACCTGCTGGGTAGATGAGGGGAGAGCCGTGGATGTTGTCTAGCTCGACTTCAGCAAGGCTTTTGACACTGTCTCCCATAACACCCTCATAAGCAAGCTCAGAAAGTGTGGGCTGGATGAGTGGACAGTGAAGTGGATTGAGAACTGGCTGAATGGCACAGCTCAGAGGCTTGTCATGAGAGGCACTGAATCTACTTGGAGGCCTGGTACTAGTAGTGTTTCCCCCGGGTCAGTACTTGGCCCAGTCTTATTCAGCTTATTCATCAGCGACCTGGATGAAGAGTTAAGAGTGTGCCCTCAGCAAGTTTGCCGATAACGCAAAACTGGGAGGAGTGGTGGATACACCAGAAGGCTGTGCTGCCATTCAGCGAGACCTGGACAGACTGGAAAGCTGGGCAGAGAGAAACCTGATGAAATTCAACAAGGGCAAGTGCAGGGTCCTGCACCTGGGGAGGAACAACCCCATGCACCAGTACAGGTTTGGGGCAGACCTGCTGGAGAGCAGCTCTGTGGAGAGGGACCTGGGAGTGCTGGTGGATGACAGGTTGACCATGAGCCAGAAGTGTGTCCTGGCTGCCATGAAGGCCAATGGGATCCTGGGGTGCGTTAGGAAGAGTGTGGCCAGCAGGTCGAGGAAGGTTCTCCTCCCCCTCTGCTCTGCCCTAGTGAGGCCCCATCTGGAGTCCTGTGTCCAGTTCTGGGCTCCCCAGTTCAACAAAGATAAGGAGCTACTGGAGAGAGTCCAGCAGAGGGCTACAAGGATGGTGAGGGGACTGGAGCATCTCTCCTATGAGGAGAGGCTGAGGGAGCTGGGCTTGTTCAGCCTGAAGAACAGAAGGCTGAGAGGGGACCTTATAAATGCCTATAAATATCTTGAGCGTAGATGTCAAGAGGATGGAGCCAGACCCTTTTCAGTGGTGCCCAGCGACAGGACAAGGGGCAAGGGGCACAAATTGAAGCACAGGATGTTCCATCTGAACATGAGGAAGAACTTCTTCACTTTGAGGGTGACAGAGCCCTGGCACAGGCTGCCCAGGGAGATTTTGGCTTCTCCTTCTCTGGAGATATTCAAGACCTGCCTGGACAAGGTCCTGTGCAGCCTACTGTAGGTGACCCTGCTTCGGCAGGGGGGTTGGACTAGATGACCCACAGAGGCCCCTTCCAACCCCTTACATTCTATGCTTCTGTGGTTTCAGATTTTCAGACGTAATTGCAAATAGCAGTAGAAAACAGCAACATAAAGCAAAGAATTCTTGTGTTTTGTGTCTTGCAGAGATCGAGTGCTGCTCACAGTCCTCCTGTTTTAGTGACAAAGACTTGAACTAGGTGGCAGATCCTCTGTAACAGTGAAACAAAACAGCATAAAAGCAACTGATGAACAACTCCTAGGAAGATGAGATTGCTGAGGTTTAGGGACCATAACAACTCACACATATCCAATACACTTTTCTCCATTCTCCAAATCTGATCCAAAGCTGGGAAAGAAGAGGAAGTAGAGAAGACAAATGAAACAAATCCACTTAAGAGTAAGGAATACTTCTGGGACGATCCTAAATCCTTTAGCATTACTGTGGTGGAATTTGTACTATCTCTGATAACTGTAGCTGGATGGAAGCCAAATCAAACTAAAATTAAGATGCATGATTCAAAGACAGGTACAGCTGTTATATACATGTTTGGAAGTAGTTGCCAAAACAATAAATATCAGAACAGAACAGACGTGATATCTGACAATTCAAACAGCAAGATGGTATAAAGTCATTGGGATGTATAATAAAGACCTTAATTTTAAAACTACTAAAAAAATTCTTGAAGAGAAAAAGTTCTTAAGGAGAAAAAGCAAAGCGAAGTGAAAACTGTTAGACGAAGTAGTTACTGTGTTGGGCCGGAGTCAAAAATCCTTCAGATGGTGACTCAGCGTTCTAGTACTCAGTATTCTATACAAGGATCCAGAAAAAAAACCCTACACTTCTTTTGTGTCCGAAAAATTGTAGCCACTTCATTTTACTGGACAAAAATATTTAAGATCCTAAGTGACTGCTGCTAATAACTTCATTATGGCTGCACCAAAAATTTTGATACTTACGGCCATCTTTATTTTTTTATAAGATTCTACACCCAATTCCCCAGCTTTATATTCGTCAGATGGTTAGAAAACTATCCTAAGAAGTGAAAAATTGTATGTCTTCTACAGCTTTAAAGGGTTTAAAATCCTACTTCTGAGCTTCCTAAATAATGAGCTGTCAGCAAGACAGAAGAGGGGAAAATATCCCATTTCTCCTGTTAGATGTAGGCAACCGTGGAACTAAGAACGTATAGATGGACTTTCTTGTATTCCAGTTTTGACAATTGCTTCTTGTCTTTTCACTGGGTACCACTGAGAAGAGGCTGACTCTTGCCTTCTTCACTGCCACTTGTCAGATTTTTATACAAATGGTTAAGATTCCCCCTGAGCCTTCTCTTCTCCAAGCTGAGCAGCCCCAGCTTGTCTCAGCCTATCCTTATATGACAGATGCTCCTATCCCTTAACCATCTTTGTGGCCCTTTGCTGGAATTCTTCCAGTAACTCTATGTCCTTCGTGTATTGGGGAGCCCACAGCGGGACCTAGAACGCCAGATGTGTCTCACCAGTGTTGAATCACCTTCTTTGGCCTGTTGCTGATGCTCTTCATAAGGCAACCCAGGATGCTGTCAGCCTTCTTTGCCATAAGGGCACACCGCTGGCTCATGTTCAACTTGTTGTCCACCAAGACTTCCAAGGCCTTTTTTTGCAAAATGGAATTTCCTCTTGAGTGGGAGATTCAAGTCCTTGACTCTTTCCAAACTTGTCACTGCTACGACTTTCTTTATACGTGTCTGTATATCACTGATCCCCTTTCTCTTCACTTCCACATATTTTATTAAAACTATACTTATTTTAATGAAGAATATCTCAATTGAGTTTTAAAAGTAAATTGCTTCTTCAAGATTTTTGGGAAATGGACCTTTTTGCTGAGAAATAATGTCCTCTCGATTAATCTGAACGCTTAATTTATTAATGGGTTAAAATATTATTCTCACTTCCATAGTAAAGTCCATTCCAGCTTTTCCATTCTATCAGGAATAAAAGTGACCTGACACCAAACTAGGACAGCACTTCAACCTTTACGAGAAATGATGTCTGGAGTTATAGATCGGTATTTTTTACAGTGCTGTATAGTGAAATAAATTAATAACATACAATGAAACATAATGATTTCCAAAACATGAAAATTTTGCATCATCTCTAATGGAAATGTATTATAATATTTTAATTTATAATTGTTTAGTACTACTAATTCTGATTTGATTCTGAAGAACTTCTAAAGAACATGAATTGTATTTCCAGCTGTGGAAATAGCACCACATTAATTTGCTGTTTTTTTTGCCAATAATTAGCTGCTCTAAACAGGTATTAAATGAGTGATTCAGGCACGCTGAGGTCAAAGTTTAATTTTAGCTATCCATAAATAATTTTGGCTAAAACTATTTCCAGCTGTGAGTTAGTATATCTTTATTTTCAAAGATGACAAAACTCAGTGACATTCTGGTATTTGTATTCAAAAGTAGAAAATTAGCATGACATTGTTTCTGCTTTGTGCAGATGTTTCCCCCTGTGCAGTACCTGTAGCACTGTGTCTGGCAATTCTACTAGTCTGGAGTAAAAAGTAAAGGCGGCACTTGTAGGGAATATAATGAGGTAAAGCAAGTAATATGGAACAGAAACTACAAAGAGAAGGGCTTTGGTTGCTCTGTATTTGTTCTAAATATAAGGAACAATTCTCAGACTACAACAGATTTTCTTTCTGCTTTTGTAGGTTGCTGGAAAGAATCCTCATGTTCTGAGTCAGTATGTAGCACATACAGAGAGTTTTCATCCTGTTGCAGTCCAGCCCACCGTGGCTAAGGCGCTTCTTTGAAAGCATCAGAAGAAGAACTTGATGATTAGGTGAGTGCAGGCTCCCAGCCATGGGATCCTAAGGGGTAATCCTGGTTAATGCTGGAAGAAGAATGCTAGGAGAGGAAGCATATAAAGAGAGATACCTGAATCTCCCAGCTCCAGGTCCAGGCAGGGCAGGGGATGGGGGGCGGGGCAGAAGAGAAGAAAATGTGATAGAGTGTTTTGGACGTCTGGAAAAGAGAAAAAATATTAAGTAATTTTTTAGGTTAGTTTTTTAAATTTTATTTTAAAACTGTTTTAATCCAGGATTTAGCTCATGTGAAATTCAGATATCAAATTTGTACACACTATTGAAATAGAATGTACACAGAAGTCACAAATTAGTATTTGAATACATATATATTTGAGGAAATCATGAAGTGTTTTCAGACAACCAGATCAATCCTCAGAGAGAAAAACAACAAACAGCTTTTCTGCTTAAACAGACAAGATTGTTGTTTACTATTAGAGTATGTGCCATAATTTGCTTATTTCTTCAGGAGATGGATTTTACCTCAGAAGGAACACAACCACTTATTAACTTGTGTACCTGTAGGACAGAGTGTAGAAAGGTTTTATATTCTTATCTAAGATAGAGGTACTAGCTGAATTTGCAATGTGACTTCTAAAGCAATTTCTATAACAACATTGTGAATCTCTCGAACAATAGCTTCAAACATATTATAGGTTAAAAAAATAATTTAGTTTTTGCCACCCATTCCATTTCCATTGTTTCTCTTTGGGTTTTTGGCATTCAGAACAGAAAGCCCTACCTGTGTTTAATGGTAGATGAAATAAAGGAGTGTGAAATATAGTATGAAGCAGCATATACCTAGTAGAGTATAAAGTGTCAAAGTTGTTGCCATCAATTTGTCACTTTGGGATACGAATTCCCTTCACATCCAGAACAGGAAAAAGGTCAGAGGAAAGAATAGTGAGAACAGCTCTTACAGAGCTGTCTGATTTTTTTTTCTAAAAGTAGAACATAGTAATGATGCTACTTACTCAGATGATACCTTTATAATGTAAAGGAGTTGCTTTTTCCAAAGGCACTTTTTAAACTTCAAAAGATATAACACTGTCACTTTGCATGTCTCTACACAGCTGAAGTGCAAATATCTCATCATCATCTTTCCTCAGTTTTCAGATTACCATTTCTAGGTATTTGGCAATTCACCATGGTAATGAAAATGCTGGAGCTTGGGAATGTGCCATGAAATTGCAATAGAATGTGTTGTAATTGCTTTTAATTGGAATAATAATGGCTAAGAATGAAAAATACGTTTTGATTCTACTAAAAGTGTGGGCAATACTAATTTCTTTCTCTGTGTTTTCTGCCTGTTTTTCCTTCTAGTTCATTTTTGGTATAGGAAACTCATTTATCTTCTAGACAGAACTGATTTACTAGCAACATGCTTCATACGATGAGGTGAGGCATTATAATGCCCAAAACAGACTTCAGTTGTGTCCTTGTAACACTGTTAATTTTATTATGCTTTCCTCCAACAGCTTTACTTAGATAGTTCCCTCTTCAAACTTCAGTGCACCGTTCAGAATTTTGCCCGTATACTAGAGCATAGGTAAATCAATGTATGGATACATTGATTTCCAGTTTTCATCTTCTGTGACATTTAAAGCATTTTAAGGATGGTGAAACTGTTGGGAGTTCCTATCCCACTTTCGTATGTATTCTAGAAGTCCACAGAACTGTTGCCTGTGAAAGAGCACTTAGACCATGAGAGCCAGAAACAAGCAGATGTGAAAATAGATAAATATTAGGCTTAGGTAAAACCAGGTCACTTTGTCAGCTGGTATACCAAAGAACAATTATGATACAACTTCTTTGTTTTACACCTTTTGCCACACACTGGCTACAGTGCTTTAAATGGCAACATATGTGAGCAACCAAATTATTTTCCAGGAAAAACACTGATCACCGATATCATTATTCATAAAAATCTGAGGTTAAAATCCCATTGGTCTCAAGGCTTGTCCAGCCTGGAGAAGAGGAGAGCTTGGGGCAGAACTTAACATCAACCTGCCCACGCCTATGGGGTTATTGAGAAGACAGAATCAGCCTCTTCAGAATATTGTATGGTGGGAGGACGAGAGGCAACAAAAATTGAAACAAGATTCATGTTGGATATGAGCAACAAGACTTTTGTTATGAGGTAGTCAGACAGCTGAAGAGGTTGCCCAGAGAGGTTATGCAATATCCATCCTTAGAGGTTTTCAAGACCTGGCAGGGTAGAGCCCTGAGCAACCTGTTCTGATCTCATAGCTGACCCCATTTGAAACAGGAGGCTGGGTTAGAGACCTTCTGAGGTCCCTTTTGAAGTGGTTTATCCTGTGATCCTAAGACCTTATAATTGGTAATTGCTAAAGAAGGGAACTCATCATTTCATATTAAAAAAAATCAGAAAAAATTTATATTCTTAAAGTTTATAAAGTCTGGAAATTTTTTCCAAGGCTACGCTACACTAACATGGATTTTAATATTTTTCCAGACTAATTTTTCTGTATGTAGACCTCTTTATCCTTCTCTCAACTGGAAGTCTCATAACAGAGCAGCTAATTTAGAAAAGCTGAAATCCAAAAAAAATCCTGTCTTTCCATGCCAATTAAACCTTCAATAATATATTCCAAACAAAGGCTAATAGAATTCTTGTGGGAAAGAAAGCTTGTTTTATTTTTCTTCAACTATAGAAGTTCATCTTCTCGAAGACATTACCTCTCCCTCCAAACCTTGCCTTGCTAATATCCACAGACCATCATGGGTATGGATAAAACACCACTAGAACGACTTGTTTCTCCTGAGTTCAAAGACTGTTTGTTATGAACTTTTGAAATGCAAAGATTTCAGGGTTTCTGCTTGATTTCATTAATAAAATATAAGGACACACTTCATTAATCCATCACGTACTAGACAAAACGCATAGATTTACATCTGACATTAGCTATCGCACACCTCAAAAGCAAGTAATTTTTTTTGTTCTTTTGGTATTCTTGAAAGTACCTTTCTAACTGAGGGGAATTCCAGTTCTCCAGGAGGGAGGAATTTTGTAACTGAAGGAAGAAAGCAGAGTTGGCAGGAACGAATCATTAAAAAAACCCCTCTGTCTCCTAATCAGATAGTGTGTACTGTCTTCTTAACTTTGTTAAATTTTAGAATTCACTTTGTGAAGTGTAGGCTAAACAAGGTTGGGTTGCATAAACAGAGTAGACGTTACAGCCTGCCACATCCAGAACATTGGCTGCAAGCCCTGTGGTAAACTGCCTCAGTTAGAAGTCTGACAGCAAGAAGAAAGGGGGGAAAAAAGAGGACAGGTAATCTCGTTTTTTTCAACATAACATAAGAACATCTGTGCTGGCTCAGATCAGTAATTCTGCTTTAGACACTGGTCAGTAATAGGAACAGACTGTAAGAGACAGGGTAACTCTGAAATACATTGCCCCCTTGTTTACCTTCTTGCTTTCTGACAGTAAGTGGGGTAGAGCTGTCCTGACTCAAATGGTTGCTTCTAGACCATTGCATTTAGCAGCCAACAATCAATGTATGCTTTTGAACTCATTTATACTTTTGGACATGTAAAGATACTGTGGAAATAAACTATTCTGTAAAAATCTGAAAAAATATATCGTTGAGATCCAGAGGCATTCACTTTAAATCTGGGCCTGTAAATTTACGCAGAACTTTGGGAATCACAAATTATGTCATTTGCCATTGGAGAATGAATCTGTTCTTTTTCAAAGAAGTAATCTGCGCAGTGATGAATCAAGTTTTAATTAACTCCATTTCATCAACTCTGATAAGCTGGAGGAATCCAAATCCTCAATCTGGTTGCTTTGTAGTATCACAGGCAAATGTCTGCATTTTGTGTTTTGCTTAGCAAACACACCGTCATTTTGAGTTTCATCTGATATTTTCAGCTCATTATGAAAGAATTAAGTTTCTTCTGTTGTTACATAAGAACAAGAGGACAGTATTGGCTATGTGGGGTGGTAGCGCATGGAGGGTTGCGCAGCACATCCTGCCTTACACACGGGAGTATGAGGTGGCGGAGACGTCCATGTAGTCCAGTAAAACTCATGCAGCTGTGCTAGCTGACATTTGAAAACAGTCTTAACACTGGTTAGTTATCCAGATTTACTTGCAACTGATTCGTTTTCAGAGATCCCTTCATTTTTTTTTCTTCGCATCAGCAATAAATTGTTGAATGAAAAGGGAAAATAACTCAGCCTGCTTGTAAGTCACTTTGAACTCTGATGACAAAAGGTGATATGTAAGAGCCTGACACTACAGCTATTACTCCATTAAGTTATTATCGTAACAACCTCTGTGTTGGATACACAACATAGGTTTTTCCTTTTCTGCAGCAAACATTTCTTCTGTATGTATAATTACAGAATGGTTATCTCAGTCTAACTCATATCTAATTATGTAAATAAGTATATATGCCCTCCAACTGCTTTTTGCATACTCTTCTGACCTAGGACTCATGCCTTTACTTGCTTATATTCATGGCTTAGAGGTGTTGGTTTAAAGCTTCTTTCCATGCAAGTTTATAAATAGAGATCTCATAGAAGTGTTCTCATTCTTTCTTATATTTATTTTTACTTTCTTTCAAATATGAATTACTGGCAAATCGAAAGCGATTAAACTGGCAAGATTATGAATGCTGCAGTGCTGAAATTTCTTTAATTCTGTACTGGAATTTAAACAAGCCTCATGGAATTTTATAAAAACTGGTACATAACAAAGGAGAGACGCAAATATTTGTTTTGGTTTGCTGGTTAAGAAGCTTGCATGTCGAGACAAAAGTTTCTGCTTGTGTGAGAACATTTTTTCATCCAAAAATCACACCAAACCAAGCTGTTCCTGTTGGTCATCTCCTCCACAGACCACTAACTATGTTGTCTCTCTTTCTGTGTGTTTCTGTATTTGATATTTTTCCTGTTAAAATGCTTGCAAGTCTAATCATCCCGCTTGCTTTTTTCTCCCCACTTTCCTTTTTTCTAGCCCTCCCAGACAAAGATTCCCCAGCAAATCCTTTTTCAAAAGTTGTGTTTCTGAGGAATAGATAACCTCAGTGTAATAGAATATTATAGCAAAATATTCCAACCAAGTCTAATTACGGGGTATTAAACACAGCTACCTGACATGCCTAGGTGATTAAGCTATGTCTAACATAGTTCTGGTGTTTACTGATTTAATTAATAATATTAATTAATAAAGCCTGTTCCTTGGTGTGGAATCAAGTATTCGCATAAACCTTCGCTACTTAACACAGCAGAAAGTAATAGGTACTATGCTGCCAAAAGTCTCTCTGCTTGTATGATCACAGAATTACAGTCAAGGTTGGAGGGTACCTCTCGAGATCCTCTAGCTGAACACACTGCTTAAAGGAGGGCCAACTACAACAGGTTGCTCACGTCTATATCCTGATGCATTTTTAATACCTCCAAGGATGGAGACGCCACAACTTCTCTGGGCAACCTGTTCCAGTGTGTAACTGTCCCCACAGGAAAAAACTGCGAATCTTATTTCTTTCTTATGTTTAGATGGAACCTACATTCCACTTTGTACCCATTGCCTTTTGGTCTTTCACTGAGTGCCAGTGAGAACAGTCTGGCTTTGTCCTCTTCATTGTTGCCCGTCAGGTAAACAAGGATAAGGCCTCCCCACCCGAGCTTTCACTTCTCCAACTCTGTCTGCCTCTCATCCCTTAACCATCTTCATGGCCCTTTGCTGGAATTCTTCCAGTAACTCTATGTCCTTCGTGTACTGGGAAGCCCAGAATGGGACCTGGCACTCCAGTTGTGTCTCACCAGTGTTGAGTAGAGGGGAAGGATCACCTCCTTTGACCCTGAGCTGATGATGTTCTTCATAATGCAACCCAGGATGCTGTCAACCTTCTTTGCCACAAGGGCACACCGCTGGCTCATGTTCAGCTTGTTGTCCACCAGGATCCCCGGGCCCTTCTTTGCAGAGCTGTTGTCCAGACTGTTGGCCCTCATCCTTTGTTGGTGCCTGTGGTTATTCCTCCCTAGATGCATTTCCTTTAGCAGAATTTCATGGACATCATTGGATATTGAACTTCATGAGAATGTCAGCCCATTTTTGAACCCTTTTAATGCTATATAGTAGCAGTTGTAAAAATCCCCTTCTAAAATATTTTTCAGTGGGTGGCTGGAAACAAAAACACTAGTCATAAACCTTTACCAAAAATAAAACAAAAAGTCAGGAGCAAATTTAGAGAAGGAGTATTAGTGCCATTATAATCAGTGAAATTACAAATCCTCTGAAAGTTTTTGAAGTGTATGTGTTGAATAAATACAGTTGTTCACAGGAAAGAATCAAATTCAAAACCAGATATTTTATCAGGGGAAACCCAATGAAGACTGACTAAGAAGATTTATAATCTCATGAAAAGTTGCATCGAGGCTACTATATTACAGTTCCCAACAATTTTCTGAACAAGATGATTCTGCCTATACTCAACTTACCTAGCATTTGTCCCACAAACTGGCAAGCAAATGAGTTCAAACAAAATCATCAAAAAAAGTATTTATTATAAATCAGTTAATCTCTTTAGGTATAAAACAAAAACATTAAGAGATCATTTAAGCATAGTCTGTGGTTCAGATGGAGCACATTGTAAAAAGGAAATTGTCTCTTGTTTCAGTGTCCCTGTTGCAGGATCTGAATGCTCACCCAAACGGAAAGGCTGGGCTTCTTGTGCAACATCATCTCCCAGTCTTGTTCCCATCCAAACAACTGTCAAATCAGTCAGACTTTCCTCCTTCTTCTCTAGACACATGCTATGGCTTGTTTTGTCAAAAACCTTTGGCATTTTATCCAACTGTGTGTGGCCTTGAAGATTCTGGTGTGGCACTCAAGCAAGTAAGACAAATTAATTGTCTAAATCATGTAGATTTTGGTATGGGTTTGTAAAACGACAGGTGCTTTTCTTTTGATTCTGGTTCAAAAAGTTATCAGGTGTTTCATTAAGATTAATAATTTGTTTTCCTTAGTGACAAAAAACCCCACAAATATTTGGCAGTGCTGAGCCCTCCCTTCAGAATTCCATGCAGAAGTGATTTGTAATTCAGGTTATGAAAAACGACTTTCCTGTAGATAGATGAAGATTCGTTTGTTTTCATACTCTCAGCTTCTTTCTTCAGTCTGTACAATTTCCATCTGCCTCAGGGGCTGAATGATAAAGTAGGCGATCCTTCTCAGTTATTTTCAATGTGTGTATACGACACATTGTTTATGATGCTTTCATGGTATTTAGAAGGTCATAAACTATCAAAAGCCACAGTGAAACTTCGCTGTAAAAATAATTCACGGCAGAACAAAGCTTTTAGAGGATACTCAGTTATAAATTAGATAAAAATGGTAAGACTTATATTGACCTATACTTCTTGTAATCATGTTTGGCATTGACTTTATTTTAAATTTTTATTCCCTCACTAAAACTTATAGCAAGAATAGTTTTCCTTGAGTTTTATGAAAGTTAAGGCACAGTCAGGAAGAATTTGTTTTTAATCTGGCTCATTTTTCTGGCTCAGTTTTAATAGAGGGTTATAGCCATTTAAAATCAAATAATTAAAAAGAAGGGAATGTTCCTATCAAATTGATGGCATTGATTTAAACAAGAAGCATAACAGGCTCCTCTTTTTTATAATTAAGAGATACAACATAATTCAAGGTTGTACAGGTTCTTCAGCAAAGGCAGATTCCATGGCCCATATTTTGGGGCAGAAAATATAGGGATTGTCTTGGTTTTCAGAGATAAAACATATGAAAAGGAAAGAATTTAGTGATTCTAGCACAGTCCCTGGAAAAGCAGGACTGCTGCACGTCAACTGGAGCCATTCAAAATCCAACAACTAATCAAAATGCATCATGAATGTTTTTCATTATCACCTACTTGCAGATCAGTTTTTCATTTGTAATGAATTCCAACTCAGTGAAGACTGACATGTTTTGCTGACAAGGTAGAATCTGAACATGGAAATCTTTGGTGCCTATATAAGGATTAAAGACTGAACTGAATTTTTTTTAACATATAAATCTGTATGAGGAGGTTCATACAGAATTTTTGTGTAGACTAGTTAATACAGAATCATTTTCACTTAATTTCCGTATACAATCATGCAAGCTGATTATAGTTGATAAAAACAAGATGTTATATACATTAAAGATATTAAATAAAAAAATATATAAAAATAAGAATATATTTTAAATATACATTAAAGAAAGCCTGGGTTCATGACCTACATTCTTAAAATTAAGAAAAATGTTTCTGTTTTCTTTAGTATAAAAATGAGATGCTCCTTTATTCATTATATGACTTATTCATGATATGGAATATGGTACAAGACTTTCTGATGGTTTTTTTTAAATAAGAAAGACTATAAACAGATTGTAGCTTAGTATTTCACTGCTTTAAAAAATATTAAAGTGGCAAAACCCAAGTGGAAACAAAGATAAAGACACTGTGACCTAGTTTGCTGATTTAGTTTAGAAGTCATTTAACCTAAGTATAATCACCACAGATCCTTTAAAGAATTTATAGGAACTGGTTGCTCTTTCTAGAAATTATATTGTTCTCTTACTCAATACCAAGTATAAGTTCCCCCCCAAAACACAAAAGCAGGCTGGGCAATGACCTCTGTTAGTTATTTTTGTGTACAGATTTGGGTGTGTGAAAGAAGCAGAAAAGAGCAGAGAAAGTGAGACAAGGTGGCAAACAATCACAAGGCACAGCCTGAAAAAGAAATGGGAGCACAGCGCTGACAAGGAGTCTAATAACACACATCTGAAGCTGAGGGCAGATGGAACTGCAAGCAGAAGGACTATCCTTCAATGTTTTGACAATCCTATAGCTGAAGAAACAAGACTTTGTACATTTTCTGTAAATGAAAAGGACGATGTAAACCCACCATCAGCTCCTCTTTCCATCCGGAATAACATCCATGTCTTTAACACTACGTAGCCAGATGACTCCAGAGAGATAGCACTAGTGATAAATGTGATGGGGAAGGAGAACATAACAATAAAATTCTGAGATATGGTTCACCTCTTCAGGCTGGGATACTTTTGAAAATGAAGTATTTTTGAATGAACTACTGGTCTAAGTCAGTTTTTCAAACCACAGCTAGCTGGAAGAGCAAATCAACACTCAGCAGCATATTTCTGCTGTATCCTCCTCTGTTTCTTGAGGACTGTCATAATGTGAAGATTAACAATGATATACTTCATTGTGAGTATTCTGTTCTATTCAGTGTTGTGTAGTTCAGACCCCTTGACCAGTAGAAGACATAGAAATAGAAAGTATTTTTCTTGGAACATCATGGTTTTTCATAATGTGTAGTCTTTGCTTAAACTTCTTCACTTTTCTGACATAATATTTAACTTTCCTGTGCTGTGGTTTCGATTCATGACAATCAGAAACAACACCATTTCTCCTGAACAACTCCCTTCCTCTGATGCCTGCCTAACATTTTGCTAGATGAGTGAACCATTTGCATGAGAGCAGTATGGCTTAACCTAAAAACAAAGACTTCAGATCAGTTAACCAGACCCCAGAGATTTTCTTCAGGCTAATTACCTGAGGAGCAGAATGGATTTTCTCTTTGATTTTAATGCCTAAAGGGATTTCTGTCCACTTTCTCTGCATGCAAGGGAAAAACATCTACTACAAGTGCAAGGCATAGAAGTGATTAACTGAATCTCTACTATACAGCTTCTAAATAATGACTCAAACATGCTTTTGAGTAAGAGATCTAAAAGTATGTCAATATGATAAAATGCTAGGTGGACGGTTAGAATATTTTAGTATTATATACAGAAGTTTGACCTCTTTTCTCAAGACTTGTATGAAACAATTGGGAGACAAGATGGAAGGAATCCATGTAGAGAGATCAAGAGACAGATACATTGCTTCAGACTTATTACTCTTTTCTTTTTTATTCCTTTGGATATTTTACTAATGATTTTATCTTCTTGACAATCAAGTAACAATTCTTTTATTCCTTCAGGCATAATTTTAACAAGGTTATTTTAAATATGTAGATTATAATCACTTTTACTGGCTACAGAGAAAGAATAGTAATATCCAAGCTGAAACAACTGAAAATATCACTCCTTCAGGTCATATGATAGCAGTTTGTGATCTGATGTTCAAGGTCCCATATTCAGCTTCAGTGGACAAAACCTAATTTTTCTAAACCAAATGTTTAAAAAATTTCATTATCTTATTGCTATTTACTTGACACTCTTTCCTTTCTAGACTGCTTTCTTGCTGTATTTTTGCTGTACCTTTACTGAATTATGTTATTTTTTTAGCAAAAGTAATCTTTTCTGGTTCCTATTGCAGTTGGAATGTTGGTCTGAGTGTGATTGCTGGACTCCTAATATATGAATTTTACTTCCAATTCCTCGAAAGCTCGAAGTAGAAACAGGTATAGAGACATCTTCAGAGTCACCCACTATTCTCAGGCTATGGACTTTTGGGGCAAAGAAAATAATGGTGCTTTGATTTACAGTGGTTTGATTTGAACACAGGCTCTAGAACATATCTCTGTTTCTCTACTATTCTCTTGAAAATTAATCGGCAAGAGAAAATTCCTAGCTAGAAGTATACTCAGCACCATCCCACCTTCTAGTGAATTATCTGAAACAGAATATTTAAGTTCCCCATGTGTGTCCATTTGCAGTGTTCATTTCCATCTTAAAAAATTGACTTATTAAAAAGTACTATTCACCGCAAGACAGTGTGGAGTAATTCTGTGGCTTTGATTGCATAAAATAACACTTGTCTTCACAGAATCACAGAATCACAGAATAGTAGGGGTTGGAAGAGACCTCTGTGGGTCATCTAGTCCAACCCCCTGCCGAAGCAGGGTCACCTACAGCAGGCTGCACAGGACCTTGTCCAGGTGGGTCTTGAATATCTCCAGAGAAGGAGACTCCACAACCTCCCTGGGCAGCCTGTTCCAGTGCTCCGTCACCCTCAGAGGGAAGAAGTTCTTCCTCATGTTCAGATGGAACTTCCTGTGCTTCAGTTTGTGCCCATTGCCCCTTGTCCTGTCACTGGGCACCACTGAAAAGAGCTTGGCCCCATCCTCCTGACACCCACCCTTCAGATATTTGTAGGCATTTATAAGGTCCCCTCGCAGCCTTCTCTTCTTCAGGCTGAACAAGCCCAGTTCCCTCAACCTCTCCTCGTAGTGGAGATGCTCCAGTCCCCTCACCATCCTTGTAGCCCTCCGCTGGACTCTCTCCAGTAGCTCTTCATCTTTCTTGAACTGGGGAGCCCAGAACTGGACACAGTACTCCAGATGAGGCCTCACCAGGGCAGTGTAGAGGGGAAGGAGAACCTCCCTTGTCCTGCTGGCCACACTCTTCTTGATGCACCCCAGGATCCCATTGGCCTTCTTGGCAGCCAGGGCACACTGCTGGCTCATAGTTAACCTGTCGTCCACCAGGACACCCAGGTCCCTCTCCGCAGAGCTGCTCTCCAGCAGGTCCACCCCAAGCCTGTACTGGTGCATGAGGTTGTTCCTCCCCAGGTGCAGGACCCTGCACTTGCCCTTGTTGAACCTCATCAGGTTCCTCTCTGCCCAGCTCTCCAGCCTATCCAGGTCACGCTGAATGGCAGCACAGCCTTCTGGTGTATCTACCACACCTCCCAGTTTGGTGTCGTCAGCAAACTTGCTGAGGGTACATTCTAACTCTTCATCCAGGTCGTTGATGAAGAAGTTAAACAAGACTGGGCCCAGTACTGACCCCTGAGGGACACCACTTGTCACCAGCCTCCAACTAGACTCAGCGCCGCTGATGACAACCCTCTGAGTTCTGCCATTCAGCCAGTTCTCTATCCACTTCACCGACCACTCATCCAGCCCACACTTCCTCAGCTTCCCTAGGAGGACATCATGGGAGACTGTGTCGAAAGCCTTGCTGAAGTCCAGGTAGACAACATCCATGGCTCTCCCTTCGTCTACCCAGCCAGTCATGTCATCGTAGAAAGCTATCAGATTGGTCAGGCATGATTTCCCCTTGGTGAATCCATGCTGACTACTCTTGATAACCTTCTTTTCTTCCACTTGCTTCATGATGGCCTCCAGGATAAGCTGCTCCATCACCTTTCCCGGGATGGAGGTGAGGCTGACCGGCCTGTAGTTCCCTGGGTCCTCCTTCTTGCCCTTTTTGAAGATTGGAGTGACATTGGCCTTTCTCCAGTCCTCGGGCACCTCTCCTGTCCTCCAGGACCTCTCAAAGATGATGGAGAGTGGCTCAGCAATGACATCCGCCAGCTCCCTCAGCACTCGTGGGTGCATTCCATCGGGGCCCATGGATTTGTGGACATCCAGATCACTTAAGCGATCCCTCACACAGTCCTCCTCGACCAAGGGAAAGTCGTCCTCTTTGTAGGCTTCTTCTCTTACCTCCGGGGCCTGGGATTCCTGAGGGCCAGTCTTATCACTGAAGACTGAAGCAAAGAAGGCATTCATTAGCTCTGCCTTCTCCGCATCCTCCGTCACCAGGACACCCGCCTCATTCAGCAGCAATGGTCTTCATTGTTGTAGATCAGCTTCTTTCCCTTAAAAGGGAAAATCTCAGGCTGAAAAAAGAAGTAACTGATGTACCAGCAAATACTGTAATAGGTTTAGACTAATACTGGTGACAGTGGCCTTGAGAAATGTGGTCCCATTTGCAGGACTGACGTCTTGATGACTTTCAACCTGTGCAATATAACAGCAATATAAAATATTCTCTTCAAGTTCTTCCAATTATGGATATGCCAGTTGTGCCTTTTCACTTTTTATAATGAAGCTCATAAGCACTTGTATTCTTCATAATAAAAATTAAGTCCTTTCATAAACGGTTGCATGCTTTTATTAGCTAAAGCCATCTTGGGTTGACAAAGGATACTTTTTACATTTTCATTTTTCAGAATGCTTCATGTTGAATTTTTCAACATGCTCAATATTTTTCTGTATTCTCTGGCGGAATATAGACAATGAGATGTGAGAGCTGAAAAAAAAATAAGAATTAATTCATTAGCTTGAATAATTTGTGATTTTCTTTCTCTGTCTTGTCATACTGACGTTAACTATTTATTTGGTATATACAAAAACCCCAGAATAAAGGTAATTGTGTAAAAAAAGTAAAACTGTTATTACAGTTCAAGAATTAAAAGCAATATATATGCTTTAATACTGACCAAAATAGTTAGATACAGTTTAACTCTTTTTATCTATTGCTGAGCTAAAGCTGAAATAATGTCCAGAATGCAAAGAACATTACATTCTGAACAGTATATTCATACGTACAAATCATCAATTATTCAATGAAACTGTTAAACCTATTATTAATTTTGATCTTAGAGAATGGAAATGACTAATTTCCACACTTTTCCACACAATTAATATGCAAAAGAACTCAATGAGTAAGTTTCATTGAATTTTCCACTTCTTTTTGGTAGACACACAGTAAGCAAAATATTCTGGCTGGTTACCACATATAATTGAACACAGAAGTTTTTTTTTTTAAAAAATGTAATTTTTACACATCTGTCATTTTTCTTTTTTTGTATAAATATCTGAAATTGCCATAAAAGTATCTGTGAATATATGTTACACTAGACAAAAGCATAAATAAATTGCCTTTCAGAGTTAGAGAAATGCAGACGTGAATTTGAAGTGAACCTCTTCTACAGAAAAGCTGATGCTTCTGCTAATGAGGCTTAAAACTGTATTTGCAAAAGCCAAGATAAAAGAGGAGAATAAACCTTGTATAGTTTCTCTCTTCGAAAGAAATCCTGCATTTTAAATAAAACCACCTTCCATGAATACTTGGTTCTAAACTAGTAGTTACTGTAGAGCCAAAATTCTCCAGGCTTTGTGCTCATCAATAAACAGCGTTGCTGTAATGTGAGCCAGTCAACAATTAAAACATAAACTCAACTCTGTGCTTGGACATTTATTCCCCACAATGAGTATATATATACTCAAATTCCTACCACTGGAACAATGAGAAGTTTACAAGAGGTGGAGTAGGTCCAGCAACAGTGGGAAAAAGCAGCTGTTTTGCTACATCCTCCTCTTGAAACTATTTTACCTTTTCCTGCCCACTTCAGAGAAATAGAGATACATAAATTAGTAGAGTTTTTCTTCCAAAATGCCTAGCTTGCTAAGGAAGAAAGTGACAAAACATATGAGATATACATGTAAACAAATATAAATGGCTATATATATATATGTAGACACACACCCCCCAGATGTTTGACACCAGAAGGAAATCATGCTCCTTTAACTCGACCTGCTATGTTTCAGGAAAGAAGAGAATTTCACACAGATTTTTTGGTTCTGCAGAATGCTGAATAACTTGTTGCTGACTATGAGTGTATCATTTATGTTTGAAAGGTATGGATAAGTTGTATGACTGGGAGGCAAAACATAAGCTATTTGCCTTTAAATGTAGGCAATTCTCATTTTCATATTCTGGAACTTTAATACAGAAATCCATAGTTTTTGCAGTCTGTTTTGCTTTCCATCATCATATACAGACTTGATAAAAGTATGCATTAAAGCTTTTGAAAATGAATCATACACAGAAGGGAAGAAACAGATTTTCTTGAAGTAGACCAGAATAATAATAGAGGAAAATTTAAATTTGATAAAATTCAAGTCTTTATTTCAAGAAAAAACAACAGAGCGTAACCTGAAGCATTTATGACTCAAATATTTGTTCTGGTAGAAGCATCAGTTCATCTTGACTTATATCAGTATCACAGAGCTGTGTGTGTTTGAAGTACAAGAAATTAATTTGTTCACCACCCAGAGAGCATTTTTAAAACATCTGATGTGATAGAAAGCAAAGAATCAGCTGAAGAAAAAAAATGATTTAAAGATCTAATACACTTCCTCAATGACTTCTTACTATGTGATGACACTACTGCATCCACAGACATTCCACATTTTTGCAGAAAGTGGTCCAAAACCCGAAATGCTTTGAAATTACGAAGATCTGCTCAGACAGATCATTATGGTGTGGATAGGCTAAAACAGAATAGAAAAGAAAGCAAAAAGATCAGAAGAGAATAAATTGTAATTTATTTTTGTAGGACACCTCTCATATTCTAAAAGTACCTTGAAGTGCTTTACAAAGTAATGAGTTAACTACTTGTAGAAAAGCAACTGTTATGAAAGGAGTAGCTATTCTGTGCCAGAGCTTCAAACAGGTTCCAGCAAGCCTGGTGAATTGCAAGCCTAGTTGTTGGGCTATATTGTTTGTATCCAGGAGTAATTGTGCCTGGAAAGTTGCAGGTGCAAATAACTAAAAAAACCCCCATCAAACTTACATTTCTTTTAAGAGCTGTTTCTTAAATGTTGACCTCACAAATATGCAAAAATGCAAGCTTATCCTTGGAACTCAGCAGTTTAATTAACTTTGTCTTTCGCAGGGTTTTTTTGGTTTGTTTGTTTGTTTTTTTTTAAGAAAATGTGGAGAAAAACCCAAATTAAGATACAGGGCCATCATGGGGGCTTTTGTGAGGTGAAAGGAATGCATCAACCAACGGGAAGATCAAGTCTCAAAATTCAATTTGAAATGATCAAAGGCTGAGGGAGAACTGAGAGAGGGGAAGAAGCTGCAGTGCTTCATCTCCTGTTTGCATTCTGAAGTCATGCTCAGAGAAGAATGGACAAGAGAAGCTGGAAGAGCCTATATTAGTCACGGAAGGGTTACCAAGGTTCTTGTTCAGGTTTTCTTTGATAAGCTTATCTACCTCATGTCTGTGTACAAAATGAGTAAATTTCTCTAGTTTGTCAGATTGGGAAACTAGAAATGGTTCAGGCTTTGACAAAGCTTTTGAAAAAAATTAATTATGTTCCTTTGCCCTACAAGTAATCTTGATTTTGGATTTTCTCAATACAGTTTGTTTATATATAAAAAATCCCAAAGAAACAGATGAAAAGCGTGAAAAAGACGTTGAAAAAAGAAAAGGCTGCTACAGTCATTCGAACTTCAAACTTGTCTTGGTCTTAGAAAAAAAAAAAGTTTAATTTTGAGAGTCATGTAAATGCTGTGACATCGAAAGAATAAGAAGACCCATCAAAAGAATGTTTTTAAAATTAGAGAAGCATGACGGTACAGTACCCAGAGTTTAACAGACCTTAAAATATTTAATCAAAATACCTTACCTAGTGACATTTCACAGTATCTATGCACACTAAGTTTTCAATATTCACCGGAGAGACTCATCAAAGGGATAGAACAATATAACAACCAGCAGCCACAGAGGGTCTACTTTAGCACTTAATGTATAACCATTTGACACAACAACTCAAGAATTATCCAGGGAGGTCTGCAGATAATACACTTTAGATACTGTATCCTCACAGTGTAAAGAAGGATCGCAAGAAGTGGCCCTACCATCTAAAATTAAAGATGAAATATTATTATGAATTTGTAACAGTTGATTAATCTGCTGTTAGCCTGAACTACTCTAATAACCTAGCATATTTTTGCAGACTTTAAAATCCTTTTCTAATTGATCAACAAATAACCTAACCTATATATGTGATGCATTTTTAAAAAAGAATTTGATAATTTGGTCCATTTTTTTTCCAAGCTACGTGTTTGTTCTGTATCTTAGATGCCTGTCCACAAAAAATAATCCTATACATAGTCTGAATCAGGAATCCGCCTATGCTAGACTTCAGTTAGTGGCAGCAGCTTCTGGCCTGGATACAGCTTTAGAAAGATACACTCAAATGATTTGCAAGCTTTTTGTACCAGTTTGAAGTAGATATCATAGCAAAATTTTGGTACCTCTGGTGTAACTCAGGGTTTCGTTTTACTGCTTTTAAGAGTACATATTAATCTTATCTGAAGAATTATTTTTAAAAACTGATGACTTCTGTAAGATTTATATACTTGACACGCTAGTTTTTGTGATAGATTTGATATATAGCTTGAGATATTGCAGGAAAACTTTTAATGAAGATGCCCATGCTTATACTATTATCTGATGTTTTATAACATTAAGAGGCTTAGTTAAGCATTTTGTATTCTTTTGAGATGCTGTTACGGCCACATACACTTCTGTCCGTTCTAAATATCAGTAGTGATATTTCACTTTTAGTATAATGAAGCTACCCTGAGTAAAATTGCTCAGCAACTCTCTAGGAGTTCCGCATGTAAAAAGGGAAATTGCAGAGACCACAATAAATTTAAGGTGATTGAGTAAGGAAAAGTAGAAGAATATGGGCAAAGAATAGAGGAGAAATGGGAGCCCTGCAAGGAGGAGAGAAACATATACATTTACAAGGATACATATTTTATTTTATCACTGCCTCTTTTACAATTGCTTCAGTATTTTAGGTTTCTTCTCCATTGGTAAATGTCATCTCAGGGGTTTCACAGAATTTGATGCCTCTAGAGGTGAAAGTATGCAGAGGAAAAAGATGCAAATTCATATGAATGCCAGAATGATATGAACATGGAACTACAAGATTTCTAATTCTTCAGGAGTTTTGTGAGAAGCCAGAAAGTGGTTTATGCACATATTTTTACTTCAAGCATTTGCTTGAATATCCATTTATGCTTAACTACCCAATGCTTTAGAACAATACAACATAATACTTTACAATGAGCTTTTTGGACGTTCTCCAGAAAGTACAGAATTAGGACGACAATGACACTTGTTGAGGTACAGTACAGAGAAAAGATCTTTAGATAGCATGAAATTACAGTTCAGCACTAACCTCTCAGAACATCCCTTACACAGGAATTATGACTCATGCCACAAAGCTGTGTTAGGGGAAGTGCCGTATTCTTCTGCTGAGAAATCAAAGCAAAACCTCTGGTTCTCAGAATAATCAGAGGTGAAAACTGGAAAAGTTTCCTCCCTACCACTTAATCTCTGGGAGCAAAGACAGGCCAAATTAGGTCTTTTCGGGTGGTGTCCTAGCTGGGTGTGCCTAACTTCTACCTTCAGTCTGATGCAGCCAGGCAGAAAAGAGCTGGGAGGAGTGAACCGTACAGCGGAGGGAGCATGGATTGTGCACCTAGAATCCAGCTTCCAGCTGGCTCCAGCTGCAGCTGGTGCTGCAGCACTGGCAGCTCTGCTGACACCCCCAGAGAAATAGTTATTCTTCCAAGGCAGCTGGGAAGAGCAAGCTGGAATCAAATAACTCAGTGATAGAGATGAGGGATCTATTGAAATGATTCAGTTGCTATTACTGAGAGGGTGTGGGACTGTTTATTAAGCCAAATATCTTATGCTATGCCCAAACTGCTTAAACATCCTGGGTGATCAAGCTGCATCACTTCTTTCATTTTTTTCCCTTCAAGCAGTATTGATTACAAAATGCAGTTCTTATAGTCTCTGGGAAGATGGCAAAGATATTTCTGAAGGTTTTTTCCTCTGAAAGATGGGAAGCATCAGCGAAGAAAAGAAGGTGAACATCTCTGCATCAGTTACACAGCAGCTGTCCACTAACTTCCAGATTTAAGACTTGATTTTGCTGCTATTAAAGTACATAATAAAATGCAAGTGTCTTCCAATTGCACAAAGAACATGAAAGTGAGTGGTAAAGCAACAAGAAGTTACTTTTGCAGAAAAAGCCTCAGTGCTATTCTTATGGAAGCTTCCTGCTGAACTAAATACCCTTTTTCTGAACCAGTCTCTAGATTTTAATAGAAATTATATGACGGCTGTAGAATTCTATGGGACAAAAAAAATCATAATAGAAAAGATATAATTCTTTTCGTAAATGCCATAATTTTTTGACTGATTTTACAGGATCATATTCTGTTTCTATAGATTGGTAGTCTCTCTTACCTTTGCAAGTTATTTCCATGAGGGCTGTCTAAAAAGACATGTGAAAACAGATAAATGTACACTTCTCCAACACATTTTTTCTAGTACTACCAGATTGCTACTGTACAGTATTTCTGTGATTTCCTATTTTTACTGTTTTAGTTTATTTTATATTTTATTTTATTATTATTCTTATTTTTCTAGTTAAGCTGCAAAGTACTACATAATCTTTCCCATTCTATTTAATTGCCACTATTGTTCAGAAAGACACATGAATATCTAGTTGTTTTGGTATTTTACAAAATAATGTAAAGATTTTTATTACTAAATGCAATGTTTCATACTCTTTCTATTTTAACGCTTTTGAATGTCTGACTGGAATGATTTTATGTTTGGACCAACAATGTGGATAACAACTTGGTCACACGCTTAACTAGTACAAAAAGGTTGAATACACCTAAACAAATAGATGATGTAATTGTCCCAAAAACTAAAATATAGTATCTTTCACATTAGCAATATACCTGAAATCTGATGCTAAGCATTTCCAAGAGCTCGGCAAAGCAACTGCTTCATTGTGGTGACTAGCAGGACTCTGATTATCAACTAAACTGCAGAAGAGAGAAGAGATTTGGAGAAGTCTGTGTGCGTTTAGAGCTGTATGTACAAGAGTTTTTAATAATGTCAGTTATTGTATCAATTAAGCAGTAATGATCAGAATTCAGTACATTTCCTGAAGAATAATAAATGGTGGAAAGAATTAATGGGCCAAGGTGACTATGAGGTCCGTTAATACCAACCAGTCATTAATTCCTTAAGAAATGCAGAAAGGTAAGATGCTGGTGACTTTCACAACACAAACACAGTGATTAAAAAAAAATCAAAGATATTCTCCCTCCTTTTCTGTCATAATTTCTGCTACATGTATATGAGAGATGCACTTTCACTCAACTGGTCATATGTTATTAGTCAAACAGAATTGTGGTTGACTTTCAGCTTTTTTTTCCAGGAATAATATTTATGCTTCATTATCATATTCCTATTGTCTGAGTGAAGAAATCTTTGTCTCATACATTGATGACCATTTTTAGAAATCATTTAGCATTGATAAATAATGTCTTGTTGCTGTTATGGTTTAGGATAGTCCTGGTAGCCATGTAGATATTTTGTGTTTTGGAGATTATTTAATGTGCTTCTATACAGGTGAAAAGGAACATTGTGTCCTTCTTGTATCAGCTAAAAATTAACCAAGACTGAACTTGTTTTTAACACAAAAGGCATGGAAAATTATTTAAGTTTTAATAATTGCAAGATCAAATTATAAAAATATTTCTACAGAACTAGAAAATGAACTAGTTGACTGTATTTCTATTTTTTACAGAGTGTGATAGGACTAAATTGATATTTTATTTCTTCTAGGATAGTTAAATAAGATTTTAAGGAAAGGGTGTTATTATGCACTGTTTTATACATGTACTCCAAGACTATTGTTGTACTATATGTCTGTCTTTTGTGACGAAGAAAATAAATCCTATAGTGAAATTGGTACATTCTTAAAAGCAAGCAATTATAGCATGTGAGAGAATAACACAGGGTGAAGAAGAAATTAAATGAAAGAAGAAATTCTGTAGTATAAAGTATTGCCCTTCAGCTGCAACATAGAAATTAAAAAAGTGAGAAAAAAAAAAGTTGTGATGAAAATGGGCCAGTAATCTCAGTGACTTCAGTAAGCCTCAATAGAACTATATCTACTTATACATATATTAATAAATTATTCAAAAGCACCTAATGAAGTTCAAGAGAAAATATTATACTGTGCTGAAAATGGAATAACCAAGAATTCATGAAGAATTCATTAAAATGAAGCACGAAATGAAGTATAGTTCTGTTCTGTGTCAGAAACAGAGGAGGATATATTCTATTCCAATTCTGTATCTAATACTGGCATCTTACGATGTTTTTGAAAGCAATTTATAAGACTGAAATTCATATCAGACAGAAAGCAAGAGTCTGTAAAACATGTCATTAGTGAAAATAGAAGTAAAATATAGAGAGTTTGTCATCTGACTCATGTTCATTTTCTGCTTCAGATATTGATGAGCGTCCACAAATAAATTAGCGAGAGTTTTTATCCCCTTCCTAGTTCTCAACATAAACGATGCAGAATACAGAGGAAATGTGAGACACTCCCACGTTAATATTCTTTGCTGAAAAATGGAACAAATGCCAGTGAATTACTGCTTTTCTCATATATATGTGCAAGAGCTAAATCGAGAAGGGTTGAAAAATACAAAGTATTGTACATCTCTGCAATGATGTAAGTGGGTACTTCAGTGGAGTAATCTTCTTCTGGAACTAGGCAATAACAGATCACTTCTATTACTTAGACTGCTCCTGAGGGAGTGGAGGTATATGCTACCCCTTATTTAAGTCTGTAATGGAAGTGACAGCCTACTGTGTAATTTGAATTCCTCAGATATAGTGATCCATGTTCTTTCATCTTCTTGTCACTGCAAAAGGTTTGGAAGAAATAAAAGAAACCTATCTTTGAGTTTGTAGCTTTACATATATTCCCGTATTATTCTCCACAAGCCACAAGTGAGTCAAGGCAACATAAAAGTGCTGTCAGTTTAAGATGAGATTCTTTCTTTAAAATTTTAATATTGCTGTTTCCATGTTCTTTATCTTTTTTTTCTTATCTGATAGTACTCAGATCATGTTAACAGGAAAGCAATATGTAGTTTATTATACAGTACTAAAAAACTTTTCTCTTTATAAGTGAAATATAAATTAGATGTTTTTAATAAGAAAATCTTGCTGATAAGGAGTTATAAAATAAAATTAACTGATATGATGGAATAGTTGAATGTTATGTATGTATTTATAGAATATCCATTTCATACAGCATTAGATTTTAATTATTTGAATGTAATGTATTGAATGTTGAGGGACACATAGTGTGTCCCTGAGATAAGTTACAGACTTAAGGTGCCAGTGAAACTGGTCAGAAAGTGTCCAGTGGAATGATTCTGACAGAAAATAGTGTCTGCTCTATTTCTTTTGCAAGAGTACATTCATTTCGCTAAAATTCTGATAGAAAACTCTTTACTGTTTTGTATCGGCTAGTCCACTAACCCTGTCTTTTAGCCTGTTGAATGTTTGGCAGGTGGAAAGCTGAGAATCGCCGAGCTGATTACATCGCACTGTGACACTTTTGAGGTGGATGTACTGCAGAAGTGGTGGAGAGAGTGGTTGTGCAGCCGTGTAGCCATATCTTGTGACGCAGTGATCTTGTGCTCTCCTCTTCTCCTCTCCTTCAAACGTTGTGCACACGACCTGGATGAATTCTCCCAAGACAGACCACAAGATTTCAAGCTGCCTGTGTTAAGGCTGTCTATATTTAAAAGTTTCCAGGGTCCATTTTTCTTACCAGCCAGCTAGCTGATTTGTCCTTGTCTCTCTAAGCAGTCAGATCACCCAGTGTGTCACTAGGTCCCACCATTCTGGGTTCTGACCGCAAGACAATCCCTAGTAAAGCTCTAAACAAGATATCACTTTGAAAAACTTATCTTTAAACTTGGACTTTTCAGTGCAAATTATAGAAATATATTTATTTTATTTATCTTGGACCATTTAAAAGAAAGCCAAAAATTTCTTACAAAACAGGTGTTTAAATTTCCTGTCAGGCCAACTTCTGCCAAGTGGCTTGCGTATTGTCATGGCAAATGTCTATTTATTAATGATACTTTCTCTTAGGATAAATATGATAATATTAAAAGAAATAGCCCATAATTTTATGTATACATATGAATATACCTATATATATACACATATATATACATGTAACTAGAGTAATCAGAAGTGGCCATAAAACTTGACAGAAGTGCATTAAATTTAACATTATATTCCTAAGGTCTTCATCAGTCAGTGACTGAATCCTCTAGCTTAATGATTCGTGAATTTTCTTTTTAGAGAATTGTGTGGGAAGAAGAAACCCTAATCTTCTTTTATAAAACGGGAAACTGTAGCACATGGTCAACTGTAAGAATGCATATTCACTTTCTGTGGAACTGAGGCAGCAATTTGGTGCCTAATTCCACAAGTACAGGAGTAAAAATGAAGTTAGCCTAGCAAATTGCCATATATCATCCGAGTTGTGATAACTTTCTAGAAGAAAACTGAAAGCTATCTGTAAGGGCAAATACAGTGCAGCTTAAACTATAAAGAAAGGAGGTTACACTCATTTTGCTTTACAGAGCACATGTCATGGGCTAAAAGCACACATATGAACAGTTATAATGGCAGTTACGCAGAGAATTATTTCAGCTGAAGACTCCTTAACTTGCTAGCATATCCAGTCTCAAGACAGCGATTCACAGATGTTGTGCGTCATCATTCAGGCAACAAATCTAGCAGGTGTACTCAAATTATGCCAAATAAACATTGAGAAGGCCCGAGTAATCCCCAATGGAGAGCAACACAATCACTAGCATCGAAAAACACACTGCCAGATCCTCCTGTTTTATGATGATGGACTAGGAATTCCTCAGGACATGGAGTGTACTTCAGCCTGATGAGTTCAAAGCAGTATTTTCCAGAGTACCTCCCACCTGTACTCACCTATGACTTCATGTGTACATTGCAATGCTCACCATGTCTGCAAGCTGTATCTGGAAATGATAATGAGATTCCCATCTTTCTGAACAGGTGATTTAAGGACATCAGTCTAGGATGAGGCTTCTCTCTCTGAATCCCAGCCTCAAAGTTGTACCTAACTCAGGGACAGAGATAGGTAATTATAAATAGATGAAAAATACAATATTTCAACAATAATCTTTTTTTTCTTCTTCTGTTTGTTTTGTGGGTTTGGTTGTTTTTTTTCCTGAATGCTTTAGGTATCATGTTATGAAAAGTGTTATAAATTCATTTCTCAGAAAAGTAACTTTTCAGGTTAGTGCTACAAAGAACTTAGATGTATAACTTATGCTTCTGAATGTGACTCAAAGAACAAGATATTTGAATTTTTGGGTCATCCTCACAATCTTAAATAATGAAATATAAACCTGAACTCACTGCTGTCTATAAATTTGCTACATTTTACTTCTACTTGGGCACTAAAACCTTCAAAAAATGTTTCCTTTTTTAGATAATAAATGGTTTTCTTTCTCTTTCTTCAAGGAATGCTTCTATGATCTTAATTAAAGGGGGAATTAAGGAATGAACTGAATGCTTTTAGTTTAATACTGGTAGGATAGATTTAAACTTCTGACTAGAGGTGACATATTGTTTGCAAAACAACACAGAACAAAAATAATGTGTTTTACTTTACCAGGGAGGAAGATAAGAGAGTCAGATGAATGGATCATATAAAAAACCTAGAACAAGTATTTTCTCCAACTGTCTTGTGAATCACCGAGCTGAATTAAAAATTACCTTGTTCCTCAATGATAACCAACTTGTTTAAAGGCTAAAGGAAAATGGTTACAGGTTGAAATGTGTTTTCTATCACCTAAGAAATCTGCAGAGTTTGCTTTTGCTTGCTTTCTATGCAGCTTTCAAACCCTTAATCCCATTCAAAGATTTGTTCCTTCACTCCACAGAGATGCCACATTTTTTCCTCTTGAGATTCTTTTCAGACAGATCAATAACAGACATCAGGATGCATATCTTATTGACTACAAGTATTTCTTGTGATGTTTAAATAAGCCAATTTAATATGAAAGTTTATATTTTTTAGTATGTTAGACTTTGTGTCCAAAAAGTTTTTCTTCTGAGTTGCTGTGAGACCTGGTGTGTACCCACTACAATCAATATAAAATAAAATAACGGTAGTGGAAATGTCAAATATAATTTCCTACCTGATATAATTTTTGTATATTTAGTTCATCCCCCTCTTTTTCTTTTCTCTTGAAGGAATCAAAAATTTTTTTATTCCTTGGAGACAGGCAATATTCTACTTCTTTTTGGGTCACTTCTTGATGATGGCATGTTGAGTTTGGACAGATACCAACTTCAGATCCAGCCAGTAACTTCCTCCCCTGAACTAACCTTATTAGAAGCGGTATTTAAAGAACTTACATTCCAAAACTGGATTTCAGCTGAGTGTCTGAAGGTCTTTAACATGGAAAGTGCGAAAAGAAATTATGTTTGTGTTCTAGCTCCGTAAAATATATAGAGATATAGGTCTAATGCAAATTAGACACTGTCTTTTGCTCTCTTTACAAATGTGCAGTTTTTCTAATAATTTCTCAAAAACATTTCCTAATTTTGCTGATCTCATGCTGACATAAGTGTAGAATCATAGAATCATAGAAAGTTTTGCGTTGGAAGGGACACTTAGAGGTCACCTAGTCCAACCCCTTCACAGCGAGCAGGGACACCACTAACTAGATCAGGTTGCTCAGAGCCCTGTCCAACCTGGTCTTGAATGTTTCCAGGGATGGGACCTCCACTACCTCTCTGGGCAACCCGTTCCAGTGTTTCACCATCCTCATTGTAAAGAATTTCTTCCTTATATCCAGCCTAAACCTACCCTGTTTTAGTTTAAAACCATTACCCCTCATCCTGTCACTGTTGTCTCTACTAAAAAGATTGTCCCCATCTTTCCTGTAGGCTCTCTTTAAGTACTGAAAGGCTGCAATTGGGTCTCCCCACAGCCTTCTCTTCTCCAGGCTGAACAAGCCCAACTCTCTCAGCCTGTCCTCATAGGAGAGGTGCTCCAGCCCTTGGATCATTTTTGTAGCCCTCCTTTGGACCCACTCCAACAGTTCCATGTCCTTCTTGTGCTGAGGGCTCCAGAGCTGAATGCAGTACTCCAGGTGAGGTCTCACCAGAGCAGAGTAGAGGGGCAGAATCACCTCTCTCGACCTGCTGGCCACGCTTCTCCTGATGCAGCCCAGGACACGGTTGGCCCTCTGGGCTGCCAGCGCACATTGCCGGCTCATGTCCAGCCTTTCATCTATCAGTACCCCCAAGTCCCTCTCAGCAGAGCTACTCTCGATCCTTTCGTCCCCCAGCCTGTACTGATACCGGGGATTACCCCGACCCAGGTGTAGGACCTTGCACTTGGCCTTGTTGAACGTCATGAGGTTTACACAAACCCACCTCTCCAGCTTGTCCAGGTCCCTCTGGATGGCATCCCGTCCTTCTGGTGTATCAACCGTACCACTCAGCTTGGTGTCATCTGCAAGCTTGCTGAGTGTACCCAAACATCTGAAGCCAATGTCAGGAGCCAATGTCGGAAAAGTGGATAACACATCAAACAGTGGCATCAAATTTATTTAGTACAAGTATATAGCAAACTTTTTAAAGCCCATATCATGTCATTCATTTCCCAAGGAAGCAGCAGGATAGAGAGGATCAAAATGAAGGAAAGTCTATGCGTGTTTTCCTGAGTTTCACCTTGGCAATGAAGAAACAACTCTCTGCAGCTGTTACTTTAGAGGTTCAGGTCCCTGTGGCCTTTGCTTCTTTAGAGTCAGAAAATCATGGTGAATCACTAAGATTGCAATGTTCATCAGGCATAGCATAGAGTGCAGTAAAAGTTCAATTAAGATCCTAAATAGACCTTTCTAGAGCACTATGATATATCGTACCATAAATTTCCAGAAGTTAACTAAATGAATCACAGAATCACAGAATGTTAGGGGTTGGAAGAGACCTCTGTGGGTCATCTGGTCCAGCCCCCCTGGTGAAGCAGAGTCAGCTACAGCAGGCTACACGGGACCTTGTCCAGGCAGGTCTTGAATATCTCCAGAGAAGGAGAAGCCAAAACCTCTCTGGGCAACCTGTTCCAGTGCTCCATCACCCTCAAAGTGAAGAAGTTCTTCCTCATGAAAGCTCATGACACGGTAAAAATTAATATTTGAACTCTAGTCTCAGTTTTTTTTCTCTTTTTAAATCCGCCTATGATTCTTGCTTTATTTAAATAAAGCTAATCACCTTTTCTAGTCATCCAATTTCTTCAGTACTGTTGAAAATTAGTAAAGAAAAATGCTCACAGGAAGGCTTAAATATCAAAAATGCATCTCTCTGATCTTTCCTCATCTTGTAATACTGCCAAGAGCTTGTATGCTTGTCATGTTAATTAATTCTTTGCCAACAGTTTTTTAGAAGAGATTTTTTCCTATTCTTGGGAATAGGAATTCTTCCTATTCTTCTTATCTTATCAAGATAAGGCCTGAAACACTAAGACACATCATTTTTCCCACACATATATGCTGTACTGAACACCACTGATTTTAAAAACACATTGAACGAAACCCAGCCACTAATGGCCCCTAAATATTAGTTGACTAATAGTATTTAAATAGCGATCAGAGAAAGAGACCTGGGGAACACATATCTAAATTTAGCCTCCCATCACTATTTTGTATAAAACATTATTAGTTATGCACTGAAGAGCTTGGTGGCATTCACTAGTGATTCGGTACATAAGTCTGATTAAGTTAAATGTTCAGCAGTCTACTTCTTGTTAATATAAATGGAGCAAATTACAGCTGTAAATACAAGGGCAGCTACACTAGAGACAGCTCCCAAATATCTCAAAGTAGTTGCTGCAGTGCACTTGAATGGTTGTTTTTTCTTTTCTTTCTCTGCTAAAATTAATGAGAAAAATGTACAGCAGCCAAGAGGCTTAATATTCTGCATTAGAAGTGTGCTTCCTAAGAGCACAGTCAACATATGTCCTTTTATCGTAGAAGGGGAAATCGGGTGTCCTGCTGACGGAGGATGCGGAGAAGGCAGAGCTAATGAATGCCTTCTTTGCTTCAGTCTTCAGTGCTAAGACTGGCCCTCAGGAATCCCAGGCCCCGGAGGTAAGAGAGGAAGCCTACAGAGAGAACGACTTTCCCTTGGTCGAGGAGGACTGTGTGAGGGATCGCTTAAGCAATCTGGATGTCCACAAATCCATGGGCCCCGATGGAATGCACCCACGAGTGCTGAGGGAGCTGGCGGATGTCATTGCTGAGCCACTCTCCATCATCTTTGAGAGGTCCTGGAAGACAGGAGAGGTGCCCGAGGACTGGAGAAAGGCCAATGTCACTCCAATCTTCAAAAAGGGCAAGAAGGAGGACCCAGGGAACTACAGGCCGGTCAGCCTCACCTCCATCCCGGGAAAGGTGATGGAGCAGCTTATCCTGGAGGCCATCATGAAGCAAGTGGAAGAAAAGAAGGTTATCAGGAGTAGTCAGCATGGATTCACCAAGGGGAAATCATGCCTGACCAATCTGATAGCTTTCTACGATGACATGACTGGCTGGGTAGATGAAGGGAGAGCTGTGGATGTTATCTACCTTGACTTCTGCAAGGCTTTCGACACAGTCTCCCATGATATCCTCCTGGGGAAGCTGAGGAAGTGTGGGTTGGATGAGTGGTCGGTGAAGTGGATAGAGAACTGGCTGAATGGCAGAACTCAGAGGGTTGTCATCAGCGGCGCTGAGTCTAGTTGGAGGCTGGTGACAAGTGGTGTCCCTCAGGGGTCAGTACTGGGCCCAGTCTTGTTTAACTTCTTCATCAACGACCTGGATGAAGAGTTAGAATGTACCCTCAGCAAGTTTGCTGACGACACCAAACTGGGAGGTGTGGTAGATACACCAGAAGGCTGTGCTGCCATTCAGCGTGACCTGGATAGGCTGGAGAGCTGGGCAGAGAGGAACCTGATGAGGTTCAACAAGGGCAAGTGCAGGGTCCTGCACCTGGGGAGGAACAACCTCATGCACCAGTACAGGCTTGGGGTGGACCTGCTGGAGAGCAGCTCTGCGGAGAGGGACCTGGGTGTCCTGGTGGACGACAGGTTAACTATGAGCCAGCAGTGTGCCCTGGCTGCCAAGAAGGCCAATGGGATCCTGGGGTGCATCAAGAAGAGTGTGGCCAGCAGGACAAGGGAGGTTCTCCTTCCCCTCTACACTGCCCTGGTGAGGCCTCATCTGGAGTACTGTGTCCAGTTCTGGGCTCCCCAGTTCAAGAAAGATGAAGAGCTACTGGAGAGAGTCCAGCGGAGGGCTACAAGGATGGTGAGGGGACTGGAGCATCTCCACTACGAGGAGAGGTTGAGGGAACTGGGCTTGTTCAGCCTGAAGAAGAGAAGGCTGCGAGGGGACCTTATAAATGCCTACAAATATCTGAAGGGTGGGTGTCAGGAGGATGGGGCCAAGCTCTTTTCAGTGGTGCCCAGTGACAGGACAAGGGGTAATGGGCACAAAATGAAGTAGAGGAAGTTCCATCTGAACATGAGGAGGAACTTCTTCTCTCTGAGGGTGACGGAGCACTGGAACAGGCTGCCCAGGGAGGTTGTGGAGTCTCCTTCTCTGGAGATATTCAAGACCCGCCTGGACAAGGTCCTGTGCAGCCTGCTGTAGGTGACCCTGCTTCGGCGGGGGGGTTGGACTAGATGACCCACAGAGGTCCCTTGCAACCCCTACTATTCTGTGATTCTGTGATTCTGTGATTCTGTGATTCAATGCTATCCAAAACCATTGAGTTTACACATGGAAGTGGTCCAGCAGGCTTGCCCTTTCCTTTGAAACACTGAAAATTAAAGTCAGGCTTTGTCATCTTCTAGCTCTTCAGCTTGTGCTTATGCTATTTTCCTTGCTCTTTAGTTCCCCTGCCTGTTTCCTTACATTTTGTCTTCTCTTCAAAGGAGAGGTTCAGTAGGTTTATTCTGATGATTGTTCCCAGAAAGAACACATGGGAGAAAGTGGCCAACAGATATTTCACAATTTTGGATTGTATTAATTCCAGGCAGGAGTCTCCCATAAAGCATGATTGCTAAGTAAACAGAAGTGTCACCTCAGTAACAGAGATTTGTAGAACAGAATGTGAGTTTTTTTCCTACAAGTGAAAAATTGCAACCAGTGTTAAAAACTAATTGTCCTAATAGAAATTTTGAAATGCTCAAAAACCCCAATAAATATCTGCCTCTAAGAAGTACTTCCTCTTTTTACATAAGAAAAAAATTAAAGCCCAAGGCTGTTATGTTCTGGATGTGTCCTTTGCTGATACTGAGTGAATGTTATGACATGAGACCTTTATGTATTTGGTTTATGTCAAATAAAATAGATTCACCTGGAAGCTACATCTGGTGTACATTACAATCAGAATATGTAACAGTTTAAACAGTAAGTGAATTACAACAACCAAGATCTGGACTAAGAAGAAGAACTTGCTGACTACTACTTACTGCATGATGTGCTGTAATAAACAGAAATTGGAGCATACCTGCTCACTTGAACATCCTAGGCCAGCTGTCAGGGTAAATGTATGTTCAGCATCCAGAGGTTTTCACTGTTGGTTTCAGAAGAAATGTACAAGGGCTATGTGCAGGGTGGTCGATTCCCAGCATGTTTGGAAAGACCTGAAGTTTAACTGAGCTAGTAAGCATGTTTCTAGGCTGAATGTAAGTAAGATTTCAAATGCTGTAAAAGACACAACAGTATCTGCATTCCTTAAGAAATCTCATGCAGTGGAAACACTTTGAAAACCTCTCTTCTCTGTCTGCACAGATAAAAGAAAACACGTTGTATGTGGCTGATTTGTCACATTCTTTATGCAGCCGCTCTTTCTAAATGTGTGGCAGACAGACACCTGCATATCGTGAGTCACGTTAATGCACAAATTCAGCTCCCTTACATTAGCATTTAGCTCCTTCCAAAAGGCTAGGCATGTGCACTGGTTCGTGTGTTACTTGGAATAAGTCTTACCAAGGCTGGGATTTGCAGCACCTAATCCTGATGATCAGACAGCGTAGCTCTGAACCCAACAAAGAGGAGCGGCTGCCCTGGCTGGGAGAAGAGAAGGCGTCGAAGGGCAGTGACTTATACTCACCTTGTCAGCCCTGGGCTGGAGACAGAGAGCTGGTCACGACCACATGGCAAGAGAAGTGAACTTGGCAGTGTATTCCTGGGTGAACCAGCAGCAGATAGAGACTTGGTGGCAGGTTTTCCCCGCCAGCTGATGCTTTCTTATGTAAATGCTGAGACTTTATTATGTAAATAAGAAATATTCGATTAGAAGATTCACCTGACATACTCATAGATGTCTAGAAAATCTGAGCTAGTCACTTCAAACTTCCGTATAATCAATTGAAAGGAGAAGATTCATTGTTTTACAATTTGTCTGACTTATTTTAGACTAGGTTAATAGTATGCTGGTTACAGGTTTTATTCTTGGTTTCCACATAGGCAGTGGATCAACAACACGGCAACCCAGTCAGGCGTATTCTCATAAAGCTGTGAGGGTTTTCTAGGGTTAAGTTGTCTGTCTCACATGTTCTTACAAGGACTGATATGATGAATACTGATTCTGTCGGACTCGTGGAAATGTTGGTCTCTTTTGATAGGTGATAGCCATTAACCTATATATGAACAATTAGAACAGAGTGAAATGCTTCTGAATAACAATTATACACCCTGGTCATAATTTTGGTTCCTCATTACCTTACAGATTTCTTCTGTGTGTAATATAATATAATTCACATAACACAGACTACCTAAGTTAAGATGCCATATTTAAACGAGAGGAAGCTGTTGTCAGGGTAGTCCTGGTACCAGGTCCTCAGTTTGGAAGTCTGGACAAAAAGTTTTGAATTTGTTAAGCATGGGACATTTCACTGCTTTCTTGTCCAGCTAGGGGTTTGGTTACTGCAGGAGGAGGATGTAAACCCGGTGAGTAAAGACAATCTCAAGAAAAATATTATAGCCCAACAATTGCCTGCTGCATGATGAAGAAAAATAAATAACAACTAAACCATGAATAAATACAGCAAAACAAAAAGGTATAATACAGAAAAATAAACGAAAGGTTACACATACTATGAAAAAAATAAGCTGAGCAACTTGCTTGTTTTAGTCATTGCCCAGATTCTGGAAGAAAAGTAGTGCAAAGTGGTTGACTTGCTGCTTTGTGCTTTGTGGGAGTCAAATCCATGTGTCTTTTTTTCCTGTTAAAATCGTAAGTGGTAAGCTCAGAGTATTAGTGTTCTTTCATAGAAAATTCATAATTATCAAAGTCTTCAGAAACTGTTGAATATATTACTGGAATTTAATTATGGAAATTATCTTTCAAATTTGGAACAAGAATCTTAATTGTAGGACAAATAAAACTGCTACAAGAATACTTACTTGTGTAAATATGTGAAGTTTCAATGAGCATGTACTTTTATTTTATAGTATTTACTATAAATTAATACTATGATACAATAACTCATCTAAAGTAGGAACATCATGTGTTAATATTATAGTCCGTGAACTTCTACAGACAAAATCTCGGAACTGCTTAGTAAGATGTGAAGAAAGATACTTGCATGTCCAAGAGCTGTGAAAAGGCTTGAAATTAGGTCTCTCAGTGTTCATAGAGAACAAACCTTGTGATTCTTCTGAAAAGATTTTTGCTGTTAAATTAAGGTTTTTCCAGAATTTTTATATGGTATCCACCACAAAACAGTTTTAAGCAGTTTTTCAGATGGAAAATCTCTGGATTATCAGAAAAATTACTGCTTTAGTGCTGAACTCTGTGTATACCCCAAAATGCTTGCCATAGATCTGAAACACTATGTGCAAAGTGGCCAAAATTAGACACAAATAGAAAATTAGATCCTTGTACATAATGATCTGCTAAAAGACATTTCTGTGTATTTGCATATATATTATGCAAAGACAATCACAGGCTTAGTTTGATTAAAGTCTAGCCTTACCCAAAGAACAGATGATTGCCTACTCTGATGCTGTCAAAAGTGTGAATCGTAAGCAAGGTCTCCTCATGCCATGATTTAATTTAAATTCTGGTAGTCGCAGCAGTAAGTTTTAGCCTTATACTTTTTCTTTCTAGAAAATATGTGAGGTAATGAATAGCTCACTGATTGGGGTTATTTTTAACTTACCAAGTAAAATACTTCACATTTTTTTCTATAGCGTGTTCTCCAGTCATCTGGGGAAATAAGTGTTCCTTATGAAAAGAACCACACTGAAACAGTTCAGATACTTCAAAGCTTTAGGGTGCCTGCCAGAACTTGCTTTAATGTGTGTGTTTTGTGAAATTTAAACAAGAGACAAAATATATATACCTACCCTACCATTATACAATTTGCCTTTTAAAAAATTTTTCTTCAGGCTAGGCATTTTCAGAGCCATAAAAATGTTTATAAATTAGATTATAAAGTGATACTATAGATCTGAGTTTGTTTAAAGCACAGGACTGGGAGTCATAAGAACACGGTCTTGGTCTGACTTCACTAATGACATGACAAGAGGAGCCTTTCTGCAACATTTAAATTTGAACACTCATAGAAAAAGGAAGGCAACATCATTAACAGGGAGGTTTGGACACACAATTAGAGATGCTCCCTTCAGACAACCGTATCTCTTGTAAACTGCAATCAATCCTCCTCTGCACTTCCCTTCACCAAGATCCACAGAGATCTTTCTGTGAAGAAACAAGAACTGAAAAGCTCAGTCAACATGGCCGATGTTGGTTTTATCTTCTCTCCTCTTTCATTTCTAATGAGACAAAACAAATAGGAGATTATAATCTGCCATTGAACAGATCAGGAAGTTGAATTTCTTTAGGATTACTGCTTAGTTCCACAGACTGTGACACTAACACTGGGATGTGACAAGGATTTGAATCATTGCAACTTTGCTGTGTCCTGGGACATCTAAGCCCTCCATGCTGATGCCCATCTGAGACTTCCTTAAGCGAGACTGACAACTCAAACACCAGGCTTATTTGGGTTTTAGAAATATTGCATGTGTTTTCACTAGTAACAACCACAGGACAGCAGCATTGCTGTCAAAAATAAGGTGTGCTGCACATCACGCAAATAACTGCCTGGGCAAACTGCCTTTCAAAAGGGAGACTGGATGGGCCCAGCCATGTGCTCTGTTTTTCTAAGGGCATCAAGCAGAGAAGTGTATCGAACATTTCTTTGTATCAATCTCCACATTTGCGGTTGTTGGTCATTAGACTCACCAAAACCCTCTCCCATTGTAGACCCTCCTCTATTATGGAACTTGCTCTCCTTCCTCATATTTAAATATTTTTGATCCTCACGCAAGTGAAGGATTCTTTTGTTCTCTCGGTAAAGCCATGAGGGTCCTTCTCCTGTCATCCTGCATGTACCCAAGAAAATATGCTTTTTCTAGTGTCTAAGGTTTGATCGGCTTGTAGTTCCCTGGATCCTCCCTCTTGTGTTCTTCATGGTGGACACAACATTTGGTTTTTTTCCACAGCAACCAGGAACCTCCCCAGTCATTGTAACCAAGTAGAAAATAATAGGGAGTGGTCTCTGATTGACACTGGGCACCTCTCTTAGCAATCACAAGTGTATCCCACTGGTTTAAATGGTCATTACCTTTGATCTTCTTGTGCTGCTGGTAGTACTTCATTCTCCCTCTTGCTGTCATGAGAGGTGTGAGAAGTGTGAGGGCAGAACCAATGAAAAGGTCAAGAGCCATGCAAAGAGACCGCTGGTTGTCTTAAGTCTTTTTCCACGGTCTTTGTTTTTGTAGGGTCGTGTAGTCCTAAAAGACAAAGCTCTGCCTGCAACAGGAGCTATGCAGCTAGGTGTTAACTTGCAGGTTGTGTTCATTGCCATCTACGCCTTTCCTGGTCACTGGCAGAATTGGGGAGAGCATAGTCTCAAAGCCTGTGCCTTCTGTCCTATAAGCACAGAGCCCTGTAATCACCCTTGATCTGCTCAAGACCTCCCTGGCCAGTAGTATTGGTATTGAAATGAATGAGCAGCAGCAGAGAATGGTCTGTGGACTGGACAGTAAATGAGATTTGTGCCATTACTCGGAAAAGGCATCAGGCATTTACCTGGCAGTGAAGAGTCTTCGTGCTGGTCTCCACTTGTCTTGGCCTGAGCTGATGGTAACTTGGTTTAACAGTTGTGCAGCGGTCATTCACTACTGCCTGACCCATTTTAGCTTGAGCGATGGGAAACTGTATGTGGCAAAGGCCTGACAACCCTAGGAAAGCAAATGTAAGAAACAACTGTTCTTTGGGGTAACAGGGGCTGGGGGATGCTGAGGGGTGTCTTTCAAAATTCAGCTGGAAAGAAATGAAAAGAAAGTGTTTCAAGAAAATGTAGGAAAGTAATCACAACTGCACCCAAGTTTGAGGAGAAACACATCATCGACCTCGTGCTCCTCCTGAGAAACAGTGGGAAGAAACCCTCTCTTCATAAACATGATACTCCTTCCTCCAAAGACCTTGGGATGCCATTGACAGCCCCCAGCTCCCCCCACACACACACACATTCTGTTTCTTGGACAACTAAATTTTCATCCTTAGGACCCACGGAATCATCAGGTGGGACATTATACAGTTTTTAATAGAAGAGTGTTTTTGTGTAAGAAATTAACCTGTGTTACTAACAAAGCATTTCTATGCTAATTTGGACTATGAGTGTTAGTATTACACAATTTGAACTTCTAGAGTGTTAAAATATAAATTGGAATAACAATAAATTCTTAGATCCATAGCTACTCTGTGTTTCCCTTGACTCACAAGAAGCTGCAGAGAACTGTGTCTTGTTCTGCTTCACCACCATCATTGCACTAGAGCGGTCAGCCCCATGCAGTCCTGAGGAGTGCCTCAGGGCCCACTGTGAGCATGCGTCTGTGCCAGCTGTGGATTATTATTTTTTTTATCTTATTATACAAAGTATTTTCGGATAATACTATTCTGGGTAACAAGTCTGATTAATCAGCCTGAACCAAGCAGTCTGCTTTACTGAGTGCATGAATTCTCAGAGAGTAGCACTTTATAGTATGAGCTTCTGCATGATATTACAAACTGTTAGAAAAGTGTATTCCAAGATCTTCTTCAAGGTACAATTTCTCTCCTGATGATTCAGCTACTTCAGTGCAAGATAAAACTAAGCAAATCATAAGGTAAATCCATCACACTTCTAATTTCACTGGGGTACGCACAATGGTAACCCAAAGACAGTCTGTTGTATTGTGCTAAAGCAGAATGATCTGTAGATCGTAAATAATTGTTCATAATGACTATTTTACTAAAGATTTATTAAAATAAGTAACAAAATTTTCTCGCAGACTCACACAGGTGGGCTATCACCTCTGAGTAAGTATACCTATACTGGCTCTGCAGTAGTTAAGAAGTAAACGGTTCTATGTTTTGTATAGTGGATATACATAGACACCTATATGCACATGCAGGTGTGTGTATGCACACAGAGACACACAAACTCTGTCTACAAAAATAATGCAGGAAGAAAAGAGAATGTTTCAGTGTTTCCAGTACTGAGCATTAGATTTGTTAAAAAAACCTTTAAAATAAATTACAACAGAAAAAAGAGACAGACTTTATCTGTACCATAGAGTATGATTTATGCCGAAAGCTTATTTATGCTTGCTTCTTCTAAAGAAAGACTAAAATAGAGTCACAAAACCATACCCTATTTTTCCATAAAGTTGTGTGATAATTTTACTTCTCCTTTTTTTTGAGTCTGGCATATACAACTCAAATAACAGAAGAACCTTCTTAAAAGGAGAAATTTCTTGAAGAGCACTTTAGAACCAAAAGTGTGCACTTCTGACGAAAAATGCAACTTTCCTTTTCTTTCAAATTATATCAAAGACTACAGCACAATATGTCTTTTAAAACTAACATTGCCTAGAGGTTTAAGAAAAGATTCATGTTTGGTGGATTTTACAGAGTGAAGTTCCCCAGACACTGAAATTTTATTTCTCACACATTCTTGTAAGGTGTCTTCGTGTTAACACACAAACTTCTCTTGGAGATCTTGTGTACATTGCTTGTCTCACAGAACATTTACATATACAACTCATTAAAGTATATTCATATACATCATTTTGCTTCAGTGTATTGACTTTGCAATAAAAAAATATAGCCATTAGAGGTATTTCAAGCACTAGTTTGAAATATTTCCCATGGATTCCAAAATATACATATAGCACTTGTCATCTTATCCATGCTTATGACAGCCTCAGCAACGTTTAAGAAGAATAAACAGCTTTCACTTCAAAATGGATTTCAGTATGCCAGGGACAAGAAATATAAAATACAATCAGAAGGGTGTCTGTGAGTCAGTCAGATCTATGCCTCTGACATAGTAACTTATATTTACCAGCCAAAGGACGTTCAAAACAGTTTTAAGTATCCCCTACATACTACAAGCTATGGATCTGGTCCCCTCAGAGTGCTGGTAGAGGTTTGGTTTTGAACAATGCAACACATTAAGCATCAATATGTGTCAGCCTTACACTTTGTAAGGCAGAAGATGTACGACTCCTGTTGTCATAATGATTGGATGTGTAAGAGTCCTGATGTCCAAGCTGTGTTATCCAGTTTCTGATAGCTACCAAAATTCTGTGTCCTACAGAGAACAAAACAGGCAACTAATTAACAAAGTTTTTCACATAAGACAAACTTCTTGGAGTCCTCAGGACTCCAAGACAGTGTATACTCAAATAATTTCCTCCGCTTGTGAAAGTAACAGGGTGCCAGCTACCTGAACAGTGCGTGAATACCACTCAGTAACAGTGAGAGTCAAGACTGTCACAAAACTTTTCAAATAAAATAAGAGATAAACTCAGTGTGGGAAGGAAATTTTACAAGGGATTGAATTAATTTATGGGTAATCAACATAAATAATTTTCCAGGGCTTAAATTACAAAGTAGCTCTGCAGGAAATGACTGAAAAGAATGGAAAAGTTACGAGAAGGAAGGGAAGAAAGGCTGCAATACAGGTCCAAGAACTGGTCAGGGAATGGCATCATTTATGATAAAAAATACAAAAACAAACCATGGACATGATTCTTAAACTATGTTTATTACATTTTTTGACCAAATCAGGGAAAGCAGGTGGAGGGTGGTGCTGGAGGCAACCACCAACCAGCAGAAACTGTAGAAATCGGTCTGATACACCCAATTCTACCTGATGGCACATCTCCCTTGTTCGTTGTTCCGTCCTGGGACAAGTTCTTCCCTTGGATGAGGCTGCAGAAGGTGTGTGTGAGCGAGTGTGGAATGGGGAGAGGTTGAGGAATGTGGTTTCACTGCATTTTATGTCTTTGTGAGTGAACAAGTACCTGATCTGGAATTCTTTTTGCCTTTTCCCTAATCTTCTGTTTGGATTATATTTGATCTTCCCAAATAGTTGTATAAATGAGAAAATTAATTAAGAGAATTTGGTAAATCTCAGTGCAATCCAGCACAATTTCTAAGTCATTGTAGTCTCTAACAGTGTATTGGAACCTTTTCCACTTTTGACTGAACTGAACGTATTTCAGAACAGTGCGTCCCTCCTGTTCCAACACCTCAGTCTTTCTAGGATGAGATAAGACATAATCATTTTGGATTTTACTGTTGTTCTCAAAGCCCTTGAGCATTACAGGAACCATAAGCAGGTGACATTGTTCTACCTGGAAATCTCAAACGTGCTTCTCTTGCATACTATGTATATTCCTCTTGGGCTCAAGATTCTTGCTGGTCAGTAGATGCTCAGGCAGCCAAACAGCATCCTGCATATTGGGAATAAGATACAACTGATATTCTATACACGTTCTCTTTGCTTAGGCCTGAAGATATGGCTTTATATTTCAGGCAGTCACTCCATTGTCTTGATGTTTTTAGTAAGCAAAAATCCTTAGTTAATCTTTTTGTAACCTGGCTTGATGTCATGGTTTAGCCCCAGCCGGCAAGAAAGAACCATGCGCTTGATCACTCGCTCCTCCCCCTTGATGGGACGGGGAGGAGAATCAGAAGGAAAAGGCAAAACTAGTGGGTTGGGATAAAAACAGTTTAACAGAACAGCAAAGGGAGAAGAAACAACACCAAGAACATTGATAACAGGGCTATAAATTGTTCAACTTTCTCACTGCCCAGTGCTTAGCTCCAGTAGTAAATTATCCTTCCAGCTCCCCCACTTAAATACTGAGCATGACATCACATGGTATTGAATATCCCATTGGGCTGGCTAGTTTGGCTCAGCCCACCAGGCTTCTAGTTAAAATAAGGCCTATCCCAAGACACTTGAATAGCTTGCGAAATTGTTAGTTCACTATTTTACTAAACTACCAGTCCAAGCTAGTTTGAGAGAAAAATCCAGCACTTTCAATTATCTGCCTCTTTTTGTTAGTCTGAAGTTCCTTATCACCTGTTAAAAGGTGATAGGGACAGATTCCTAACTATTAGAATTGCCCCACAGTTTGGAAAGAAATTCTGGAGTCAGACAGTATAAAGATATTTGTCTTGTAAACAAAAATCTTCAAGAACAGTCTCAGCATTGCAAACATTCAGTCAAAAGAGGCGTTCCAGTTGTCTGGCATAAAAATGATGACATGACAAAACCCACAGAACTTGAAAAACAATATTTTTTTTATTACTGCTGCATAAAATCCAAATGAACAGTTTCAAACTGTGGCTTTATCTACTGTTAAAAGATCTATAAGCAACTTCCAAACCCAGCATGAAACCTAATTATAGAATACCTTTGCTGCAGCTGTTTCTATTTACATCTCTTCAAGCACAGAAGCAAATAATCCAGGCTTTCCTACAACATCAGCATGTTCCTGACCTTTCTTGATGACACTTCTGAATGAATTTACTGCATTTTGAAGACTGATGTTGTTGGCATTGAGGTCTATGACAAAGCTTCAGTTTATTCAGTTGGAGAAAAACTACACATAATGTCAGATACGTGATTGATTACACAGGAGTCCTTTTGCCCTTTGCATTTCCCTCCTGTACTGACTTTTTTTCTCTCCTTTCAGCCCCTCCACCAAACCAATGTCCCTCTTCCTGGGCAGCAGCAGAGGCATCAGCAATGGGTAAGATGAAGGCATATTTACCACCCCAATACCTCCATTTGCCATTTTACCACATGTGGCTGTCCTCCTAGAAGGTACCCATCACAGCCCTTCACTCACCAGTACATTGTCACCCAAGATTATCTTCAGTCATACGAAATACAAATTCATATGTATTTTTATTAGCATTAGCTCTTCCCATGAAGCACCTCTGGACCATAAAAAATTTGTTGCAGTAGAGGAATACTGCATCACCACTCTATACTGGAACCTATTTCTACTCAGAAATTAATTATACTGGAGTTGCTGGAGTAATAGAGCTTAACTGGTAGTAGCTATTACAGTGTATTCAATCTAGAGGCTCCAATGTCCATTGCTCTGTCATTGTCTGGACATTTCATTCACATACACAAGACTCACAGGTACATTGTTCATATGGTGACTACAGAGGTATGAGTCATCTAAAATTGTGGCATTTGCAGCATTTTGCCTTTTTCATAAAACCGTACAGGTCTAGGGGCTCAGACTGCATAAAACTTGCATACAAATCAACTATATTTCACATGTCAATAAAAAATGATAATTTGTCCTCTTATTTGCTACTGCTCTTATTGGAGAAAGATGGGTGCTTGAGGAACAAGTAGACCTATGGCAGCAAGACCCCTTCAATTAAAGTTTGAGATTCTTCTGATACCAATCCTGCCAGCAAGGGGGGAGAACGAAAAAGAATGAAAAATCTCTGTAACAACAATTTCCTCTCAAAAATGACCTGGCAGTTCACAGCCTAGTGTTGTCTTTCAGAACCCTTAATCCTTAATGAATATCCTCTTAAACTATCATTATGGCCAGATTTGCTGAGATATTGAAGAACTTAGCTGGAATTTGATCCGCAATACAGTCATTCAAGGTCTCTTTTCCTTGGTGGGTAGTGCCACACCACAGGTATGTAAAATAGCACTTTCTGGCCCAATTAGTAGTTAATTAATGGATGTAAATCAGAACAACTGATCTAAGTTTCATTCCTCTCTAGAAGTTTATTAATTTACTTCAAACCAAGCTGTTCAGTACATATGTCTTAGAGTTTTAACCTCTGGAATTCAGTGTCAGGCACATTTTTGTACATATTGGGTATTTTGTAATTCTCTCAGATGGACATGATTGCCTCTGACTGGTCCAGACTAAGCTTCTTCCCTAGCATTTCCTACCCTCTAGCTTAGACAGAGAGGAACAGTCCCCATGTGTTTCATACGAAGCCTCTACAAGCTTGTTAATGTGGCAGGTTACCTGGAAGGTAGACTTTTCAATGCTCAGTTTCTGTTTAAAATCTGTCTACTGTGGTTATTCACACTACAGACCATCCCTGATATACTGAGTAAATGACTTGTTTCATTTTATGTTTACTTTGGTTACATATAGATTCTACTGATGCATTGCAATATTAAGTAGTTTATTAACTAGCTTGAATTGTAAACAAGCTTTTTAATTTGCACTTTAAGGATAATAATATGTACTTTTACACTAGTTCCTTGCAGTCACTGTTTTTCCCTACTCCAGTAATGGCCTCTGTATTAATTTTTTCAAAATTATAGCATTTGTTTCAAGTTTTACTGCTTACGGTGAATCCCTTGAGCTGAATATATCATCATTTGTGAAAGGCCATGTTTGTGGTATTTCTTATCTTTACTTGCTAGATAACATTGATTTTATTTGTCTTCTATTATTCTGCACAGAATAGTAGTCATGATGTGTTTCTTTGTCAATATCCTATGAAAAGACAGCAGAATAATTAGTTATATCAAGGCTGTGTTGGTGACATTGTCTCTCACCTTGTCAATAATGGGTTTCTGTAGCTCAGAATGAGATTATAAACTTCTGAGAACAATAGTAAAAATAGTCTTACAGGGATTTAAACTGTTGACTTTTTCAGTCTTAATGCTTTAAGGCTGTAACAAGAAGATTTCTGGGACTCTGATAATCAGTGTCCAAGATTAACAGTATGGTCAGTCGATGAGCAGATATAGTCCCAGATGGATTAGATGGCCTGTTCAGACAGTAAAAGGTGTACCTTTGAAACATAGGCTTACCATTTTTATGGAAAATGTGTTCAAAGGAAAAGAAATAAAAAATAAGACTAATTTTATTGCACAATCCTCCTGTGATTTTACAACTATCACAGTATTAAAGTTATTGGGGAAAAAATCGTACCTTATGAAATGATTCTGAACATGTTTAGGTTACTTTGTATAAGTCATGTTTGTCTGTCCATAAGATAAAAGTTTAACACACTCTTGCTTTCTTGGGGAAGGTTCATTGAGGAACATTGTATTTGACTTTTCTGACATCAGAGTGTTCTACATGTGAGACCTGAACAAATAGCAGTTTATTTGTGCAGAATGGTGATACAGAAATATCGAAGGTATATCGGTAGAAAACGTTTGTGTGTTTAAAAATAGATTCTTCTTCAGGCAAATTTTAAAGTCACAAAAAAACATGACTTCTCAACAGCTATTAATTTATGAAAATATGAAAATACTTAGAAAACTGCAAATTTTTACATTTTTCTTTGAAGAGAAATATTAGCTTTCTGCACCACATCTCACAGATTATTTACCCACAGAAGAGGGTGGGTTGACAGAGGGGATACAGATTCCTTTTACCATCTTTCAGCTCAGCATTTGGTAAAATGAAAATGTCCTAACAGTTCTGTGGTTTTCACAACATCAGAAGATGATACACAGTGCTGCAAAGCCCAGGCAAGGAAATGGATTGCGCAAAAGTCATGTTTTCTTACATCCGCACTTCAAATATGCCAGAGAAGTATGCTTACCTCAGTACAATTTTCTAGCCACTTCTACCTGAAGTCATCTTCACAAACAGGTCTTTCTGAACAACCAAGGTAAAGGAAGACAAAGACCTTTTTGAGTACAAGCTGTCATTCGAAACCTGTAACAGGAACAAGAAAAAGATTCATGATCAGAGTAGCACTGTGAGTTGCTTCGTATGAATTACTTACATAAACCTCTACAGACAGCAGAGAGCCCACAAAGCCTGACTCACCTCTATTCTGGTGCTATCATCCGCAGTTGTAAGAATTCACGATGATAAATATCTCCAAGTTTTCCCACGTTGTGAGCAAAGTTGTCTTAAACATGAATTTGTAACTAAGTTTATACGTAGCCGCTTGGAAAATATGTCTTCTTTCATCCCCACTCCACCTGTAAAGCTGGTGAGGCATGACAGAAGAATTGAAGAGTTGTTTACAGACAGGATATACTGAAAAGTCTCCTAAAATAATACTCAGATTGACAGTTTTCCTTTAACTGCCATGGGATTTCTATCATAATCTCAGATCTTCCTCTTCAACAGGTTTTTGATCTCTTTTTTATGAAACTCATGGAGATCTTCCTTCAGGTTTCCTTATCTTTTCTCCATGATGACAATCTATAGGTTGAGGAAATAAAAGTATGTTTATAGTCCCTGCTTGCTACGTTCACTGCAATAATTTGAATACTGTCTCTCCTGAGAAGAAGAAAAACTGTCTGACCAGTTAATATTCAAACTGTATTGAACTCTGTTGTGTTTACTAGTTTTCATACTCTGGTTACACCAGGATGCACTTCTTTGTAATTAAAGCAAAAGTAACAGGCATTTTGCTGAATCTCTGCAATAGCTATACTAAGCAAAGCAAGCAAAAAAGTTAAGGAAATAACGTTAGTATTATATACATGTTTTTCATGCTTAAAATATTTCTGCTCTCTGTTACTGAACTCTTCTAAAAAGATTGATGAAATTTTTTAGCAATATGCGTTACTCTCTGATCTTTCCGTAGTCTTGCACGCTGCCACTAAACATGATCATTTTTACTGAATTTCTTCTGAAGAAAATAAGACCACAGTTATACAATGCAAAGTCCATAGATGTACTGCTCCTGCCTCAGAGAGCTTGTTTCCGTAATGTAAACAGGAGAATGTATAGGGAGAAAGAGAATGAAAATTATCAATAGTAGAAATAGACATATTTACAGAAATTATTAAATTCTATGCTGTAATTTCTGTAGTAATTATAATCTGTTGCACATTAGCTGGCTAGCAATTATTTGGCTTTCTCAATCTGATCACAGAGAGTAATATTTTGTCTTTACATATGTCGAAATTTACCATGCTGATTCCAGACCAGCTCTCAAATTTATTGAGAATATCAGTCATTTTAATCCTGTTCTCTTAAGTTACTACACCCTTCTCACTTGCTATAACCTAAAAATTTTATGAGGAAGCTCACCATTTTATCTTTGAAGTCACTACTGAAACATAAAATAGAGTTCTACTACTGAGACTCTATTTAGCTGTGATTAGAAACCACTATTTTTTCCTTGCATATTTTTTTTTCATAGAGAGGTATATTGTTCAGGCCTCACATGCTGAGGTTTGGGGGTTTTATTTTTCATTCTTTTTATCTTTTTTTTAGAAACACCATATCCATATAAGGTAGCAGCTAATATCTGACAAATGTGAAGATAATATTTTGATGTCTTTTTCCCTTTCCTTTATTCCTTATTATTTTCTCAGTTATCTAAAAGCTGGAAATGAGAGATTCCGTGGTTTTTTGGTGAATTCATGTGACCTATTTATGACCTCATCTCTTGCTTAAGTAGATCTTCCTTTTCATTTTTTAAAGAATATTTTAGTTTCAAAGACAGGCTGACTAGTTTATAATTCCCCAGATTAAATTTTTTAGAAATAAGTAGGACATTTGATCTTTTTCTGGTCTATTAGGATTTCACCTGACATTTAGTTCTCAAAGATAACCACTAATGCATCTGAAATTGCTTTGATCAATTTCTTGAATTCTGTAGGGATATTCAACAAGGTGTGTTTACTTGATTTTCTGGTCATCTAAATTACGATTTTCCTTTCTCTAGATTAAATTCCTGATCCTGTCACTGTACTACAATTCCTTGTACTTAATTTAATTGTTGGCTTACATTTTATTTTTTGTCCTGAAAATTCACGCAAAAAAAAATCAGCATTTTTTTCATTATCCATAAATTTTCAAAGTAGAAATATATAGGATGTTATCAACTAGTGTCTGTAGGCACCCACATATTTTAAGCAATGAAATACTTTCAAACACTTAAAGTTTCATGAAATGCAAACATTTCAAATTCTGACAAAAATCATAGGGTTTTAATGCATTTTTTCTTTAATCTGTTTAATTATACTTATTGCCAAGATCAGAATAAGAAGGTAAAATGTAAGATTAAAGTTTAGAAGATAAAAAGAATGTAAAAGGGAAAGCAGAACAAGAATTGGTTATTGTCCTCTCAAGCTGACTAAAAAGCACACCACCCCTAAGAAGTATTAACACTGCTCCAATTTGTAGATCGCTAATCAGTCTAAATCCCAAACTGTGAAACGAAACAAGCGATGAGTGTCTGTTGCTCTCACCAGGTAATTTTGCTATGGGACCTTCAATTGAACTGTGTAAGCCTCACACACCGCTCACGAATGACACAGCCAATGCAGCAGGAATGGCTGTCCTTTCTCAAAACTCTTACAGCCATCCTCAGTGGCATGATGAACTCAGCTATTTTTGCTACTGAATTAATAAAGGCCCGTTGACATTACCATTAGTGAACTGGTTTGACAGTTCTACTGCTGATCAGCTTTCTAAGATATATCTTCAATGATCTTTTTCTCCACAAACGTGCTTATTTGCAGCTTACAGGATGAAGCTTTTCTATCGCTTGTTTGGAATTTTCTTCAAAAATGATACTATTGACTTCTGAGTTCACTGCAAAGAACCCGGTTTTGGAAGCTGTGGGTTTTTTGGGTTTTGGGGCTTTTTTGGTGTGTTTTTTTTAATTTTTATTTTATTCAAACACACAGAGTTTTAATGGAGTTCAACAGCTCCTATTAAGCCCTGTTAGAAGATATAAAGCTACATTACTCAGCCCAATGCCAAGTGCCAGTCACCAGCAATGCAAGAGTTAAATTTGCAATTTACATTCTAAAATGTCATACTTCCTGTTCTATGATATAGTGATGTAGTCATGTAGTCTATATTATTTCGTTACCCAATTTTGAGGTGTTCTATGGATTCTTATGTAGTAATTTACTGCATTTGATACCTCTATTTAATGAAGAAATCATTTTAAAAAAACCTTGAACATCTTTCCTGTCTGTAATTAGTGATTTTATCTCTGTCTTATTTTGAAATATAATTCAGTCTTCTGTTGAGAGAGGTTTTGAGACATTGTTGTGGTTTAACCCAGCAGCTGGCAACTAAAAAACTAAACACTAGACAGCCGCTTGCCTACTGCTCTTCTTCCTCCCAGAGTGGGATTAGGAGGACATATGGACAAAAGGTAAAACTTGTGGGTTCAGATAAAGACAGTTTAAGAAAACAACAAAGGCAAATACTACTACTACTACTACTAATAATAATAATTAAAAAAATTAATATGCAAAATAAACTACACACAATACAATTTTTTTTCTCACCACCCAATGACCAATTGCATAATGAGTCCCTGGGCAATGAATGCAGAACACAGAACATGCGGATTTGGAAAATTCTGTGGAACTCCTGAAAAAAAGACCAAACTCATGTACAAGTTCAAAGTCCCGAAAAAAAAAGGAATAAAAAGAGGATCTGAACTCACAGAAAAGAGGATTGCTTCCGCCCTGGCCAACTCCTATTCACAAACTGAGCATGACATCTATGGTACAGAATAATTCCATTGGCCAGCTTGGCTATCTGTCTGGCTATGCTCCCTCCCACCTCCTGCACACCTGCTTGCTAGCTGAATGTGGGAGACTGGAAAAAAGTCTTTGATTTCTCATCAATAACTAAACCCACAAATGTTATCAACATTCTTCTCATACTAACTCCAAAATACAGCAGCTACTGGGAGGAAAATTAACTCTATCTCAGCCAAAACCAGGACAGACAGTTACATTCTCATTGGTACTTTTGTTTTAGCTGTATCATACTATAATGAGGAAATAACAGTGAACTGATGTACCTTTGCACATTTTTTTCTTGTGTAGGATGCCTTTATATGACTATAAGCTCTGCAGTCCGAATGGCTTCCTAACTACGAAGCGCATACTAATTTCTCAAGAACTGTAGAGTTGTTAAACAAAACTTATAATTATTGATGAATTAGGGTTTTGTTTTTTCATTTTGTTTGTTTTGCTTTTAGTGATATATGCTGATTGCCAAGACGACAATTAAATGAATTTTGCACTTTTTTCCCCACTTGTCTAGATAACAAACCCCCCCCACATATAGGTATATTTTATTAGTCTCGGTAAGTTATCGATCGTGGCCAAAGAGCATAGTAATAGTGATAAGGTAGGGCAGTCTAAGAGGGAGTCGAGTGCAAGAGTTTCCATGGCCTTGGACAGAACTGTAGGTGTTGGAGATCAGTAGTGCATTGTCTTTAACATGAAATCCTTGCCATATACGAAGTAGTAACAAAATAACATTACAGAGTTAGTATGTAATTAGTTATGTACCCATACAGCATGTCAGGAATATGCCATTAGCTACATAGTCAACCTTTAAAAATCTATCAAGCTTACTACATATTACATGCACCTTTGTATTCGTCTGAACAGAACGTAAGTTTCCAATCCTTTAACATGTAGTTGAAGATAGCTTAGACTAATTTTCGAAAAGACAAGTGACACTGTTGAATACTTTTTAGCCTCCAGGGACTAGCGACTAGAGGTATTCATCAGCTATTTTCTCACATTCTTTTCCTTCCAGTCTTTTCTCCATCCCCTGACTTGATTCCCCATTTTTGACTTCTACTAATTTTAGCTGTATCATCCACAAAAATATAGCAAAAGATCATTCAGTTTTCTTCACACTGTTCAGCTTTCAAAGTCAACCAAGGAGAATTTTAAACATCCAGATGTGTATGATCTGCTCTACAAAAATGAGCTGCTCTGCACCGAATATTACTGCTTTAGTCACTTGTGCCACTTCATATTTATTTTGACATTACTGAACTTATGTAATAGATGATGTAACTGCCTTTCCTTGTATGCACAGGAAGCATGAAGTTTTATGGGAGGAGCTTTTGACTCATTTTCTCAAAGTTGATAACACAAAAATCACAATCTGGTGAAGTTCCAGTTCAGAGAAATTCTCGGTTTACACTTGGAAAGTCAACTGTTATGTTATAAAAGATGGCATTCATAGGAGATGGTTCATGTTCAAAGTGAAGTTGTATGCAGGTAGAGTCAAAAGCTTTCAAATTGTTTCCAAGAACAAGGAGAAAAAAATTCAATAATCATACAAGAAACTGTGGAGTTACAACTGATTATTCCTTTAGGCAGCACGAATAGAACCTGAAGCAGAACGTCAGGAAAACAGATTTGCTAGAGAATATCACTAACAACATCTGCACTGGTTCCAAGTTTGTAATCTAAGTAGATTATTGGTTTTAATATTTAACACAACTAATCTGTTCATTTACATCAGGGTAGCTGTTGTTTTTGCTGTTGCTTAGCAGCTGAATAGCTAAGATGCTGAATATTTAACACACAGTCGGAATCCCAGAACTTTTTTGTGAAACATGAAATTTGTTTCTGTCTGAGTGTATGTTGCTTTCACAAGGTCACCATCCCACTTACAATTCTGCATTTCCTAGAGTACAAGCTAAAGGATGTTTCAGAGAAAAACATAACTTTCCTAATCCAGGTTTAAGATCTCATAAGAGGAAGTAATAATCAATCCATTGTTCAATTACATTAACAAAAATTTCTTTAACAGTACTTCTTTCTTCTCACCTTCTAAGACATGCCAGATACTCACCCAGCCTTGGATTTAGATTGTCTGCACAGTTCATCCCACTATTTTACTCATGAGAAAGTCAATCCTCCTTCTGGTTTCAAAAAACCGAACAGCACTATGAATAAACAAAACACTACAGTACATAGTTTTTTTCTTTGTAAAGTCCTTTTTGGGTTCTGGGCTTGTTATTCTTTCAGTCAAATACCTCTTAATAGTCCCAAAGTACTAATTCAGGGGACCAAGAAGCAACTAATTTGTTCAGAAAGACTTTCTCTGACATTATATTGTAAAGTGGAAGTAGCCTGAGGGTCATGCTCAAGTCTGGATGTGCTTCCGGTATGCACAATTCACTTGCTTCAGCATCTTCTTTCTCTGGGGTGATCCAGTAAAGGTGTCCAAGCTGAAATTCTCAAGCATGGATTGATGTTCAAGGAACACAGAGAATAGCATCCAGGCTGGAAAATGTTTTGACTGGTTGCATGTGACTGTCTGAACCAAAGGTTGCTTATGGCTTTCCCTGAAAAGACAGAGTTCAGGCTACCCTCGAAAGAAATACAGATTGGTGGAGCCAGACCTACAGAGTGCTCTGGCTGCTGCTCATCTTGCAGCCTCTGACACCACCAGTTTTACCATTAAGGCTATGATTATTTGGACTGAATTCTCTGGTCTGAGCTTAATTCCTTTATCACAGCTCCCTAAGGGAATATGTTTAAACTTAAACATAAGCCTGAAATGGAGATTTGAAATGCTTTCATACTTGCTCCCAGTAGTGCATTTTACTTTTAAAATGTTGACTGCAATAAACTGAACAAGTTGAAAAACTAGTGAGAGTATTTTATATGACTTAAGTGTTCATCTCTCACCGTCAGGAAAAAAAGAGCAGTACAGTTTGCTTTGTGTACTATTTATGTTTCAAATACTAGCAATGACTTTTTTTTTTCCTGACAAAGCAAAGTTTCATTTAAAAATGCCAGTTTCATTGAACCTGAAATGCTTTGTATGAAACAATCTGTGTTTGACAAACTTTGCCTGCACTGGAAGAGGTCAGTTGAAGATCCTAGGAAGCACTCGGTCTCTCTGTCAAGACCGTCAGGCAAGCTAGCTATGTCACTCATCTTTAATCTTGATTCTGTATGAGTACTTGTCTTCAACAAAATAAAACTCACCTGTTTCGAAATAGACCTCTTTATCAGCATTATTCAACATAGATTACTTACATGAGATCATTCATTTGATAGAGAATCCTCGTGAGATAGTCACTTTATCAGAAGCACTTATTCTGTTATTCTGACATAAAAGATTCTTAAGAATTGTTTCTTGTAATCAAAATAATTCTAAAGCAACCTCTAGCTGAAACAATGACCACTCTTTCTTTTTCCAGTTCTACTGTAAGATACAATCTGGCAACATAATTAAACTTCTTTCAACTGTGATATGGCAGAAGTGACAAGATCTGAAAAAAGTCATCTTGAACTACCCCTAGAATACTTTTCCATCTTTGGCATGCCAGTGAGTTCGATTACTCGCTCCAGTGATGGTAAACCACAAACTTTCCTACAAATTATTGTTCCATTACAGTTCTTACACAAGTACAGTTAAAAAGTGGAAGCACATCCACTTTCTAGACATATACAAGCCAAATTCACTTTTATTTTGCTTTTATATTATAAAGAATCCTGTATAACTTGATGAGAAAAAAATTATTTTCCATTTTCCACTGGCTACAGTCTTCCCCTGGCTCAATGGTAATAGCTGTGGCATCATGCCAAGGAAACTGTCAAGTCCGATCTGATTCCCATGTTCCACTGAAGAACTACTCTTTCCATTTCACAAAGGGTTTCTGGATTTTCCCTCCTCTAGAAAATATTTAGCCCAAGAAGAAACCAAATTTCTACACTGCAGAGAACTTTCACTTTAGGACTGTCAAATTATAGCTAAACTATTATGACTTATTCCTCTAGATATACTCTTAACTTCAGGGCAAGTAACTTGCAGTGGACATTTAAAGATACATCCCTTATACTAGTCAGAATAAAATCTTTTTGTCTTACAGTGTTTATCACTGGAAGTTAAAGGAGTGAGCTTCATGTGTTTCATTTCCAGAGTGCTGGAAGAGTTCCTTCCGAATAGGCATCTGCTAAAATATTTTCTGTCTAGAAGAAAGGAAAAGGTCTATTCCAGCCAATTATTTCCCCATCCCTCTTATTTTGATCATCTTCAGCATCATATGGAAGCCATCACTGCTAGAAAGTTAAAATCATATTTGTACCAGACAAACCGACTCCGAATACGGATTTTATTTTGGACACCACTACATTTGACATGCTTAGTATAATAAGGCATTTCTTCTCTTTAAATTGCAAGCATTTCTGTGGTAATTAGAATATAACATATTCTTTGTCGGATGTCTGCCTGACTTGGGTAGTTTTCAGGATAACAATTGTCCAAGAAGCTCTGGTGCAGTGTGAAAAAGTCAGACAGATGGAAAGTTTTAGTTTATTTCACTGTATTTGTAAGTTTTATTTAGCTAAAGCACAGGGCAACAGAAAGTTTAATAAAATGTGAAATGACCAATAACAAGGGCATTTTGCTCATTTAAACCTCTGGTGTGGCAACGTACACAAAGTTGTGGTAACATATTAACAGGACAAGAAGGAAATCAATATTAGTCTTTTTAGGAAACAGTAAATTATCTTACAGAGCTTTTACTAGTCAGAGAAACAATAGAAATGAAAAGTTTTAAGAGACAGCTCATTTAAACTCTCAGTAGAGAAAGTACATGAATTGAAAGTTTGGATAATTTCACATTTATATTTGTGAACGTTTGATTTTTCCCAAGGTAAAGGAATTTACTTTGCAGCAATCCCAGACTGGTAATAGCATTTCATAGTTCACGTTTGTTTCACATGTATTCCAAGATTTTTTTATTCTATAGGAAGAGATAGAAACCTATGAGGTAAGTAGTTGCCAGAAGTATTATTGGTTTTAACTCAGGATCCACGACTGACTCCTTGTTTGACTCTGGCGAAAGTGAAGTTAATGTTTCAGATGGTTCAAATACGAACAAAATAAAATGCAGGATCTTACTGACCACCAAATGCTCAACTGGAATGTCATTTCTGTGTTAATCAATTAATGCCAAATATAAAAATCAGCTGGGCTCAAAGAGCTCAAACCTGGATCAATAAACAGCAGCAAAATTATGTTGTTAGTATTACAACTTTCTGAAATGGGACTAGGGGTTAAGATAGAATATTCTAAGCAGGATTATTAAAAGCTAATAATTTATAAATGTAGCAACAATAAAAATAAGCTAATGGCTTCTTAAATGTTTGAAAAATATTTTGCCTCACTTAAAAGCCAGTTACATGACTGATATGGAAATATTATGATTAAACAGTACATGATTTTGAACATAAGGGTTTTCCTTCCTCCTCTACTCTGCCCTGGTGAGGCCACATCTGGAGTACTGTGTCCAGTTCTGGGCTCTCCACTTCATCAAAGATGAGGAGCTACTGGAGAAAGTCCAGTGGAGGGCTAAGAGGATGATGAGGGCACGGGAGCATCTCTCCTATGAGGAAAGGCTGAGGGAGATGGGCTTGTTCAGCCTGAAGAAGAGAAGGCTGAGAGGGGACCTTATAAATTCTTATAAATATCTGAAGGGTGGGTGTCAGGAGGATGGGGCCAGACCCTTTTCAGTGGTGCCCAGCGACAGGACAAGGGGCAAAGGGCACAAACCGAAGCACAGGAAGTTCCAGCTGAACATAAGGAAGAACTTCTTCCCTCTGAGGGTGACGGAGCACTGGAACAGGCTGCCCAGGGAGGTTGTGGAGTCTCCTTCTCTGGAGATATTCAAAACCTGCCTGGACAAGGTCCTGTGCAGCCTGCTGTAGGTGACCCTGCTTTGGCAGGGGGTTTGGACTGGATGATCTCCAGAGGTCTCTACCAGCCACTACCATTCTGTGATTCTGTGATTTCGAGGTACATACAAATTGAATATAGACCAAAATAAAACCACTGTTTCTGTTGACCAAAAGGCATTTAAGATTGGCAGAGCTTGAAGGGGTGGGACCAAGTAGGACAATATATAGCAAATGGAAGATCTAAGTGAAATCTAAAGAGGCAAATGTCACTCTGAGAAGGCCGGACAAAAATATCTTAATTTAATTTATTACTGGAAGGTCTTGGGGTAAGAAACAAATTTTCCAGGTTGAATGATTGTCAGTGTACTTTTCTTGTTTCCTAACAGTGTTGCATGAAAGGAAAGAAAGGGAAAGGAGAGGTCAAAGCAATGGCTATAAAAATCTTCACAGTTATTCATTCTGGATAATTTTAGCAATGTTACTTATGGAAGGATTAAAAATGGGCCTAATTACTGCATTTTTTAACTAAGTTCATGTAAGGCTCATGTGCTACTTCATTAGTGCTGAGCAAGGCCATGGTTTCAACAGTGTTTAAAATAGCTTTCCCAGCCTGACGGGTATGAAGGCAGAAAAGTCTAGCATTTTCCCTGGACTGTTGGATGGGAAGTAAGGGACAGGGGAGTGTATATAGGAAATTAATTAGGTTGGCAGGCTCTCAGGGGACAATCTTTTTACAGTCTATGATGTATTTTGTGGCTTAGCAGTGTTCTCCATCTGTTTGTTCAATGTACATACACTTGGGTAGTAAACCATTTAGGACTTTTCTTAGATATACATGTAATTGAGAGGGAGATTTATTTTGCAGATGGTTTGCAGCAGAGCTTAGAGCTTAAGGATAGTTTATCTGTGTTAATAGCAAAGATTTATTTCCATTGTGATTCTAGTCTCCAAGCAAGAAAAATCAATAAACTTTGGAGCCTTGTTAGGATTTTGGAGGAAAATAGGCTTGCCTATCTTTTCCCATCACAAATAACACTACTCTGTTTCAAACTTACTCTTGCTACCTGAGTTTCTTACCCCTAATTAGGACCTATGGTCTGCCTGACAATTTCTTACAGCAAGGAGAAAGTGTCCATAATAAATAGACCCTGTTATCATTCAGCAGAAACACAGCAACATCTCTTTTAGAAGCAGGTGCTTTAGTTCCCTAACTTACTCCAGTGCTTCAGCTGGAATCTGAAAATGGGGATGGCGTTATTTCTAGTTGCTGGAACTATATCGACTACATATTAAAATGTGGTGTGTAGAACCACAGCTAAATTTTGGAAGTGGACTTGCTGAAAATATTAGACTTGTGTACATTTCACATGGAACAAAATTTAAAGCTAAAAAGTAGACTGAAACATGAGGATGGAAAGGAAGGAAACAATCTAAATGAAAAATATTTATTTTGTTCCAACATTAGAGGCATTAGTTATTCTCTCATACCCTGACACCAGAATATATGTTAAAGCTTTCTTTCCCGCTTCACAGAACAGTGGATGTAGAAAGGGATCTTTGTGTCTAAGCACACGTGAAACTGAAAAGGCAATTCAGAAATACAATTCAGAGTCACATGTCACAACCACTGCATAGAAACGGGAGTTCATACAAACAGAGAAGAGCTTCAAATAAAATTTTGTTGAGAACATAAATATAGAAAAATTAGAAACAGAAACTTTAGGCATTCACGTGTCTGGATGGGCCTCATTATTCACTTTTGAGACCCTACAGCCCTTCCTTTTAGAACACATTTGCAATGGGCTTTTTTTAAACTTGGGTCTCCATGAAAGCTGGCATAGTTTTGAAAGAACCCACAAGCATAAATCAAAGTACATTCTACATTATTATCTTTTCATGTTTTGTCTCTCAATTCAGTTCAAATTAAGTGTTACTGTAGCTTTTGTTAGTGCTCAGAAGTACCAGCCAAATTATGCCAAATGTTTTCCAAAGATAATTTTGCTCCCTGCTTTTATGGTGAACTACACAATCCTAATTGTAATTATTGCAGCACCCAAGCATTATTTTGATCTCAAATTGCTGAGGATTTCGTGGTCCTGAAGTGCAAAAACTCCTGTGATGACTGCTAGTTGCAACGCCGAATTTCATCTGGAGCAAGAATGAAAACAACAGGCTTGCCATAATACACTTAATTAATAAGCTTATTTTAGCCATTTGTATATACCACTGATTTAAACTGTTAGAATTTGCTCTGTTATCTAATTAATTTCAAATACATAGATAACATTGTTGTCAAACCATGCTGATCTAATTTTCAACTTGCTTTTAAAGACAGAATTACATGAACTCAAGCTGTTCACTGTTATGTTCCAGTAACTCTGTATAATGACATATTTCGGTAAGGAGTACGGACATTTTATGTTTTATACAAGTGATAAATAGATCTGCCTACAGGCTATGTGTGGCTTTGTTTAAAAGGAGTACAGGTTTTGTAGAATAGAAAGTACGTATGTAGAATTAGTCTTACTGGATATTATCAAAGAAAAAATAAGCAGGGTTGAGAAACTAATTTGAAGATCAGCTTCAAATTTTCAATTTCTGTGCATATTTAATTACTTTCTTTTTCAAAATAGGACTTTTAGTTCATTTTACTCTTTATTTATAGAAAAATTTTCAGGACAGAAATCTGTTTTGGCAGACTAACATTAAAGAATGTTCCAACAATGGTTTTTGTTTAATGGCATCATTACATCAGATGGTCAAGTACAGATTACATATGTCCATAACCAATTAAAGTGTCCTGGAAAACATAGGATGTCATTGAACAACTGCAGTTACGTGCCAAAATTTTGAGTATTTATCAGATTCTGAGGTAAATATGAACACCTGGAGTAGTAAATGCCATTTTGTGTCTGCAGCTGTATAGTCAGTCCTATAGAATGGTCCCAAACTTCATTTAAACAGACATCCTTAAACTCTGCAGGAGAGATTTAGATCTCAGTTATAATACTACACATCCAACATAACTCCATTGTCTTCTACTGGATTTTCTCCAAAGAAAGTGAGATCAGAGTCTGGCTGGCTGGTTTTCTATGATAGTTCTGGCAGTGTTAACCTGGCCTGATGTTTACTGCTGGCTTCTGCAGCACTTCAGCAATTCTTACAGTGTCTTTCGGAGGGTAGTAAATATTGGGACCTGAAGTTCCAAGTTTTGTAGAGGCTGGTACATTAAGAAGAACAGAGTTGTCTAGTGTCTGCTTGCCCAAGGACGTAGGTGCATTTCTCAAATAACTACCAAAGAATGATATGTTTATTATAATCTATTCTGAAATTTCATTCACTTGCTGATTTCAATCCATGATAACCTATTGGATGAACAATGAGGAGCAATGATGTGAGACAGGCATTTTCTCTTAAGACTCAATCTGCTGAAAACAATATAAATTTGCTTTAATTCATGTCTGTTTTTCCATCTTCCTTCAAAATGAAAAACAACATTCATTTGAACAAGCTGCAGTTTCCTGCAGAATCTTAGTAATTTTAATTAACAGCTCATTTGAGTGTGTGGTTTGATGTCAATTGCAGTATTTGAGGTACAATAATATTTGGCATTTAACAAGTAAGTCCACAATGTGGTTGAAAAGTCTTTATCAATTAGTTTACGCAATTCATGTCTTCGTATTAGTAGTCAGATAAGGTGTCCCTAACAGAACAGTGTTCAAACTTCTTGAAGAATAATCACTTTTTCAGCTATGCTAAAATTAACTTGCATGTTTCCTGCTAGCTCTTCTTTTTCTTTTATTATGGATTTCTGTGATTCTGCTGTTTCCTGTTTAGTTCACAGTCTGACTCCAAAAACAGTTGTAGAAATGAATGTTACACTTCAAAACAGGAGATGAGATGTAGGATTGTGTATCATGCAATCCAAACATATTAAGCGAAAAGTGGCCTAGACAAATGAATAAAGGAAAGAATATATGAGAAATAAGTCATGTGGGGAAAATAGCAGGACACTGTAGGCACTGCTGTTTCACTGAAAATCTGGTCAGCCTGACACAGGATTGAAAACAGATATATCCACCTATGAGGAGTCTTCTTAGAACTATGACTAGAAGTATTCTATGAAACAAACAAGCAAACAAACACTCAAGCAAAATCTAATCCTTTGAAAAATATTTGTCTTATTAGGTAGAGATCAGCAGTACGCCAACATGCTATGCAGAAAAGAGCAGGTTCACAACCATCTAGCAAGACAGTATTGGACGCATAATGGTCTATATTCATCATCGTACATATATCCAGGTTAATGCAGGGTTGGGGCTTAAGCTGCTTAGTAGGGAGTAAACAGTCTTGAGTCACGATCTTAGAATTCTTTTAACAAATGATTCTCCAGAGTAAAACATATAAGCAGCCTATGGAGTTGTCCATCCCATATGATGCTGTATTGCTGACTGAGGAGTTTGAATCAGTTCAAACAGAAGAAGACAAGGAACCCAAATTTCTTACTCCAAAGTATTCTAATTTGTATTATTTTTAATTTCTGGTAAAAGATGATTAGTGTGCTGTAACAGATCAGAGACCGGAATGCAAAACCAATGTAAAAGTACAGATAAAGTCTTAAAAACAAAAATGATGATGCATGTGTTCAAAACAAGCAAGTAAACTAAATTGGGGTAAATTGTAAGAGACCACTTAAAATTTCATCCTACGTGGTTGTAAAATAAAAACTGCTGTTGCAATAAAAAATTATCTTGGGAATTTTTTCCTCCCCAAAAATTCTAACTTGCCAGTTACAAAAGCTGAGAATCACTGTTTTGACAATTAAACTATCATATAGAAAGGAAGACATCCTCCTTATTTTATTAGCAAGCAAACAGTATTGCACAAATGTGGTTAAACAAATCATTCATTTGGCTAACAGATGTTTATTGAAAGAGCAATTGGCTGTATCTATACAGGTGGGTGTTCTCAGTAGAGAGTGAGGCATCCTGGTTTCTCTATCCAGAAAGTAATTTTGATTTATTTTTTCTACATTTCTGATCTTGTCAGTATTTGTTAAACATCTTTGGAGCATGCCTACTGCATTAGACCTCAAAGGGAACTTACATGCCTGTTTTTCTAATATCTCTTGCACTTGAATGAGACTATTCTGAACATACAAATACTGTGCTTGTGCACCTTGCTGTATTACCAGCACACAGGATTTCAGTGGTCTGTGAGGGAATTACCTAACTAGTTCAGGCACGTCCTGAAGGAGGTGGTTTGTTTTGCTTAAATTTACATGAAAAGATGTAATGTCCATTGAAGTCTTCTGGTTTCAGACACCATTCTGACATTTTAGTGAGATATGTGTTGTTTCCACCGATGGAACAACATGCTGCAGCTTGGAATCCTAATTTTTTACACTGCTGGAATACAGACATGAGGGTCAATCCAAGTGTCCCTTTCCTTTTTTTTCCTCAACTGTCTGCACTTTCAAAGGAGAAAATATATTAGGAGTCTAATCAAAAGTTTGTAATAACTCCTGCTTGCACCAAACTTAATCTTCCAATGTTCTTTCAAAATAAGATACCTTTTTATTTAGGAGTGACTCTGAACATCTGGTTTTGCATGAGATTTTTGCTAGTGTCTTCATTTTTTTTATTTACAGATATGTTTTTCCAAAAGAACCCCTTGTATTCTTGAATACAGATTTATCCAAACAATCTTGCAGTATTTGTAAGATCTGTTCTACTGCCAGCTTTGACTTGAATACATCACTATTGTTTCCTTCAGTTTTCCTTGTGTAATTATGCAGGAGATGTGAGTGGTTTCAAAACAGATATTTTTATTTCTCTGGTGAATAATATGCTTAAAAAGTAATTTCCTGCAGCAAGCAATTATGCCAAGCATAAATACAGACTACTACATCTCTATAGAAGAATGCAGATTAACTGCAGGTACTATTATTTTGGGACAGTTATCCAACAGAGAAGTCAAAATGTGCACAGATCTAACTGCCATTTAAGTAAAGATAGTGTGTACTATGATTTTTATAAGAATGGAATGATGAAATGTTAAATGAGAATATCAATTTCTTAGCTTTTTTTTGTTTCATGCCACAACCCTACTGTTTTTCCAGATTAAGTACCTGTCCTGATCGTAATTTTATTCCATGTAGTTTTAACAAGTGTGCGTACTGGAGATAAGAGAGATTTTTGATAGTAATAATGCTTTGTTACAGATTTAATCTCATTTTCCTTCATTCATTTTTTTACAGTATTTCTTTAATCAACATCTTCCAAGCACCATGATTAACAGCTGTACACAAGGACTTTGCAAAACTATGGTGCTATTTGTCGAATGAGATAAGATTCTGAGACACAGTGAGGAAGACGGGAAATCATATTTAAATTAAGGAATATTAAGGCCTTTGAATGGACGGGTTCCCTTTAGTTATTTGTTAATGCAACTTGTGCTTCAACAGAAATACAAGTTTGATTTTCAACAATGGAATGAAAACAGGTTTGCAAAATGTAAAAAAAATTTTGAGATGGGAGGAAACTGAAAAACTTACTAACTACATTAATTTGATAAAAAGAAGACAAGGATGTGCAACTGAAAACCAAAGTCTAAGCTACTAGAAATGCTGGAAGTAACACTACTTCATGAAAAAACAGAAAAACAGCTCATTCAATTAATTTTTTTTTAAATCTCACTTTAATATTTTGAAAGGCCTCTTGCTTCTGTGTGGTTATGCGAGTATAAACTACAGATTGTAGTTACTAAAAAAAAATCCATCAAAGCTTGCTGTTCTGATCTAACATGAAATCGCCAAATATGAGCATGTTATGGAACGCTTTCAGTAATTAGATTTGTGTGTCAGTAAATGGATTCTTAACAACCAAATAGATTATATTATTCGTCAGTCTTTGAATTCTGGAGGGGATCCTTTGAGAAGATGGATGCAATGTACTAAAAGGCATAATATTGCCCCCAAGATAGTACAACATTGGGTTAAAACATATATTACTTAATTCATTTTTCACCTTTCATGGGACATCAAATGTACAATCACAACAGACCTACATTTTAGAATAGCATTTCATTGTCATCTTTCCATTTAGAAGTAAAAATTAGTCATACATGTAATTCTATTGAAACTGTTTTGTTGACTTTACCTAGGGTGAAAAACATTTGATTTAAGTCACAGTATTTATTTTGATTCTTCAGATAGAACCTGAATACAAGAAACTCAGGAGTATGCATGCATGTGTATATATACACTTACATATACTTATCTCTAAATAAATATATATATACTCCTTTTCTGCTACTAATTCTGTGTATGCTACTAATTTCAAAATTACAGTGTAAAGATATACACGTCATTACATCTTATTTAATTACTTTAATTTTTGGCTTGCTGATAAAATCTTATTCCTTACCACTCAGCATGATTTTGAGAAATCAGTCGATGAGACCTCTAGCACTGTCTTCTTTAGATTGTTATATAGTCTTTGAAGCTTATTTTCATTTAGTCAGGTAGACCTCCATTCCATAAAGACTTCTGCAGTTCTTTGACTTGATGTGATGTGTAGCTTGTTTTCACTTGCTACAAAAACCTGAAGTCAGATAAACTGGTTTTGACAGAAGAATATGCCAAAATTTGTGTTAGAGAGGAGCCTTACTTGGCCATTCTTCTGAACGACTGCCAGTTGAAACCTTCCAGGTTGAGGTACTGAAAATTGATTGCATGGATACACTCAGTTCCGAGTGTATCAAGCAGAATTATCTCCTGTGAAATGTTTTATGTTGTCCGCAGCCTTCAGCTTCCTGTACTATTTTCTGGCTTTGGTGTCTTCTCAATGTTATCCTGTATTTGTTTCTTTCCAAATTACATTCCATCTCTTCAACAGCTACCTTTATTTGCCACTTCTGGGTATTTGGAGCTGCAAAGCAGAAGTGTTTTGTTTTCTTTCCTTTGCAGATCTGGAGTCTCCTATTCTTTTAGGTTGTCTCTCTTCAGTCGTTAAATGCTTGGTAACAACTCGTAGCTTGTCATAAGCAGACATTTGCATTCCTCAAGTAGATTGTTTTTGAGGATTTTACATTTCCCACAAAGTAGTCTTCACCTATTTCACATTATTCCCTTTGTCTAGGAAGATTTTTCTTAAGAAACAGATTTCTCGAAGGAATGTCTTTGCTTAAGGAAAGATCCTTAGATTCTCCATCAAATCTACTTTCACCTCAAAAGTGATTTATACTGATTTCCATGTCCGAAAGAACTATACAACCAAAAGAAAATTGAAGGGTGAGACTTCAAATGGGATAAATGGTAATAGCCTCACTGAAGTCAATGCTCAACGAACTAAGCTGAAGCTTAATTTTGCTCTGTAGCACAAATAACCTCTTTCTGTTGATAGCTCCAAACGTTTCAATACACCTAGGAGTCTCTAACACTGAGGATACTCCAGTGTTTTGAGAACTTAGCCAAAGATAAAAATACTGTTTTTTTCAGGCATTTTACCAGGGGAGAAAAATACAGAAAGTGTTGAGTAAATTGTTTAACAAACATTCAACAACTCTAATTGTCCGGTTCAGAATGGTACCAAGTTAATTTGTCTTTGACATTCTTCTCTGCAAGAACAATGTCTTACAGATATAGGATTTTTTCTTTTTTAATATATGAATTGTCTCAAAACTCTGTCTATTATTCGTAGTAATAACTGTCTCTCTGGATGACAGCTTGAAAAAACCCAATGCTTTATGGCACTGAAAGAACATTCATTAAATACCTGCATCACTAGTTATCTCAGTCCATTTTTCAAAGGTTATACTTTTGATATAATTCCAAAATCAAGCTTGAGTAGTAAACAGGAAGTTGGGCAAATCTCTGCCAAGATACGAAAAATATTTCAAAACAAGGATGAAAATCAGAAGAACAGTTGAAAGACAATTATAAGCCAGGCTAGAGGTTTTAAGTGCCTGATGCACATAAGGAAGTCAATAGAAGTCAACAAAAATACAATTCTGCATTTCAATCAGTTCTGAATCTTACCAACTACACAGTGGGTGGAGGCAGGGATATGTATGCCTTTTTTAGGAGTACAATGAGATTTACACGTGACTTTCTTTTTCTTCGTGAAGATTGTGCTCAATTATTGGAAAAAGTCATCAAAGTAAGCTCATCAGATGGCTACACAAAAGAACATATTATTACTTAGCTTCTTAATGTGGCAAGATAATGAGCAATCTGAATTCAGCTACAGCTTAGAGAGAGCTCTTTAACATGAACCAAAAGTTACAGATTTTACTTTTCTGTAAATTCATGCGTTGCCAATAGAGTTTTGCAAGCTTTTTTTGCCAGTAAGAGAGAGTAATTTTCCCCACTAAGCTTATCTTCTCTCCTAATAAGAGTTAAACATAGATTGAAGTGAAGTGTGGGAGCTGAGGTTCAAATGCTCTATTTTACTTACCACCACTCAGTTTTATACGTGGCCACCAGCGTTCAGGCATACAAAGCTTCACACTTGCAAGCACAGAAGAAAATTCCTTCCATTGTTTGTTTTCTTTAGTGTAATCTCAGGGAAAATAAATACAGATTACTACCCATCCTTTTGCACTAATAATAAGTCAACTGGCATCCACTATAATTTTTAATAGGATTTACCTCTCAATCTATTCTGTCCAGTATATAGTGCATTAGATGTCAGCCAATTAGTTTACCAGTTTCTTCATAATATCAAATAGTTTAATTAAACTCTGAAGAGGGGACAAAGTAGTCATAATACCAGCTTATTTTAAAAACTATTTACGTAATGTAACTATCCTAGTTCATTACACTTAAAGAGTCCCTATGATATCTTCATGTACTTTTATCTTGTCAACTTTTAATTAGTGGCAGCAGCATGAGAAGACTTTAATTTCTGGAAAGTTAACTGTCATTACCTGCTAGCTTAATCTGAATTAGCTTGACGCTCAAACAAGATAAATGGAATTTAGAATTTTTGCCTATCAGTCATTTTTACCTATATATTGTCGTATGTTTAGCCTTATAATTTGAAAGAAAAGCTTTGATGGCTGCCTGATAATTTTCTACTACTTTTTATATATTGTTAAATGTTTAGTCAAACTTTTATATTGAAGTAGATTATATGATGTATTTTAGTTTAATGAGACCAAGAACAGCACAAAGACAGTTGTTCTGAACAGATTTTTTTTGTTGTATGCCTTGATATACCTTTAGTCTAGTGTTAGCATTAAACATAAGGTGATGTGTTCTTGGGTTTACCTGACACTTCTTTACTGAGGAAGTGTTCTCAGTATTCTTCCGGAAACTGTAACAAGGAAGAAAACTAAAATACTCCTGTTACTTTTGACACAAAGTGAATCTGAAAACATTAAAGAAAGATTATGTAGTAAACTCCTTGTTTTTATTTGAGTTAAACACCGTCTTTTATCTCTAGAAGAATCAGTAAGATAAAAGTAAAAAAACTGGAAAAGCTCACATCTTGCTCCACACCCTTGTCCTGATATTGTCTGCCTCACAGCCCCCAGACCTTGCAGCTGAGGCATGGCCTGAACCATATGTCATCTGCATGTGTTTAGTAATCCACAGTGGATTTCGCTTCTCCAAAAGAGATTTGAATGGATTTTTTTTTCTTTTCTGCTTGTTTGCAGACATGTTTTTCAAAGGAGCTATAACCATCAGTTTCCCTAAAGACTGTCGGGTAGACCTCTTTCTCCTATTGTACTTCTAGAAGGATTTATTATTGTTTTTTTCTTCTGCTAGTTATTTCTCAAATATTTGTCAGATAATATTCCTCAGCTTGACATAGACAGTGAAAAGTTTCCATTTTAACAAGAAGATCATTATGAAGGTAAAACTGAGCATTTTTGTTAACAGACCTTTTCTCAAAGAGGATTCACCTTCAATAAGGGGTTTAGTGTTGCGTGTCACCCCAGGGCTGTTATGTAAAAAGTTCAGCTATTTTTTTAATTTACTTACCTACTTATTTTGATTTTCACTATGCCTGAATTCCAGTCAATTTGACTATATTTCTTGGTGTCCATGCATCCTAACCTGAATAGAGTGTTCCAGATGCAGATGAAAGAGAAACTTAGAGAAAGTATTGCTTCTTTATTCTAGCTCGGGATGACGCTCATTTTGCTGCCAGTTTACGTGACAAACTTCTATCTGATGAGATGCTGCATGTAGATTTTTTCCAGAATTTCCAGACTTCTTTTTTCCATTGCATATATACTCACATATATATATATACACACACACGGTTCAAATTACTTTTCCTATCTACATTATTTTCTCTCTTAAAATGCTGCACCATATGGAAACACTGATTAGTCAGTACTGTTATGTCATGTCTGAAAGCCCTGCCTTCTGGAGAAACTAGGAAGCATCCATATAACAGTAAAAGAGTTTCAGAATCCATTTGTTGACCGATGAATTTGCTGCCCTGTTCTTATTGGGCTTATCACAGGCACACCATGCAGAGCTGGCCTGCAAAACCATTTCAAGTTTGTGGGAATGTGGAAAGACTCTAATCTCATCTAAACAATCTTCTCTAAGATTATTTTATTCTCAGTGTTATATAGTGAAGACGTTTGAGACCAAATTTATTTATTTACTTCTCTTGCTGCAGGCTGTCTGCTTACAGATATATGTTTTTCAAAAGAAGGTTTTACATATACTTTTAAGAGTAAATGACCATCTGTAGGAGGAAGGTGGTGGGGGAGAATCAAATCCAGCCTTTAAATACACTGATGAAAATGCTAATAAACATACTGTTGCAGAAATGCTCACCAAAATGGACATATTGACTTTTCCACTGTCTTTGTATGTCCTCAGAGTATCAATTTTAGAAACCACGATTGGCAGTTTGCTTCAGCTACAGACACCAACCACCAGCATGTGGGAGAAAACTATGATAGAATTGACAAACATATTCTTACAGCAGACACCAACCACCAGCATGTGGGAGAAAACTATGATAGAATTGACAAACATATTCTTACAGCATGTCAGATTTTCTAAACAAAACACCCATAAACATATGTTCTCTTTTACGTCTCAAAATAACATTTCTCAGCACCAGAGAAAAAAAGAAAAAACACTGAACTTTGGTGGACTGTAACTAAGTGGCACATCTTGTTTTGCTCTGTGCACACATTTGCCAACTTACGCCACATTCAAAGCCTGCCATCACTAACAGGAAATTATGTATACAACCCTTACTCGTTTGTTCAGTGCTACTCTTACGCTTATCAGTAGTGGAAGCTTGCGGGAGTGGAAAGAAATCAGTATTTGTTGTTCTGAAGAATTATTTCTCTCAGAAGAAAGTGCTAATATGGACCTAGTTTCCTCTTTCTGTGAGTGAGTGTGTGTGCAAGCGTGTGTGCATGTGGGTGTATGCAGACTCACACAGATATATGTGTAATTGAAAGAGCGGAGAGCAGAGCTCTTCAGAGCCTGCCCCCCCAGACGATAGGCTAGTATATAGGTGACAGATTAGATGATCTGTAGGACTTTCTGGACCATAAACTCAGTTGAGAGTTGGACTCTCAGTTGAGAGACTGGACTGTGAGTCTGAGAATGCTGGTCTGATAAAGGTGCTTATTTAGGCATTATTAAATGAAGAGTGCCTGGTGTAGGATTATGTCTGGGAGCTGAGCACAGGGACTTCACAAGAGTGCCCTTCTATGGCCAGGCAACAAGATCTCCTGAATATCAGACAGTGGGAAAAAAGCAGAAAACAGAGGAGAACAGAGTGCAGGGGAGGAAATATCTGGATTATATTTAAAACATGTAGTTATCCAGAGCTGTTGATTATAATCCATATAAATATTTGCAAATAATTATGTCAGGCTATATAGTGATTTAAAAAGAGCTTTTACCCTCAAGGAACTTATTCTGAAATGATCAGCTCTATTTGGGCATGCAAAGGAAAATATATATCAGTAGAATCTTTCTACTGTGTTATGTAAAGTCCCATAAAATACATTTTCTGCCCCATCTATTTTTTTGCTTTCTCTTAATCTTTTTCTTTTCTTTTAATTTCCTGCTTTTTGTATTGAAAGCCTCAGATAGCCCCTTGCCTGTCCTCAGCCGAAAGAGCAATGAGCTGCTTCCCTAGGAGTCAGAAAGCAAAGTTCTATGACGCTTTGGATTTTCAGGAAAATTGGAGTTGTTGGGCTTCCTCAGGATTTTGAAGTGTAATTTGAGGCATGCTCATCCTGCTGCTTGACCCAGGCCTTGGACTTTAATTTTTCAGACAAGTTTTGCATGGGTAAAAGGAAGACTTTGGACCACATTAGTTGGTCAGTTAGCAAAGCTCTTTTCCACTGGTATCACTAGAACTTGCTTTTCTCCATAGTGAGTTTATGACCATCTGCTGTTTTTAGAACACACGACACTCTTCCTAATCCAGAAACCCAGGTTATATCAGGATATAAAACACTGTTGTAAAGATAGCTGGAGTGTACACATGGAGATAATGATAACTTACAGCCAACTTCTTTGCAAAGTTTAATTCCAAGAGTAGTCATTTTGTACCATGAAAAGTAAATTGTATACTGTCTCCTCAGAAATACAGAAATCAGCAAAAGATATTCCTAAAAGTTTAAGCCTATGCTCTTTCAGAAGATCACTTTATTTTAGATTTCATCACTGCACTGCTACTGAAATGAAGACCCTTCTTTCTCTTTTTTAAATGTTCTCTGCAGGATTTGGGAAGGGGAAGACATTTTGTGAAACCTTTATCTTCAAGTGAATCCACAATTTGGCATTTTCATACCTGAAATATGCAGTATTTTTCAGCAGAGTTATCTCCTGATATACAACCATTGGAAGTTTCAGAAGTGGGAGAGAGTGCATCATACTATAACCCTAGAAATAAGCCTCTTTTATTTCTTAAAGGGAACTAATGATCCCCTCTTGACAGGCCAGGGGATGATTAGGTCTTTGTGAAGTTCAGGCAAGTCATGTGTCATAAAAACCTTTTGGCCTCTGGACGTCATCAGACATAGCAGACATAGAATAGCTTTTAGCAACTGTACAGCAGCCCCACAACGTTTGAAATCTAAGAAAGAAATACACTTCAGAGCCACTTGAAAATCCTTCACTGTGTTGATTAGTATCTTAAAAGTGTGGGAAATTAACCAGAATAAAGGTATCACTGTACCAATTCACAAAGTTCACCAAATAATTATTGAGCTTTTTCCCCAAATGCTGGGATTGATTTTCCTCCCCTCCCCTCCATTTTTATTGCGGTGATGAATATAAAGAAGTCGCAGGAAAATTACTTCTCCACTGTTTCACAATGCTTCTCTTATCTAGCTGGCACAGCTGTCACACACCCAAATGCTTTTATTTACGTTGTCTATGGATGGAAACATTAATTCTTATGTCCTTTAATCGAAAAAATTCTCATTATGAAAGTACATAGTGAATTTTAACTAGCTTACTAATTTTTTGTCCTGTAAGAGGTAATGATTGATTATTTTATCCTTTACACCAAAATGTCTTTTTTTTTTCCTCTCCCTCTCTCATACTGATGACTGTCACTGGATTAACTGTATGATTAAGAGTATGCATACTCTATATGTATGACTGTAAGATTAACTGTAGGATTAAAAGTATGCATACTCTAAAATGTATGCATACATGAAGAGTTCACCTTGTTTTCTGGTCCTTTGTCACCGTTTATGCACTTCTAAGAAACCCCAGAATATTTCAACACATAAGGAAAAGTTTACAGCCCTACAATATAACATTTAGGAACTCACTGGATTTGTAATTTAAAAAATACCAAATCCACTTAAAATTATCTGAATGTTTTTAAAGCAATTATCTGTGCCTAAAGTGTATTGTCTCCTCGTTCTTTTCAGCAGTTGTCTCTCATCTATATCTAAAATTGACAGAGCAATTGTTTTTCCAAATGAGAAATAGTGTCTAGCTATGAATTAAAATTTTTTGTTTAGGAAACACTTTTATCAAAGTGTTTACAAGACATTGAAGCTTGTTTGATGGTGTGAGGGATATCAGATAGACAATACGAATCTTGTATGCTGTAGGAAAAATGAATTTTTATTATGATAGCAAATTTTAAGGTTATATTCATCTCCAGTTAACAAGTTCTCCATTATCACCATAGAAAAGAACAACAAAATAAGACAATATTTTAAAATCCACAAAGCTCCAGGCAAAACTACTAAGAATTTTGTGTCATTAGAGATGATACAAAGCTATCATTCTGTGTTTAAACACCTAGAAGCTAGGAAACTACTTTGCAGATATACATTGTGACAGCCTTGAAGTGATTTGTTTTAATAGTTTATTGGAAAAAAAATGTTGTAGTTAACTACTAAGTCAAAAAAAAGAGCTTTTCTGGATCAAATAATACACAGTGTCTGGATTATGATTACAGTTCAAACAAAGTAGGAACATATGTTGTACAAAATTCCATTAAAATCAGTGGGTAGAAGATTTCAAGTGTGTTAAAACTGCATCATCTACAAACACTATTCATATTATCTTTGAAGAAGTTACTCAGTAAAGGTCAATAATACATAGATATGTATACTGACCTTGTCATTAAAATAGCTGAACAATTTCCAGAAGTGCAGAAAGCAATATAAACAGCATATGTCAAATGTATTTGATTCATTTTCTGCACCACAAAAAAGGAAAACTTGTCATTTTTTGGCAATATTTAATTACTCATGTTTTGTAGTAATCTGGTAAATATTCATGGTAGAGAAAATTACAGAGGTTATGCCCTGCCCTTGGAGCCAGATGTCTGTCATGGTCCTTTGTATGTGAGTTCATTCCACTTTCTTACGCTGGTCACTGGGCAAATGCCTTCATCATAAGCTAAAGTGGACTTAAAAAATATGATGTCCTCTGTCCTGAAGTTTAATTTGTTTTATGTTAGGGTGTCAACCAAAATAAATGAAAGAAACTATGACCAACATTATGTAAGGCAAGGGTTATTTTTTTTTATTTTCTAGTTTTAAGCAGAGACATAATACGCAATAACATAATTGAAAGACCGTATTGCAAGAAGACAGAAAACATCGATTGTATTGAAAAGAGGGCCTTTTTTTTTGTCAGGACCAGCAAAATTTGTTTTTAAAAAAAGTAATGAACAACATATTTGCTTTGTACAACACTCTGTCCTTTCATTGTAGGAGTATTTTTTAAGTGAAAAGCCTTTTGACGAGGAGGATAACTGATATAGTTACAGCTGTTACAGACCCACATGATAATTTGTAAGGTGTGTCAAACCTTCAAAGAGTTCTGAAAATACAAAACAAAAATTATACACTATTAGGCTTGTTTTAAAACTAAAAGGTGTTTGTTTCCAAACTGTGTATTAAAAGGAAATTCTCCCACACCTTCATTGAAGCTGTTTCCTTGTTTCCTAATTTGTAACGACAAAGTTAGCCAAAGCAATCACAGTTACCCATGACTCTGTAACATTCTAATTCATTATAATTTCTTCAATGTACAAAATTCATCATTTTGTACATTTCTTCAATGTACAAATTTCACGTCAAGTCATATTTAATACAGACTTACATGCCACAAATCATTTTACCTTCTTCCCATTTATTAAAAGACTTAGCTTTCAGTTGGATAGGTAAATATTAGTCTGTGTACATGCTCCAAGCTTTAGAAGAAAAAGACATTTGAATTGGTGTCACACTGCTTCTGTCAAGATCCTGTACAGTGTCTGCATGTTTGCGAGCTCGGTAGTGGGGTCACTATGCCAGCACTTTCCTGAAGTTTCAGGATGCAAAATCTCTGATATGGAGCAAGAAATGAGAAAGTTCTGTCTGTCTTTTCAATCCACCTTATACCCAGTGCACACCTTTCTTTAGGATGTGTTTTCTACCCTTGAAAGATTCTTTTAGCTTGGAAAAGGCCCTTAAGATCATTGAGTGCAACCATTAACCTAATACTACCAAGTCCACCACTAAACTGTGCCCCTAAGCTCCACATCTGCATGTCTTTTAAATATCTCCAGGGATGGTAATTCAACCACATCCATGGGCAACCTGTTCCAATGCTTGACAACCCTTTCCGCGAAAGAGTGTTTCCTAATACACAATCTAAACCTTCCCTTATGTAACTTGAGGCTGTTTCCTCTCATCCTATCACTTGCTATTTGGGAGAAGAGACCAACACCCATCTTGCTACACCCTCCTTTCAGGTAGTTGTAGAAAGTGATAAGGCCTCCCCTCAATCTCCTTTTCTCCGGTCTAAACAACCCCAGTTCCCTCAGTCGCTCCTCATGGGACTTGTGCTTGACTCTTCACCAGCCTCTTTGCCCTTCTCTGGACATGCTCCAGCAACTCAACGTCTTTCTTGTAGTGAGGGGCCCAAAACTGACCTACTCAAGGTGCAGCCTCACCAGTGCCAAGTACAGGGGCATGATCACTGCCCTACTCCTGCTGGCCACACTGTTCTTGATACAAGCCAGGATGCCATTGGCCTTCTTGACCACCTGGGCACACTGCTGGCTCATGTTCAACTGACTGTTGACCTGCACCCCCAGGTTCTTATCCTCCGGGCAGCTTTTCAGACACTCTTTCACAGGCCTGTAGCATTGCATGGGGTTGCTGTGACCCAAACACAGGACCTGGCACTTGGCCTTGTTGAACCTCATACCCTTGATCCAACCTGTCCAGATCCCTCTATAGAGTCTTCCTATCCTCAAGCAGATCAACACTCCCATTCCACTTGATGTTGTCAGCAAATTACTGAGAGTGCACTTGAGCCCCTCATTCAGATCATTGACAGACATTAAAGAGAACTGGCCCCAATACTGAACCTGGGGGAACGCCACTTGTGACCAGTTGGCTAAGTGGATTTAGCTCCATTCACCACTACTCCCTGGGATCAGCCATCCAAATGATTTTTCACCCAGCAAAGAGTACACTCGTCCAAGCCATGAGCAGCCAGTTACTCCAGGAGAATTCTGTGAAAAATGTGTCAAAGGCTGTACTAAGGTCCTTGACGTACAAAGACTTGTAGTGATACTATCTACAGCATGGAGTTTCATCCTTTAGACTGTGCTTAGGTCTTATGTGTTCAGCTGTGTTATGCTAAAAAAGCAATCACTGATGAAACACTTCTTGATGTCATTTAAACTGCTGACATTTTACCCAAGTCTTTTGCCCAATTCTTTATTTAATTATGTTCTTGGGTTTTTTTCTTACTATTTTTGGGGTTTAAATCTCCATTTATAAATTTAACTATTTTTGAAGTTGAAGGAAGAACACAAATTCATCAGTGGGAGGAGGGAGGAGAAAAATCATATTACTTTTGTTTCTATCCCAGCTTCCAGAAAGAAAAGTATTGGTAGCTGAATACTTCGTAAACCTTCCTAGGGGTCTGTTTCTTTCAACAGAAAAGAAATGAAAGCTTTGGCTTTTTGTATGTCTCTTTAAAATAGTCCTTTTAACTTTATCTTTCTGTAGACAAGAAGAGCAATTGAAAAGAACTGTACAGAGAGCAAGCCATCATTTTTTACCAAAAAAAAGAAAAGAAAGGAAAAACCATTACATCTTAATCATGCTTTTCCCTCTACTCAGTCTAGTTCTCTGAAGTCACACAAGAAGAATAGGTTGGCTGCCATCCCATGCTAAGCAGTCATCAACACACAGGACAAGTTAGGCTGGATGGGACCTTTTGAAGCCAGCTAGCCAACCTCTTGCTTCCTTCAGCAGAGCTGCTCCCCACCTAGTCAGTCCCCAGTTTGCACTGTTGCACTGTTTTGTTTGATCCCAGGTGCAAGATTTTGCACTTGACTTTGTTGAACTTTCTGAAGTACTTTGTAGCCAATTGCTTCAGCTGTATGAAGTCCCTTTAAGATCTTGCAGGGGGGGGTGGGAGCAGACCATCTCACATCCAGGCCATTGATGAAAGTGTTCAATAACATCAGCCTCATTATGACTGCTGAGGAGCACCACTTACAGCTGGTCTCCAGTTAGACATTAGCTAAGTGAATGCTATGGGAGATCATGCCAAAAGCCTTACTAAGGTCAAAATAAACAACATACACTGCTCTTCTTTTGTCCCCAGAGATATTCATTTAATTATAGAAGGCAATGAGAGTGGTTAAGCACTGTTTGCCCTTGGTGAGACCAAGCTGGCAGTTTCCAAACACCTTTCTTTTCTGCATGTGTCCAGAAACGACATTTGGGTGGATCTGCTTCGCAGGTTTCCTGGGTACTGGCATTAGGCTGACTATTCTGTAGTTACCTAGATCCTCTTCCTTTATTTTTTTGAAGCTGTATATAGCTAATATATGCCTTTTTTCCATCCATTTGTTGCGTAACCCTTTAAAGACATCAGTGAGCAGCCTCCAAACATCAGCCAGATGCTTCAGGTCCTTTAGAAGCTTTAGAGCTACTTTCACGGGTTTGTGGCCATTTTACTCAAGTAACCCCTCAAGCAGCTCTCTTCTGTTGTGGTTAGCGCTTCCCCAGAGCCTGCCACTAGATGCAGAGAGCTGGCATGCCTGAAAGCAGACCTTTCCAAACCAAGGGACAGAATGCGTAAAATTCCTCAGCCTTTGCCTCACTTCTTTGACTTTGCCTACCATTTCCTTGAACAAGCCAAAATGCGTTCTTCTGGAGTGTAGGGACTTGATTGTGCTATGTTTTTTCCTCACCCGTCTCAGTATCTGAAACAGTACTGCTGCTTGGTCAGTCCAGTCAGTGTTGGCAATGACCATCAAACCATTGATCAGATATTCGTTATTCACTTGTACCGCCAAGGTACCTCCCTTAGTCATTCCATCCAGCATCTGTGCCTAAAAGTCATCGCATTCCAGAAATCCGTGGGATTGCTCACACTCCGCTGTGTTGCTCATCCAGCAGCAGCTATTAAAGTTCCTTCTTGAACCTGCTAAAGGAAGAGAAAAAAACCCCATAACTCACCAACATTCCTCTTTGCATTAGCATAACACTGGAAGAAAAAGCCAAAGAAAATTTGATGTGTGTCCAATGCACACCTTTCAACATTCTTATCAGTGAAAAGCCCAGCATATTTAAATTATAACAGCTGAACCTGCCCCTGTGTACCTGCACATTTTCTGCTTCAATGCAACTGTTAACAACAGCCGGCAGGAGAATCTCAGACAGCTGTGTTTAAAGTTGTGTGCGACAGTGCCATGCAGAGTACTCTGAGGTCTCAGTCCTCAAAGGCTGTAACAGGGGACCTTTTGAAGCAGGCAGTTTCTGCTTTCTTCCCTGTGTTCCAGTTTTCTTCAATGGGAATACTGTCTGGAAGGAATACTACCCTGACCTTCCCCGTGTTGTTGCACTTAAGAGGTGGCTGGGGCAGACACCAAGCAAAGGGATCTGGCAGCTTTTTCAGCATAGCTGCAGTGTTCTTGCCAGTGCACTGTAAATGTATTGAAGAACTGGCCATCCTTGAAAAGCACCGTGAATTCCAGGGTGAAGCAAACACAGACACAAACATGCACTCCCCTTAAAGAAAAAAAATAGGAGAATAGCTGGATTTCCCACTTTGCAAAGATGAAACTGTGAAAAATCACTCATTCAGTATTGCACTGTCTGTCTCAGGCAAAAGCTAAACACAGGGCTAAATGTCTTCCAGTCTGAGGGTCTTTCTTGCAGAAGGTGTTTAGATATGGCTCCAATAAACAGATATAAGGATTTGCCAATCCTTTTCCATGCAAAATAGTAGATTATATGAATATTAATAAATGGTATTTGTACTTTTCAGTATTGATTAAGATATTTAAAGTAGACTTATGAAAAAAAAAATTATATTTAGCCTTTTGAAAGTATAACTCAAAAAACTTTATCAAGAGTTTTTCTTTTCCCAAAAGACCTTTCAGAGCATCAACATCAACAAAGTTCAGCTGAGAAATATTCTTTCTCTTTGAAATTTGTAATGAAAATAAATTCTTCATTGGTTTTAATGGTGCTATTACAATTGCCTTTTGAGTTTCCTTTTAAATGTTTCTCATTCTCACCATTTGTATATTTTTAACTCTTTCTTTTTTTTTTCATTGCTTCATTGCTTTCAAATATTTCCTTTTTCAGTAATTTAGTTCTTTCCAAAAGCAGTAAAACAAATTCTAAAAGAAAGTATGTCCAACAGAAGAAAATAATCAGTAGAAATTCCATGTAGGTAGCTGCCAAGTTATGAAGCTCAAACTCCATATGGATGTAAAACTACGATATATTCATATGTCTCCTTTGGAACAGAAGATACATTCTTTTAATGGAAATTCTTCAATCAACAACGTTAATAATTCTTCCTTTCTTTAGAAACAGGGGAAAAAAACAACCCAAAACCACCAAGTTAATTTTCCTTCTCTAAGCCCCAACTGTATCACGTTGCATAAGTGTCAAGAAATTAGTATACATGAAGATGGCTTTGATAAAAGCCATTGTCTATGTTTGACCTTACTTATACACTGAAACTAATAAAAAAGCCCTATTGAGTGGATCATCTACTGTGTCTGGTCTGATATAAAAACTCTGAGTAACAAAATTACTATGACTTACCTCCGAATATCAGAAATTAACAATTCACTATCATGTAAACAATGCAGAAAAGAAATATTCTAGGTTTTAGCACACTTTCCAGACAAAAATCTACCAGAAAAAGAGTGTAATGGCTTCAGGTAGGAATACTGCTCATGGCAGTTACTATTCTCATTTATGTACAATCTCACGACACCAGGAGCTGGTATTACACTTCTAATGATCTCATATATCTTAAATTGTGGAAGTTCAAAATTGGAGCACCCAAACAATTGCTCCATTACACCCCAGTGATATGCAGTAACAATATTCTTTCAATTAGAAGAAAAGCAAGTAAGTGCCTGTGGTCTGGATCATGTTGATTAGATTTTGAAGAAAGATATCTCGCTATCTTTCCTTTCTATACTACAGTTCCAGAAGTGATAGAGTTCAGTTTGGTTCAAAAGGTAAAGTTACCTTGTCCAAAAGGAAAGCTGAGACAGAAGCTACACCATCTTGAGACCATGTTTAAAGACTTGTGATGATCAAATAGCTAACAAATGACTTTTTCTTCTGTTCAGCCTTCCAGCTGTAACATTTTTAAAATAACTTTACTGCAGTTTTTCTATCTTGGAGGCAAAGACTTTTCAGTCACACCTGTGTCTGTTGACAGAGTTGAGCAAAGTAATTTTCCCTAGCTGTGAAGATGAGCATGCTTTAATTTCTTTAATTTTGTAGTAGAAAGCTAGTCAGAAGAGAAAGTTTTGCTAGAAGCTTTAAGTGCACAGTATGAGAGAGAAGGCTTATTTTAGTGTTTAAGGTAACATTTTTACTTGTTTCAGTATTAAATGCAAGCAGTTCCGATTGTAACGTGACAGTCACCACATTAAGTAGAGTAAAATCTGTATTTAGAAACACCAGTTTATAAGTTTCTATCCAAAAATTCATTATTCCAATCTTCTTGATTGAAATTAAGACTGTATTATGTGATCAGCAGTATAACATTTTACTAGTCCATGCATTGATTAAGGTGGGCCTATGCTTTCTGTCATTCCCCCATGAACAGAATAGGTAGATGCTATGACTTGCTTACCTAACAGAAAATTAGCAGTATAGGTATTGGAATACCTTGTCTGTAACAATTGCTTTTTTCAATGACTGGCCTTGTTGCATCTCCTATGCCACCCATATCTAGTGCTTTTGTACTGTCAGGTTAATCCTCTTTGATAAACCTGGAATGCACAGAGGCATTACTGTTGGGCAATAAGGATGCCCATGTGTGCCGTCAACATAAATTCAAAGTGCAAGGATTTCAGGGAGAGGTAATAATTGATCAGAATAAGTGCTACAATTAGAAAACAAAAAACCGACCCAGGAAAAGCAATCTTTGGCCCCCACCACCTCATACAAGTCCCTTTTACAGTATTCTAGAAGCAGTAATTTTTTTAACAAAAGCTGGTCCCATATCAGATACTGCCTTTCTTGGCAATTCCAGCTCGCTTAACTTCCTCAACTATGACAGCATCAAGAATACTGTAGCACTGTTGTGGAAACTAGAACGATTTCTATGTTTAAAATCCCCACCCTAGTTATCCTACAGTAGTTCTTCTTTGACTTCAACATATAGATGTGATCTTACTTCTGGAAGAAATGAAGATGAGCTCTTCAGTCACCACAAACATCAGATACATCAAGGCTCATTCTAAAAACAAATGGAAGAAGTACGGTTTAGCAATAATTTTCGTCCACAAAGATACATGCTCTTTGCTGACACACATGTGTTCTGTGTAGGAAGCAGGAGTGAATTGCCAGACAGTAAATGTACGGTAATACCAGCGTGAAAGGGGCTTTACCTACATTAATTTAGACTCCATTTTTGCCTGGGCTTAGAGCGTATACCTGGGTAGATACATTAGATTATCTAACGAATTACTGTGTATTTGTGCTTCAAAGCCCTGTAACAATTAGAAGTTTTATAAACAGTCTTCAGAATGACTATTCAGTTTCAGCAAGTAAAATTAATGAGTTTTTAAAACACAAAACCACAAAAATGGTTCTATATCATTTCATTGTAATCAGCTTGTTTACTTTATGACATATTTCAGTGTACCAAATAGATCTTATCATAATTTCTTCATTCAGATCACAAAGCTTTTTGAGAAACCACTTTCTTCTTTGCACAGACTATTAATTCTCCTATATTTCACTGTAGTGACCATCTGTCCCTTACTTTATTACTGCCTAGTAGCAAAAGTTAACTTTGCTTACATGGAAAAATAATAACAGAAAAGTATTAGAAGTATCTAGCTAAAGTTAGCTGCTGGCCACTGTAGTTAAGCAGTTGGAAATAAGCAATAGACTCAGTTATATTCAGTCTGAGCCAAAGTCTTTGAATCAACATACAGATTCTCATTAACTTTAGTTGGCTTTTCAGATCTGTGTTCCATATGTATGCCAGTTCGAAAACTAAAAGTATGCTGTGAACATATATTTGCTTTGTTATTTTACATTAAAATTTTATGCACGATTTCTGATCTTTCATGTATAAATGTGTATGAATTATACGCTTTCATTGTAGGTTGAATTAGGAAATTAGAAGTAAAATAATTCATGGTACTGGTCATGAAGCTTTCAAGTAGGAAGCATATAAAGACTAATAAAAAATCAGAATACAAAAAAATCAGAACACGATAGATGAAAACTGAAAGAGACCAGATATTAATGAAGCAGATACTGCATATGCCAGGTCCAGATGTAGAATGGCTCTGGCATTTATTGCCTCAGTGTTTGCTGCTAAAGTGAAAACGTAGATTTTAACTATTGATTGTAACCTTCACGTGTAAGTAAAATTGTTAATCAAACACATATATATGGACTGTATGTATATACATGTCTATACATATGTGTTTGCGTGTGCGTATGTATGTGTATTTGTATAAGGACTATACACATATATGCACATAAATATATATTGCTTTGTAAATGTAGTTTTGTAAAACTGCATGTTCAGTGTGGGCAACTAGCAATACCAAAAATATATTCAGGGGGAACTTAGATGACAGTATTAAGCTAATTTTCTTTCAAAACCATTTTTCATTTGAAAAAATTCATTCTCCTATCTCCAAAGATATGGTGGAAAGCAAATGAGAAAATGGAAAGTGCTAGTGGTGTATTAACCCAGCAAGCCACCTAGTCCTCTAGATAAGTATGTACAGAATAACAAAGAAAAGATATTTCCTTCCTATTGCTAGTATAAATCAGATTTTTAAAGTTGATTGAACAGAGTTATTTCTATCTGTTCCATCTTTCCATTTCTACATACAGAGTTCTTATCTTGAAAAAGCAAGAGTGAATGGAGCGGTGGGAATAACTCTCCTAAATCAACACTAATTTAAGACAATTTTGGCAAGGATTTTTTTAGTATGTCTGGAGATGAAATAGTTTGGCTGTTAAAGCTAGTGTAGCAACATATAAATTCTGTCATATGACATAGCATTCTGAAATCTCTCGATCACAGCATTAAAATTGAGACTTTAGTACTGAATATCCTGATATCTTTTTGAGTTTCAGTGAGAGCTTTAAAGTTGTGTGTGTGTATATACACTTATTAATTATATCTAAAATATGCTATAGGTAAAATAATATATATTGGTGCATTAGCAACATTAATATTTTAATGTCTATTTTTAGCATTTGAATTCCTTTTAAAATAGTACAATATGCCAAACAGAAGTTTACACTAGCCAGTGATGACAATTAAAAACAACATGTGGGTAAAGGAAAAGGGGAGTATAATGACATCTCTTCAAAAGGTTTCATTTCAGTCGCATGACGAAGATTCAACCTTGTATAGAAATTTTGCTTTTTGGATTTGTGTATTAATTTCTGCAGGATTTTGTGATTTACGTAGTCTGCTTCAATACGGTAGAGCTGTTACTGAGTACGCAGAAACTCATATTCTCAGTTTAATTGAGTTTGCAGATTTATCTGGTACCTTGTTTCACTACCAAACCAGTAGTTTTAGTCAAAGAACTTCATGCTAGTCTTTAGCTATTTTTCATCACCAATTAATTTACTCTGTGCAGCTATGGAGAAAATGTCACAGTGACAAACACTTGCAGCACTTTACAGCTGTGTGGTATCATCAAGACAGTTCTATCATTTTGGTGAATTGCATAACTAGAGTTATACACCCTGAGTACAAGGTACGGAAGTAGAAACAGCAAGAGACTTAAATTCATATAGGTAATGTGAGAAATGGGAATCCCTGAAAAGAAGAGAACGTGAGCAAATTCTTGTACCAGATGATTGGAGGGGACTTTCTTAGTCAGTGATTCAAACCACCTAGTAAGCATGACTTCAGTTTTATAACCTAAGCAACTCCCAGTGTTAAAACCATCCAGTTTCCAGTCTCCAGACTGCAAGTTAAGTAATCTTCTCACTTTATGGCAAAAACACCAAAAAATGGGGTGCCATGGAGTAACTTCCTGCCGAGTAACCTTCCCTGCAGTGTTAATTAAAGTGATTGGCACCTGGATTTGAGCCCCCAGGTTAATCCAGCTCACTAAGCCACTATGTTATCCATCTTTCTCCACATTCCTGTATATTTATTGTATTTTTAATAGAACTGCACCACTTTAAAGGTCTGTTATAACCTCTAGAATGTAAAGGTAAAGAACAGAGTGGTAATTCCTGAATTCATAACGTTAGAGTTCCTCACACATTTGTGTCCAAATAGCAGAGCTGACTTCAGGCATAAGCAAAGTTGTTCCCTAGGGGGTCACATTAACGTGAGTGGTGAGATCATGGCTTAATGTGGGTGGAAAAAAAGAATCCTCCAGGTTTCACGGCCGCAGCCCTTGCTTTGTGCATAGCTTGTGCTGGTTTACGTAAGTGGCAGCACAGCTTTACCAGACACTAGTCTTAGGGCAATGAGGCCAGGCAAACTCCTCTCTGTCAGGAGGAAAACCGTGTCTCTGCTACTGGCATCCACTTGGTATTGACTTCTGCTTTTGGACCCCTTCTGTTAAGAGAGACAGTACAGGCAGTGAACTGCACAAGTATTGAGAAAGGGGTTATAGTGATGGAGAAACTGTTTTGGAGCTGACTAGTCTTCACTGCTTACTCTCAGTAGAAGCATATAGTAGGATGGGATGTGTTTCTTCAATACTTGGAAGGGACATCTGTGCAACAGATTGCAGAGCCCGATGAGGTGTGCAGTCAGGAAGGCTGCATGGCCATGCCATCCCAAGAACACCAGTATCCACTCTCTGTTTTTCCAATTCTGGCATAAAATCTTATTCCCTGGTGAGAAGTCTAGCCATATCTATATATTGTTGACAAAATAACCTGAGATCACTTTTCAAGTATTTTCTTTTGTTGGGGTCGATGTAGCTTGAGAGTTAGCATGACGAGGCTGCTTAAGCAAAACAGTTTGCATAACTGAACAGGCCGCTGGAAAGGGCAGCTAAGAATAACAGTGGAGAAAGTTCTGATAGTGCACATGATGTGGGTTAGCAAAAACAAAATGTGTTCAAGGACGTGGAGGTGGTCTGTTGCTATTAACGCTAGTGCATAGTTACCAATCATAAGGGAATATGGGGTGCGTGAACAGCATGTGATTTATGTCTGTAGCCTATCGTAATAAGTGTGATTGCGTGTACAGATATGAAAAATGCATATAACCATGCAAGCGGAGCAATAAAGTGAATCGACTGTGCATTGCATCAATGTGTGAGAGTCATTCCTGTCCCTGCACGGATGCTGAAACTCGGCATTCTTTGAAGTTTGAAAGGCCTGATTTTTCCATTATTTTTCAAATGGATTGGTGAATCGCCTTATAAATTGTGTCTTTAGGTTTGACATGCCCAAACGTAATGTCTGGCAAGCTCTTTAGGAAAATAAAGTTTAGTCCCTGCAGTGATGTCTTATCTGATACGCAACCTATTTGTAGCAAATAATTTGCCTTGTTAACATGGTATTTTTTATTTTTGGAGGTTAACTTCAAACTGTAAACTTACATAGTTATTTCTAGAGCCATTTCCTCATCAAAACAATTTTCTGTGTTCATTAAATGGTCAATATTACAAAATATTTTAATGATGAGAAAATTTTATATTACATGCAGTAAATGTTAGGAATACCTTGATTTATTTAGAACTACACTTCCTGAAGTATGGAAAAAAGATCTCTTGACGTGTTTTGAAAAAGACTTTTCACTCCCTTTTTTATGTAAGGAAATCACTTCGTTTCTTTACTTCTTTCTTTCGGGACACAGTCTTAATGAAAAACAGGATGTTGTCCCAAGCCTGCATAACAGCTTTGCATCTTTTCTTTCTATCAATTAAAAAAAATTAATAATTGATTTAATTGATCTAAGAACAGGTAAAGTTGCCCTTTTACATTACCATTTTTTTTTCAATAGTATCAGGCATAACTCAATGCCATGGAAATAGATGGAAAAGGTCTTTGATGAATTAACTGTCATTTCAACTGCATAAACTAGCAGTTCCAAAATGCCTGTTTTTCTGCAGGAATAGCAAGCATTCTCCTATGTAAATTAATCAAAGAAAGGAAAACCTATAAAAATGCAGTTCAGATACAGAAGACATAAAACTTCGGTGGAGAATGTTGCACTGCTCACAGATAACGTATTAAGACAATTGGTGATTTCACTCAAAGTTACAGGTGACTTAGCTCCTCTGGAATCAGTCATTTACTATAGAACTGAAACTTTACCTCTTTGATTCAACAGTGAAGGTTTCTGGTGTATGATCATTTCAAGAATACTAACTTTTTAAATTTGCTGAAGACATTTGGAGAACACAGTTACCTAGCTCTCATCTCCAAGGTCATCTCATGCTGAATTTCCATAGGTGGATATTTCTTTCATCTACTTGGAATGAAAATAGAAGTATGTAAGGAAAAAGTATTCTCCTTCATACTGCGAAATAAGCTTCATCATAGTTTAATTTTTTGTATTTTTCCAAAATAGCAGTGAAAGCTCTCATGTTGAAGGAGAAAAAAATTCTTGTGCTGCAGTTGTTGAAATGAGTGACCAGCTTTGCAAGACAAATTTTCTATTTCTCCTTTACCCTGAATTAAAGACAGGTTTTGGTATCATTGTGGACTGTGACGAAGTGAATTGAACACTGTTCAACGTGACTTGAAAATGAAAAGCTTACAATCTACAGAAATGTTATCTGTTATCTATTTTACTTATTAAACCTTTCACCTACCCATTTGTCTTCAAAATGTGACCTTCTTTTTACCCCAGCTCTCTGCAACTGTTTGGAAAATCAAAGGCAAGTTTACAATAACCAGCATGAAGCTTCACACGCTGTGGAGAAGAAAACATTTTGATAAGCAAAGGGATTTCAGTGTCAGCCTTCTAAGCAGTTGTTACAGACAAATGATTTAAAATATTATTGAAAATATACTGTCTTTTTAGAAAGGTACTTTGGTCCCCATGCAAGACTCAGGAAATCGAGTGAGCTGCAGTACCAAATTGACTTTGCTTTCATAGCAATGTGTGAATCTGAAGTAAAATAAAATCAGTGTCCAACCGTCCAACGTGTCTAGACCTTGCTGAACTTTTCAACCAAAACAATTATATTTCTCCTTTACTCTTTTATTCTTTAATTTCCAGCATAAAACTTTATGACCTTTCTGTCAGAGCAATCTATTGAAAATGGCAGTATGAAAAGTTCTTGACTGAAACAGGACCTGCAGACCAAAACTCTCATAAATCTTGTGCTTTACTTGTTTCCTAAGTCAAATTTCTTCATTATTTTTAGCCTTGTGAAACAAAAAATTAGTCAATGATCAAGAGCTGGGCTACTAAAAAAATGCCAGCATAGCATAAATATCATATTGTTGCTCTATTAGCTTCATGCTTTCGGATTCTGTGTGAAAGCTATATGGCACTTCAAAAGCTATCATTGTAAGTTCTGACTACACCACTTTGGATTACTTCTACTGGCAGAGGATATATAGTGTGGAAGCAGCTGCAAAGAGTAAAGCCAGTAATTAACCAGGTATATTTTAAAACAGAAGTCTTTCACTGTGTTATTTTCAAACGCTGTAGGGGCTCCTGAGGTTGATTTCATAAGAAACAGCAAATACACAGCTGAAATCGCTTTGATCATGTGCCATAATCTAAACTACCAAAGCGACATAATGTAAACTACCAAACAGAGGGACACAAGTCTGGTAAGACTGGATGCAGCAGCGGATGTAGATGCAGTATAGATAAGTTTCTTCTGTGTATTTCCACATTCAGTTTGCTCACTGGAAGTGGTAACAGGACACACGTGAGAAAGAGAGCTGAAGTTCTTGTGAAGTCTGTTTAGCCACTTGGTAAGTTTGTGGAATATTACCTTCACAAGGTAATATTGCAAGGGCCCTTTTCTTCTGAGAGAGCTTTTTCGATGAAGATCAGCTGTTACACTTCTAACACTAAGTTAAATTCCCAGGCTCGTTCTTCTTCTCTCATGTTCTTCCTTGAGGCTTGAGTCTCACCACCAATCTTTTCCAGCTCCTTCAGTTGTTTGAATAATATGAATTCCCCCTCTGTGTTGGCATTGAGGAATTTTTTAGAGTAATATTCTCATTTCAGGAGAATGTGGCTGGAAAGAAAAGAACACTGACTTGGCTAAGAAATACATTACTCACAGAGAAGTCCTTCATGAGAGTGTGCAGTGTTTTGGTAAGTTCTCTGTGAGTCGAAATCTTTTCACCCACAAACCTCGGGAAAGAGCTCTCAAGCATTTCCATCAATTTTTGTTTTACACATGCCTCTTTCCACAGAGAAAATACCCTCAGTTCATATGTGAAGGTAAAAGACTGAAAGAGAGTTTTGTTAGTTCATTGTCTTCTGATTTCTAACACTGAAGAGGACTCCTTTGATTGTTGGCAAAGAGGTTGTCCCATTGTTAATATTTACACTTAGATTATAATTTTGTAATCATCTGATTTGCATGCAGGAAGCCAGGACCAATCAGCAGTCTAAAAAATCATACCGTATGAAAGTTTGGTGGCAGCCTTGCTTTTTTATCCCTTGTTTTCCTTCTGAGTAACAACATGAAAACTGAAAAAAAAACAAATGAAAAGTTAAGTTGAAATTAATATGACTGCAGGGCAAATTTGACAGAAGCTTTTCATATGAGCTGGAAAATCATGAAATTTACATGCGAGAAGGCATTGTCAGGTGTACCAAATAAAATATTATTTAAAACTCAGATGAATTTCTAAATATTTCCTAGTCTTAGTAGAACACATCAAGTGTTCCACAGCAAATTCATTGCTACTGGATGGGAATTCTTGAAGTAATAAAAAAGCTGTTTTCTTTAGCAGAAACTGTTGTTTTGTTGATGAACTGTCACGTGACTTTTAGAACACTGCAAATAATCAAAATTAGTTATCAATCTAAAAATGTATTTTACATGGTCCTGAGTTAGTTTTTACGTGGTCCTTAGTTAGTTTTTCCCTCTGAAGGTGACGGAGCCCTGGAACAGGTTGCCCAGGGAGGTTGTGGAGTCTCCATTTCTGGAGATATTCAAGACCCGCCTGGACAAGGTCCTCTGCAGCCTGCTGTAGGTGACCCTGCTTCGGCTGGAGGGTTGGACTAGATGACCCACAGAGGTCCCTTCCAACCCCTACAATTCTGTGATTCTGTGATTCTGTGAAATGCAATGTGAATATTCTGGACATTATATTTAAGTTTTAGCACATCAGAATAGATGGAACCGTAGAAATATTTTCCCTGAGAATAAGTTTTTCAAAAGTATTTGCAATTGACCTATGCTTATCTTCATGGAGATGAATTTGAATCTACACAATTAAAACTGCATTTTTGTATCAGAGTTAATAAACATTTACAAAAAGGCACTTCCAAATGGTCGTCTCAGAATGACTGGCTAGAAGCAAGTAGAACAGCAGTGTATGAATTTTAGCTTCCTTTTACTCACCTCTAGAAAACATATCAATGAATGTTTTGCATACTGTTTTTCCATTTAATAACGAACAAGTTTTAGTAAGATCATCGGAAAGGTTGAACAATTGGTAAATTACAAGAGTCTAAATAAATTAACTTATAACATTTTTTTCCTGTTTTTTTAAGAAATTTTGAATTGTTTTCATTTTTTACAGACTACTTTGAGAGTTGGGTCAAGTCATCTAATTTGAAATTTAGTCCTTTTCCCTAAATTTATTTGAAGTTAACATTAACAGCAATGCCAATTGCTTCCAGATGAGATTCTGTTTCAAAATTGGATACTGAGGAATCTGGGTTCTGGAAAACGGTCCATATAGAAGAACACATGTAGATCTAAATTAAGCAAAACAGTGACTTTGTCGTGGTTCCAATGCCTGCTTCTACTGCGATAATATTATCAAATTTAGATTTGGTGGGTGTTGTGAGTGAAATCCTCAAGCTAGAAATTTGAGAATTATGGCATACTGCCTATTTGCAGAACTGAAATTCATAAGCTAGATGTCCTTAGGAGACAGGTACATTCCATCAACAGATCTGAGTATGAGTTTTGCAACACCTCAGGCTAAACAGGCAGCAGAAAACTGTGAAGACAGATACCCAGGAAATTTTCCCTCTCTCTTGGACTTCAGCACCTAAACCTAATTCTGAATGAGGTGCTTTGTGAAACTGGTATGCATAAACCATAACTGCTTTTGAAGCAGACGAGAAAGCAAAAAAATCGTATTCATGTAATCCTTACTTGCCTGGGGCTTATAAACATTCCGTGTTGATAGTTTCACATATGCCCAAGAAAATTAAACAAAGCTTATATCCACTGGAGACATAGCTCTTCAGACCTCTTAAACTCTACGTGGAGAAAGAGAGACCACTGGAACAACGTCCTTTCCTAGGGCCTGGAGCAATGAACTGGCAAGTTTCGTTAGTGAAAACATAGATGGTTTCCACAACTCCAGAGTACTGGAGCTCTTTATTCAGCTCATTTTCTTATTCTGAACAATAGAAGGAAAAATTAAGTATGTAACAGGCAAAAAGTCCCACATAATCAACAGCAAATTCAATGGAAAATTTAAATTGTTAGTTGTCAAAAATTTTGGTGCCTAAAATAGGAAGTTGTTCATATTTGTTTTAGTGACATTGCAGAAAAGCTGTAGTAACTTACATTCATGTTTTCTTTTTTAATTATCTGCAGTAATTTTCTTACTTGCTTTTTTTTGTCTTGCCACACATATAAGAATATTTTCCATGGGTTTTATTTATAACTTTTGGACACAAAAGAGATGTAACCAAGATGCAGAGAAATTTAGAAGAGAAAAATAAGAAGTTAGGAAGTGAGGGTTGTGTTCTATCTCAAAGCAAATGGATAAATTCGTGTTGTCTCCTTACTGTAATGAACATTGTATCGGGACAAATAGCCACTTAGAAGTAGCCTTTCTGACCTAAAATCTATATTTTCCTTTTACTGTCTGAAAAGTAACCTGCTGCCGAAAATTGGTCTGGGAAAGTGACCCTGAGACCTGAATTTGCAGAGGAAAGTTGTGAGACCTGATAAGAAAAGAGGGACAGTCAGTCAATCTGGTTTATATTTTTGCTTTCATAAATTATGTGATATTTATACCTTGCGATTATAAATACATATAGGATAAGGATACATATATATATCTATAAGTATTCATAATTACACTTTTAACAATACAGATGAAGAATAAGTAGCATATTCTGTGATTTATATAGTAATATTTGTATACACACACTTTGTGTATTTTGTTCTATTATATCACAAGAATCTAAATAACTGATCTGTTGGTGGTAATATCTATCTTTACTTAAGCATATATTTCTGTGCCTTTCTTAGTGCCAACAAAATCTGTGTGAAACATCTGCAATTTTCTGTTATTGAAGGGTGTAGCATGTTATACCACTTATTTGTGTAGGTATTTTTTCCATCTGAAACTTCGACTTTTGTGCCTTCACAAAATCACCAGGACAGGTGATAATCACCGCTCTCAAATGGCTCAGAGAAGCTGTTTGAAAGGTTCCCAAGCAGACAGACATCATGTGGTGGCCAAATGAGCATTTTGACATCAGTTGTCGGCTCACTTTGGAAATGGCTGAGAAGAAGCCAAAGACTTGGCTATGTAGTACTCTTTCCAGTCTTTTCCAGAAAGATGATGCAAAGCAAATGTAGACCTTCCTTTGAAAATCAATTCTGATCTTTTAAAGGAAAACACATTTTTCTACATAACTTAATACAGCACTTTATTGGTGAATACATTTATTCTGTAAAATCTGATTTTGAAATATTGGTACATAGAGTACATAGTGTAAAACGCTTAATATTAAGGACAAGTAAGATACTTTAGGGGGAGAAACTTGAAGGATATCCAGTATGAACTGAAGTTTGTTTTTGTATGATCAAGTCCTAAGACTGTCAGTTCTTTGTTGAAAGTGTTGTGGCTTCCTTTAGTGCGGCATTGCAGTAGTGCAAGTATTGCCATAGTGCTTGACTTAAAGGCTTCGTATCACCCAAGGCATTCTCCACTGCAAGGTAGCAACACACATCACACTATTAAAATAAAACACCACCCCTGGAAGAGTTGACAGATCAGATTGAAAAGAACGGAAAAACAGTTGAATTAAAGGTGGAAGGACAGAGTTCAAAGCACAAACCTTTATATTTTCAAATGTCTGGTTTTAATGCTTTTAACAATAACTAAGAAGATAAGTTTTATAATGATGATGATATTTTAAGAAAATGAAGATATTAAAGAAAAATTATGAAGCTGAGGAAAAGAGACGGTATTTTAGACTTGTTCTTGTATGTTTTCTTGGATACATAAGCCAAGTGATAACGTCGCAGTTACTTTTTTGGCTGAATACACTTTTAAAAGTTGATGCTGCAAATATTCAAAAATGCTATTTTGAATGTGCCACATATGGTGGTCCAAGAGTGTCACATTGCAGTTAATCTTTAATGAAGACTAATTTAGAACTTTTTTTATCACCTGAATAATTCTTGGACTTAAATTTTCATGGAAAATATAGCAAAGAGAAAGTCATACACATGTTCCAAAAAATAACGATGGAAAATGTTTTGTGATATTCACTTGTCTCTAATGAAGACAAATACAGCATAGAAATTCTGCACGATGAAAAGAAGTCTAAAAAGAATAATATTCTCTTTATCTCCGAAATCCACACTTTATCCTCAAAACTATCAGTTCCTTTGAGAAATCTTGTAATTTTAAAATTTGCATAGGACTTTTTGAAAGTATGTTGGAGAAAATAGTAAGAGAAAATTTGTTATTTATAAAATGACAGGCCTAAAAAAAAGTAGTGGAATTTTAAAAGAAGGTAGATTTTGTAGAATTCTTCTCTATGTGGCTTAGCTTTTGTAGTTACATAGATGATGACACTCGGAGCAAGAACATGGACAAAATGCACTTTCATCCTGATGCTTTGCCCTTTAACAGTTACATACCTGAACAGAATTCCTCAGACACTAACATCTGCTTTTCAAGATGAACATTGATTATTTATAGACTTAAGCTGTGAAAACTAAACCCTAGGCTTTCACAAAATGTCTTTCTAATAAGGCTGAAGTTTTGCACGCATGATTGCACCGAAAGTGTTTGCAGTAAAGAACTCTAGGCAAGATTATAGACACATTTCCCATAAATTGGGGATTAAAAGTTAACCATAACATTCTTCCCCTTCCTATTACCTGTTATGGTGAAGGCGTTTTCACATTGTTGGTTATTTTCAACGTCTTTACAAGGGAATTTCTTTAGAATCCTATCAAATGCCTTTCATAAAAATTCTTTTAAACTGGACGTCAAATCCATCACATATTTTACATCTCCTGTTTGTTATCGCTGTTTTATTCTGGTGTGTGGTGAAACCCATTTGCTTTTCACAGCTCTTGGCTCAGAAACTTTGCTGGGTAAGAGCTGAACAGAATGCAGAGACAAGCTGTAACAAAAGCCAATAGAAATTACAGCAGCTAGAGATCAAATTGATCTGAGTAAGAAAAGAAAATACAGATCTTTCTGAGTTTAAACAATGATCTTCCATCTTCGTCTTCCACAAGGGGGTTCAAACTTTTATCTTTGACTTGAGGTGAATGAGATATGGTGCAATTCAGAACTCTGAACTCTGAGGTCAAGGTACTTAACCTTGAGCTCACTGAGAGGTTAATCAGGTACTGCTTATGAGGCTGGCAAGGCTGACACCAGGCCTGTGCTGAGCTGAGGAAAGCTGGGGAGAACATTTCAGAAAGGGTTATAAAACAACAGGAGAATATACGGCCCTGCAAGTGAGATATTAAAGGAGTATTGTCACAGAAAATGTATTCAGATAAGAGTGAGGAGCAACTTAAACAGTCAGTGGCTTGTGAAGAGGTCATTGCCAGGAAAAAACCCAAACAAACAAACTACAAAACAAAATAAAGAGACATATTTATTCTTGGGGAGGAAAAGGTGACAGACATTCCCAGAATGAGAGGGAGGCAATTAATCTTAGGTTTTTGTTAGGCACCACCATTACTGGCAGGCTGTGAAGTACAAAGAAAGAAGGTCAGAATTCCCCTTGAGAAGGAGTTCTGCCTAGGTTTAATCACGCTGACAGCTGCAGAGCCCCACATGATTGCAGGACTGTATCAGGTGGAGAAAAGGGAAAAAGGGGTAAAACAGTAATCGCAACAAATATTTGCTCTGAGTTTGGTCCTTTTCCTCTGTTCTATGAACAGTTCTTTTTTTTTTATTTATGTGTATTTGTTATTTTGACTGTTTACTAGGTAATGCATATAGAGAAGGTCAGAAATCCACTAAAGAATATTTCTGTGCAACATAAGTAGGAAACTTTTTTACCAGCAGTTACAAGATTCAGCCTGTAAAAAATGCAGCATTACAAGGATCAGGGAATAAACAACATTATCTCCAGAACCAGAGTTGTGTTTGTCACCAGCTACTCTTTACATCTGGTTAAGAGAGCTAATCAATCTCAGGTCTAGAGTCTCCTTTTTCAGTCTGAGGGGTAAAAGAAATGGCATGCTTCTCTTTCTTGCTATTCCCCCATTTGGTAAGGTTATTCCTCGCAGAGCAAAGCAGGTGAATATTTCTCATTCTTTTTGGTATGAAGGCAGGCCAATTACCTTAAACCAACAGTCGGTGCAAATGTGACTGACTTTGCATGGAAGATGATCAAGAAAAGCACATTTCTTACTGCATCACCTGAGCTCTGTGGAGCGGAGCCTCTAGAAGTGGCCATTTTCTGGTGACAGTAACATTTTCAATCACTCCAGCCAGATTTGAAAGAGGGTCTCTCACCACATGCCTTGCTGAAGGAAGTTTGGCCCTCAGAGAAAATCTGGCCAAAATGATTTATTTTTAGAGAAAGTATTTTCTTTTTTTTACTCTTTTAAATCCTGATGAATAATAAATTCAGTAAAAAAAAGGGTTAGTTCTTCATTCTTCTTTGTGATCCCTTTTACATAGTACTCACATCAAGAATTAAATTAACACTGGTGGCATGATTCCACAGTCCAGCAAATACAGCAATTGCTAAATGCAGACATAGTAGAGCAAAATTGATCAGCACTGCAGATCTGAAGAAGAACTTGCTGCTTACGTTGTGTTTGGAGAACATTTGTCATAGAATAGATGAAAAGCGGATGTTTTTCTTGAGCATTGTTGTTCAATGTTTCATTAAACTTATAGTTTTCTGCTAAATTGAGTAATCTGTTTGAATACTGAAAGCCTATTCATCACATTAGAAGTTACATTATATTTGGGGGAAACAAACTGTGTTCCATTTAAAAGTAAGCTTGCTCATCCAAGAAATAAATCAATTTCAGGGTTTTAGCATCTGAGAAGGTAAAATTTTCCAAGCATACTGAACTGTAGTAATCATCTCAGATACCAGACTACAAAAAGAATTGTTAAAATCACTTTTGTCTTGAAAAATAAAATAAAATTCCTTGTCATTATCAAAACCTGCAAATTTATTCATGGGAAACAAAGTGCTCATTTAAAGACAAAATACTCACCCGTTTCTTATTTAGAACATATTTTCCTTAGTAGAAAAGCTACCAGAATATGGTGGATTGAGGTGACTAGCACACGATTTAAAGGGACGTTGCCTGTTTTTATAAAAATGCATGTTTAAATGTTAAATGAAAGGAAAAGCTATTAAAGCACTACCTACTCTTCTTCTTTAAATATAAATTTTTATAAATATTTATCCGCAGTGGTACCTTTTCCTTCTGTTCAAATTAATGCACACATCTTTAACAGCATTACAGACTCAGTCAAACCTTAATTTCATCCTACATGTTTGCTGAATTGAGTGATACAACTCCGCTTGTATATTTGTTTTTTGTTTTTTTTTTTTTTTTTTCAAGAAAGAACCAGGCAAGCTGGTGTTATGGAAGAGAAGGAAGAGGATGTAATTACTTGCTGCATATATATTGTCCTTATTTTACAAGGGCAATTTTTAATGACCAGAGGCACTTTCAAAGGATACAGAATACACACATGAAAACATAGTACGTCATGTAGGTTAGGATAATAAACTTAGTATCAGAAACTAGAACTAAACTAAGCATTATAAAGAATAGGAAAAGAACATTTTTACATGAGAAAAATGTATTTCCAATTAATCAAATTCTGACTACCTTTGAAAAAAGTTGTAATCCAGGGAAAATGGATCTTAACACAAGGACCAGTCTGGCACAGGCGTATTCCACTGATATTAATAAATTTATATAGAATACATCATAAAACCAGAAATTTGTTGTAGTGAAGTGAGTAACAAACTGTCTATCTGCAAGTATTAGCTTAGTTTTAAAATAAAATGTTCTTCTCCATGTCTACATCACTTTTTTGATTGCTTTCTGCCAACATTCCAGTAAAAGATTTTTTTCCATGACAATAAACACCAAAAAAGTGTCAGCTTTTACATAGCCCTTTTCACGAGAAAATCCCAAAGCTTTTCATAAGTCTTTTGGGAGCCAGAACAGTATTTTAGTTCTATTTTACAGTAGCATAAATAGAAACTGGGGAGTCAAATGACTTACGTATGGTCACTTAAAAAGTTTGCAGTTAGTCCTGTAACAGAAGCCAGAGATTACAAATAACTGTTTGTTATTCAGCTCCACAATAAAAAATCGTGCTAACTTCCTTTCCTTCTGTCATACCAAATGAGCAAAGATTTGCATTGACATATACTTAAAAAAAAATCCCAACAACCAAAAAAACCTGCCTTTTTACAGAAAAAGAAACAGAATGTATGCTAAATGAAAAAGTTCCGTCTAATGTTTTGGGGCACCGGCAAAATAAATGAGATCCATGCTCTTTCTTCCTGTTACCTAACAATTAAGACTGTCACAAAACGTGCTTGCATCATTTTCCAGTTCAAACCCTGCTTGAAGGAATTCAAATGTCCTTGTTTCACCTAGTAAGATGATACCTTAGCCCTTGTCCTAGGATATTCTGGATGAGAACTTGACACCATCTTTCTGTGACACCGCTTCATTTGATATAGATCACTAAGCATTCACTGGAGAGGTACATGAACTTCATTGTCCAGAATAACGCAGAAAAAGAATTCATTTCTTATTTTTCTTGGAAGGGGTGGGGGAAATCTAAAGAAACTTTGTGTTGGTACTGATCAAAAGCAAATTTTGAAACTTCAATTTTTATTTTTAAAATTGCAATTTCATTTCCCAGGCCGCTCTTTCAGTAAAGATGTTGATACCTTATTAAAGCAAATTAGACCTTAGCCCAAGTTTTGGATACTTTCTAGACCGCTACCGTTTTTGAAGCAATGTTGGGTACTGGAGCTATATCATGTCTATCGAATCCTGCTCGTTGGTGTGCTCAATGGATTCTCTGTGAACTGTTCTCAGTCAGCTGGGAGGGACGTTTCTCTTTCCTTGGTGCACAGGAGTGGTCACAAGGCAGATTTCTATCCCAGGTATGCTCCCTGTGCACAAACTATGACTTTTAGCCTGTCCTTAATTAGGATCTATTCTTTCATGTATGTTGGAAACAGACAAGCATGCAAATGCAATGACAGAACATAGCGAATTGTCTTTAGCTCTGACTCTTCTGCACAAACCTCCATTAGCTGTTACAGCATGTGTGCTCCTCTGAACTGGTGTCATCCTGCATTGCTAGTTACTAATTTTATGGTTTGTTTGTGAAATCCAGTAATGAGTTAAAGTTTCTGCTGGGCCTGTCTTTGTGTTCATCCATTTAGTCAGTATGAAGATGTCCACAGTATCAAAAGCAGCAATCAACAAACACAAATGGTGTCTAGTTAAACATTTAATTTACATAAGCAACTTTTAGTATTTTCAATGGTAAGTAGAACTGTAGTATTAGACAATAATAAGAGATGAAAAATATGAAAAAAAAGAGAATAGGGGAAAATAATTTTGAGGTAAAATATTCAATTTTAGGAGTTCTTATTATTCATCCTACCAGTAGTCTTATGAAAGGGAATTCTCCTTTAATACAAATGATATTAAATCAGTTGATCTCCTTTTCTCTTCAGTTCAGTGGTTCCAGTATTGCATACAAAACACTTGGCCTAATTATGCTGTAGTATTGGAGAACATCAGGTTTAAAGAGGAACAAAGAAATGAGAACTATGGAAGAGAAAATATATTCTCTGAAGACTTTAGAATCCCTACACAATCCCATAAAACTTTGATGAAAAAGGAACTGTAGAAAGGTAGCTAGAAGAAGAAAACAAGGATTTAGACAAAATTTGTTTCACTCTGAACTCCAGCAATTTACCCACAGTATTGGTGTCGTCAGGATGTTACTTAGTAGCATGATTTGTTTATATTCCTTTTCTCATGTATTAGGCTTTTTGTTTGTATCCTTTCACAAAAGTCTAGATGCTGTGAGTCACCAAGTTCCATGAAAGTAAATAATACAATGAAAAGTCATGTTACTCTGAAACACATCTAAAGAGTTATGTAGATAATTTCCTGTCTATCCCGAAGGCTTCTGTGCGCTGCTTGAAAAGGTACACGTATTCAGCTCTCTTAAAAAGTGGCTGAAGACTAGAAATATAACAGAAGACTGTACCTGAATAACAGGAGGGAATTCAAGATGCCTGGTGCACTTGTGAAGTGAATTTATTCTTCTTTATCATGATGCAAAAATGGAAAACCCTGCATTCTCCCTAAAAATGTGTGCTTTCAAAGTCCTAACTTTAATGTATTACAGTAGCTTGTGAAAAGACATTGAGCTTTGAATGATGGAAAACTGGGAATGAATTACAGCTCAGAAAGTAAACTGGCAGTTTATTTTTTCCTAAAAGAGAAGCCCCCAAGTCCTGGGTCTAGGGCAGGAAGGGAGGGCTCTGGGCCCTGACACGTACCTAAAAGAATGTTGGAAAATTCACTTACTACAAAATATTATGCCTCCTTAGCAATTTTGATGAAGGTGAATTTGGGTATGACCCCGGCAAACTCCAGTGTTACCTCTTGTCTGCAAGTCTGTAGTATCAGCACAAATGAGGTAAGCTTGTAAAACAAGGTCTGAACATACATCTTGCTGTTGGAAATTGTTCAGCTATAGGCCATGCGATAAAACAGGACATGAGAAAAACTAGCTGATGGGAATAATCAGGAAGATATTTAGAAAGGCTTAATAAACAAGGCAAGAAAATAAGAGCAGAACAACAGGACTGACTTTATAAGGTATGTGTCTGGTTCTCATGTCAATAACTGCTAAATCGTTGATTCATCCTGAGCTTTATGGTGTGGATGATACTGGTTATTAACAACGCTGTTCCATATCAATTCTCTTGCACACCATGCATCATTTCTTGGGCCAACCCCACTCTTTGACTGAGATATGTCATCTGTGGTAGGTATCCTTTCCAGCTTGTAGACTATGATACTGGTTTGTAAGACTGACATTTCCTTACGCTGCCTCACATTTGGGAAATATAATGATGGATGTAACCTAATATAGATCTAATCACTGACATGTTCATACAACTTAGCTGGGTGTTCTCAAGACTGTGGAGATTGATTACATCATTCTGACTAAAGAAGAAAACAGTAAAACCTTTCTGAAGGAAAAAAAAGAAAAAATTGAAAAAAAAGCCTAGACAAATGACCTTTAGAAAAGGAGAAACTCCTTTTGCCTTAAACAAAATTAAAAGCTACAGAAGGTGAATTTTTTCATTTCAGTTCAGTTCATTTCATCTTGAATAATGCTTAATACTCTCAAAACTTTGACTAATATACTCTCATATATTTAAATATAACTTAAAAGACATTTATTTAGAAGTATTAATGTTTATGAATATTTATGAATATTTCTCACATTTACAGCCACACATTTGCGAGCATTGCATGGGATGTGTTCTGAGCCATTTGTATTAATAAAATTTCTCTAGATGAGATCACCAAGTGAGTTTGTTGGCAGATCAGGGCATAGGACTCTCCTTTTTAGTTTCAATATCAGAGATATCTGCCTTCTTGTCTCCCACCAGTCTAAATGACTTTTAAGTTTTCAGGTTACAGATGGGTTTTCTTTTCTCCTTGTCAGCTCAGCCCTACCTACAGAATCCTGCTCTCTACTGTTGCCAGTATTGCCAACATGAATATATAGCTGGCAATGTAGAGAGTTTCACTACTTCAAACAGACTTTCTAAATGCCAGTCCATCATTTGCACGTCCAGCATTTTCAATTTGATAAAGGTCCACTAGCTTTTTTTCTGATTTAAGGATCCCAAGCTTCAACAGCCAGATATTAGGATAGGCATTAGACATGAAAATATAGCGCTGAGAAATAAGACCTGAATATCAAGCCGAAGTTATGTGTTAAGGGCCTTTAAAATTAGGTTTCCTCCATCAGCCCAAAGTCATTCTCAGTATTCTCATGCAAGGACCTGTATGATGTCATCAGCAAACAGCACCAAGCAGAAAGCTTGGGATTCCTTTCCTACACGTTGTAAAGGGGACAGGTAAGACCTGTGGCTTATTCTTTGATCCCAGTGTGAGAACAGGTGATATCCTGACATATATGACTTTAAACCTGCTGGCGCCATTGTCTTTTCAGAAGTTGCTGTAACAATTGGGCTGCAATATACACAATTTCCAGGGGAATCATTTCATCATCCAGTTAATCTCCTTTCCTTTTACTTTTGTGCAGAAAACATAATGCCAGTTTGAGAGATGGAAATTTTTTCTATATTTATTGCCAAAAAACACGTGAACTAATCCTTGATTATATTCATTTCCAAGCATAGCTGCTCCTGGAGGTTTTTACTACAATTCTTCATACCTATTCATTAATGTTCTCTTTAGCTCATATATAGTTTTGTCCAGAACCAACTACTTTCCTGTCTAGAGACAGCAATTTAACGTAACTGACCAGTTCAACACAGAACATTACGTTAAATTCAAGGAAGCTGTTGCTGTTCACTAGTTGTAGATATTTACAAAACTAATACAAAAATATCTTTACTATCCCTATAAAGAAGTAAACAAGGACGCAATTTGAAAGGATACTTACATGTTTTTTGATCCTCGAAGCTAAATTAATCATTATAATGAATGATTAATGCATTAAAATTAGTCATACATAAGGAAAGTAATAAAAGACAAAAGAACCTCAACAGTTTGCAAGACTGGTTATAAATGGACATAATGCACAAACACGCGGAACAGAGGGGGAAATAAAAATGTCAGCAGATACGAATTTTCTTGTTTAAAACGAATCCAGACTTCTTCCTGAAATGAAGTGCTACTCAACGAGAGGAAGCATTTCAGACTCTATCCTTTAGTGTTTGTGAAAGAAGTGACATTAATAACCCTGTCTTCAAGGGCTGCCTGTTTGCATTCACCTAGGCCTGTACTGACACCTCAAAGCAAGAAATTAGGAATTGAGTTGGAAGCAGGCAGACTTTTTCTCCTCTGAGGGTTGCTAGAGCATCTGGACAGACATGCAAGACAAGCTAGCTGTTACACCAGAGAAAGTTCAAATTAACTTACACCTCCCACAGGGGAGGGAAGAGCAGTGATGCTCGGAGTCAGTCACTGCTCCTCGGGTGGCACAGCTATGTGCCACTCCTCATGACAGGCAGATCACAAATTTGTACTTTAGCTCATACAAATACATCATTGCAAAATCCTTCAGGATGTCTTCTGTGGTCTTCTTCTAAGGGAATCAAACTCTGCAAAAATGGTTCATCTTGCCATCGTAAATCTGTCTTTGTCTTCCCCACTGAGACTGCCAAAATTATTATCAGCTGTGATTTCAGTGGCTATTATACAGCCATTTCTTAACAAGAACTCAGCTAACACTCTATGCTCCCTTTACACAAGCCTCATAGTAGATAGAAGAGAATACATTTCATAACCTATAGGATGTATTTGTTTTAAAATAAATACATTGATTTAAACGAATAGATTTATTTAAATCAATATGTTTAAAAGTGACTTTCGTTGTTAACCTCCTTCTGTACTCTTTAAAACCATGCCCAGCCCTGGGCAAAAAATAGTTTTGAAATGAGTCCTTCACTTGTCTGAAAAGAATTTTACCAAGTCAGTTTAAGTTTTTTTTGTTTTGTCTTGCAAAGACATTTCTGCCATGAAAAGAATTTCTTGTTGCTTCTTCTTTAAGTCTGTCCTACTGAAAGAGCAGTGTACCAGTGAAGACACAGTATTCCACCAGAAAAAAAAAAAAAAGTAGAAAAGTATATTTGAGACAAAGCTTTCTAGGAATTTAGGTCAATCTCTTTGTCTTAACAGTTCTGTAATTTTTTCTAGTTATGAAGCATGCACGTTAACCTTAAAATAATCTGGCACAAAAGCTGAAAAAAACAACAGGAGTAAAATGCAAGGTATATAGAAAAGCATAAAGAACATTTTATGAGACATTTAAATTTTAATAACACAATAGCAGTGTTAGAGAACTATCATTGCTAGAAAGAGTTAATACATACAAAATCATATAATTTTTCATCAAGAGACATTTTAGGTGGCAAATAGATTTAATCTGCTGGAAAGCATCTGAATTATAAATAACTGGATGATTCTGCTCATTATTTTTTAAATTGTACTATTACACTGAATATTTTGTAAAAACTGTATGTTACATGAGTACATATCTCATTATTTTTTCTCCCTTTCTTTTTGGAAGTGCTATGGGATACCACTTTAGGAATGAAAATATTTTAAATTTCTTATTTTTTTTCTTTTTTTTTCTTCTTATACTGTGCACATCCAGCACTCAGATAGAATGAGCTGCCTTCAAATCATATTTTCACAGAATACTCTTCTCTGTGTCTGGAGATCTATGTGAGCATATTCATTCCTTTGGGCCAAAATCAAAATCCGTAAGGGCCAGTTGAGGCGTTGTGAATAGATTTACATCTTTTGACATTAATATCCATAAACAAGGGTTGGCTTTTATGTATACAAGTAGCTAATATTTATGAAATAATGAAATCCTCTGAAAGTCTGACCTAAGATCCTTCAGGAACTAGTTTTTGGATTTAAATCAGCATGAATGAGGTTATTTAATGCAAATTCTCTCTTCCATTCATGAGGGAAACATAAAATATATCTATGCGTATTATAAGTGTTTAATGCAGACAGATATTACATTGTAGCTCTTTTTAAAGCAAAAAGGATAGAAGTCAAGCAGATTAGAGTGGGGGGTCATACTACAAAGTTAGAAAACAAAATCTAGCACTGGATTTTAAATATTTAAAAATGCATCAACATTCATCTCTGAAATTAGAATTTCTGGAGATACTAAACTGAAACTCTTAATTTTAAACAACCCCAAATTATTGCCAAACAATTTTAGGCAAATCTTAAAATGGCAAAATCTGAACTATGAAGTTCTATTTATTTTTTCTCCTATTTTAGCTTTAGATTTTTAATATAAACAAGTTTCTTATGATCTGTTATTTCTTGTTTGAAAAAATATACCACCTAAAATAAAACTATACCTTATCTTATGACTTTCATGATTAATGCTTTGTACTCTTGATTGTTGCTTTGATCCAGCCTGAACCACAAATAAACTAATAATCCACTTTGAGTACATCTCATTTTCACATAATTTCAAAGGGAAGTTTCTGCCTACCTGTGTCGTTAAAGTAGTTTCATAGCAATGTGACATCTAACATGAAGATAAGTAAGGAAGAGTTATTGTCAGTGTTCATTTCATTTTTTACTGATATGTATTAAAATATACAGAATTACAAACAAAGCCTTTGATTCTTATTATGGATTACAAAACTATGCATTGTTCATTATAGGGCTCCCCCTAGGACTTTCTTGCTTTTACCATGTCACTGTGCCTCAGAGTAGTAGATTTTTACTTCTTTCTTGCTTTTTTGGATTACATCAGCAATGAATCATGAAAACGAAGCAGAATTTAGGCTCTGCATTGGAATATCTCATCCTATTTTTGTCTTTTGCAATGACCATAAGTGAGCCATTCATATTCCCCAAATTACATGACTTTAATTATTCTTTTTTGAAATCACGTACATAGAATAAGTATATTTTTTCCCCAGTACTCAAGAAATTTAAGTGTACTGATCCTTAAGTATAATGATCCTTTTGTTCCATTAGCAAATACTCACACATATGTCTTGGCCTGTAAAATGAAGATTGGATTTTCATTTCTCGCAGAGAGAGAGTTCAACTATACCAATAAAACTGTATTCTTGGTTCCCTTTTTTAATGGTAATGCATATAAAAGCCGCTTCATTTAGCTAGGCTGTCTTGAGTAGCTCTTTACCTAAGACAACGGAAATAATCTCTTGTTGAACAATCTGTTTTAGGTGCTGTACTATCTTCTCTCTGATATTTGACATCTGTCGATTATGGAGGGTCTCATGATTATTTTAGATGTTATCATGGAAATAAGCTGTCATTAAACACCTCAACAGATAACCAGAACTTGGTCTTCAGAGCCTTGAAAAGGTCCTCTTTTTCAGTGTCTGAGTTTTTGCTGCTCAGTGGTGTAAGCATGAGCTGCTGTACAGCATGTTAATGGGTTCCAAAGGGCCTGCCAGATACAGCTCGCTTCCCTATCCTTGCCATAATCAAAAAAATGTATTTGATAATGGTGTTTGATCTCCTACGTCCTACATCATATCACATCTGTATTGAGATTTCAAAGGCCTGTTATTAGGTACAAATATACAACAAAGGATATACGTCTTTTAAGACTCTTATAATCTCTTTGTAAAGCAAGATACAGAAAGTGGATAAAATACAAAAGATAGATACCAAAAAGTAAAAATGATCTGATTATGATGACAGCTTGCAAGGTGAAAAGCAGTTTTAAACAAATCTGACTGTTTGTAATGTACATGATTTTGTTTCTTACATGAAATTTTGTGGAGTACTATCCTTTAGAATAGATGGATAGATAGGTAAATAGATAGATAATTTCAATTTCTTTGATTTCAGACCACAGTGCTCAAATAACATGACAGGGTGAAGCACAGCATGAGTTCTCAAAAAATAATAGTCCGGGAGAATCAAGAAGAGTCCACAATGGATTAATCCAACAGATCTGTCTTAAAATTCAATGTTGAGTACGTTATATGCATCTATTGATCCTGGTCATGCTGATCTGCTACTGCTTTAGTACACCTGCACTGCTAGAAACCAAAAATGGCAGACAAAAAAGACTGCAAAGACTCATTCGACAGACTTTGCTAATGACTGTAGGATTAATCCAGCAACTGAAGGTACTTTCCTAATAAATGTAAAAATATCACAAACAATGAATGTTTTTCCAGTGAGTACCGCAGGGATATATATGGGGGATGGCCTCTAATGTGGAGGGATTTAGATATATTAAGTGATAAGTTCCTAGTATTTTCTAAAACTTCATCTTCGAGAGTTTTTTCTCACGACAATAACACTTGGTTCACACTTGCTGCTATTGTGTCAGCACTTCTATTACAAACCCCCATTTCAGTGGTTTATAAATCAGCCTCATCGTTTCATTGCACCTCTATACTGGACCCATACAGTCTCACTTGATGTGTTAGTGTTAACTTTTATAATTTTGAAAAAAGTTTTTCTCCCAGAAGTCTATTCTTTCTCTGATTTCTGTGTCTATGCAAATAGTGAAATGTTCCTTTTGATCCCTTGAATAAACAAGGGACTTTACTGAATCGGTTTCATGATGTATTCACATAAAATAATGAAACAATTTAGAAAGGCACTACTATCCTTTTTTCTTAGGAGAAGAAACTACACTACAGCCACTGAGGTATCTTCAGTTCAGGTAGACTGATCTGAACTATTTAAAACTCCACAGGGTAGTTTTCTACTAGCAGCAAAATCATGTCAGCACTGAACACAATATAGGCTTCAAACTTACTAAAGTCCTAAATAGTTCTTCTGTGAGCTGAATTCTATTCTGTTGTGTTTATAGTCCCAGAAGACCCTGGTTTGGGAGCTTGGAAAGCCCCAGGGTACATCTGCAGGCACTGCAGAAGATATATCCTCTGTATGATTCATTCTCAGAAACCTGACTCATAGGGCTGAAGCTCATGTGAGTTTTAGGGATACGTTTCCTTCATTAAGTGCTAAAGTAAAAGAATTAACAACAACATGAGAAAGTAAATCAAAATTGGCTTGAATACTATGACTAAATAAACTCAATGCTACTGCTTCTTTCTGAATTAATGTTTTTGGTTTTTATTTTTTCTAGGGAAAATGAAGTTATAAACTGGAAATATCGTGAATCATTTTGTGCCTTGACTCTGTTGGGCTCTGGCCTGGACTTGAGTACATTGACTGCTTTTTGTTTTCCTTGTTGAACAAATTATTCAAACATATAAAAATAACAAAAGCTGTGTGTGGAGGGGAGTTCAAACAAAAACACAACAAGAACACCTAAAAGTGGCTATGCTAAATAATGCTGAGTGATGAAACATTTTACTGTATAAGTATTTGACTGTTCAAGACCAAATATAAATGAATGAAAGAAATGTTTTTACAAGAATTATTTAAGTAGCCTTATTGCAAAGTTGAGGTACCCACAACAGTACAATGCAGTATGTCTTTAAAATTAACTTAAATTTTTTAACTTGCAAGTAAAACATACATATGTTTGTATATATATATAAATTTTGGGGTTTTTGTAACCATGAGCCACTACAGATAAAATCTGGAAACTAAATTTTAAGGCAAAGTGCTAGTTTTCCGAAAGAAGAACCAGCTCTATGGATTCTGGCAACAGACTTAATTCTCAGTGATGAACAAGCTATGAAAAATTTTGGCTTAGTTTGTGCAAATGTTACATTTGCAACAGTAGAAGCAGTAAAAAGTAATATTTTGGTTGTATTTATGGAAGCTTTCTACCTTCCAAATACCAAGGGATCACTTTGTCCACTTTTTCAGTGATCAGTAAAATTATTACACTTCAATTCACAGTGTTGGAAAAACATATTGCTACATAAGTAAGCTTGAGCACTGGAAGAAACCTAGCAATATGGAACTCAGCATGATCTGCTTTGTCTTACAGAAAAGCTGAAAACAGAACTAATTCAGTCTTTTGGAGTTTTAGGATGATGCTCTTGGAACCTAAGATAACACGCCTGATGAAAATCTGGGTAGATTCGCAATTCACAAGGGCTGCACAGCTATACTCTAAAATCAAACTTCATTTTAATTCTCTTTTCTTTAAAATGTCATTAAATTTTAATAGGTCTTGCTCATATCAACATGTTCATTTGGATGCAAAACATTCTTGTTTGACTGATGCCAGATTCACACTTGGGGTAAAACATGGTAGAGAGTTCTGTTTCTTGAAATTCAAAAATACTTTATGTTGTGCTGCAGAAAATGGCTGCTGTACTTTGCACCTTCGAGTTAGTTTCGCTATTTCTATTTCCTGATTCAAAGAACTGACAGCTCACAGACTGACAGGTTCATTTTGACACAATTTCTTTTCATTAGCCGAAAGTTAAACCAGGTCTTGTTTGAACTGTGCTTTAATTAACCAGGTAACAAAACCATGTCTGAGACAGTAGCTCCTTCTCACTGACAGTAAATATAGAGGCAAGTACTGTAATTATTTTCTTGATACAGCCCTAAAAAACATAGAGATGTCAGGTTCAAGACAGGGATACACAGATTTGTTTACCTTCATACACAGTCAGAGAAGAAAAATTCTATGCTTGTGTTTTAGTCGGTGCTGTGTTTACAGCCAGTCCCATCCACATTCTGGCTGCTTGAGAAACTGTATAGCAGGCAGATAGCTTGATATCACCCTGGTCCCTGGTGATGCAGCAACGTGACAGCAAATGGGCTTCTAATACTCGAAGGATATTATTGATAATAGGGTCAGAAATATTGCCTTTTACTCCTCTTGTTTCTTCACCACAGCAGGTGCAGGATTAGTAATTAATCTTTGTGGCATTTGTGTGCATGTTAGGTTGGTACACTGAAACAAATGATTGTATTACTCCAAGGGGATTGCATGTGCTTTACATAATTATAGGTGTGAGCATCTTTTGCTGTGATATAATCAAATATGAAAAAAGATCAAAGGATTTTTGTAACCGTGCCATGTCACAAAATTATCACAAGCCTCAGAAGACTGAAAGATGTGTCCGCTTCTTGAGTTCCTGAGCTACTGGTTTGAAAGCTGACTTATCCACTGCTGCTGGCTTCAGTCACTTAGCCTCACTTAACCCAAACAGAGGCAGTTCTTCAGTAATAGCTCTATATACGAAGATCTTCCAGCCCTAAAGCTAAAATCAGTGACCAATGAGATACCACAGTTAGCTTCTTAACACAAGAGCAGCTGTTCTCCCCACCAGTAGAGCAAGAGAAATTGACTTTGTATTTTGTGCTGTGAAACTGTTACCTCCTCTCCCTCTCTACCACTGCCCTGCAATAACTTTACAATAATTTTGCGCTCGCTGGCGGTTACACTCTACCTTAACCTAAAAGGCCTGGGTTAGGCTGTGAACTGGCATCCAAACCACTGCATGACAGAAGTTGTGGATTACATTAAATGCTAGTCTGGCAGCATAACCAGAGTAAGGAAGAAAACTTTGATGTTACTACCCTCGTCTCCACAAAAAAGATAAAAAACCAAACCAAAACAAAAAAGATAGAAACACTTCAAAACAGATGTCTAATGTTCCGGTTTTTGAGAGCGAAAGACCATCTTCACCCTAATCAATCTTGAACTTGGGTCAAGAAGAGGAAATATTAGGCACAGATTTGAAACCAAATGACTGGAAAAAATATAATCTTCTTAGTTCAATAGACACATCTGCAATTGCCATTTTCTTGATTTTTTTCCAAAAAACAGGAAATATATTTGTTAAAAGCAAGTCCTTAATTTTTTAAAGGAAAAACGTCATATGTCTCATGGCATCCAGCAACCCCAGAGTCTTCTGTTTGTGTGACCTCTCCTGTGTGAGTGGTAGTTTTTACTTCATGTTGTGCTGTATTTTACCTGCAACAACAGCTCTTCAGGAAACAAACATGTCTGTTTTTGAACATCTGAGGATTCATATACAAAATTCAGTAGTACCAGTTGTGGTTAAAATTTTCTGTTACAGTTTATACTTTTCCTGTGCACAGCAGTATATCGAACTGTCAGAGAAATAATTTATTAAGGCTCAAATTATGTAGAGTTATTGGGTCCATATGTTCATTCTCTTTATCACAGTAACTTCTGGAATCGGTAAATGAACACAAAGAACATCAGCAAGGAAGCATTTTCAAAAAAGTCTCAATCAGAAATGCATTCTTTTTTTTTTAAAGGGGAGAGGTTGAAGTTGTGTTTGGCGGGCAAAGGAATGTAAACTGAAAAAATATAGAAAGATCTAAGCAATATTTTAGCAAGTTTTTAATAAAATACACAATCATTCTGTCTAAAATGAAATTTCAGGTTCTTAAAAATATGTCATCTAAGGGGGAAATAATTGTAGCTTAAGAGATTTAAAAATTAATTTTGAAAAGAGATTAAATCCAGAAACTGTAGAAGATTTGGACTTTTTAACTGGTAAGCTCAAGCAGATAACTTGATCTTAGCTAAGTAAGGATTTATATAGAACAGGAGTGTTGATTTTCTGTTAATCTTGGCGGACTACAGAATGGGAGAAAAGTTAATGTTTGACAGTACTAAAAAATATCTGATTTTGTCAGTCACACTCTAGATTCTCATCTGCACTCATTACACTTCTGATTAAGCAAAATTACAAGAATCTGTCATGTATTCTTCATTCTTTCTTCTTCTCCCCATTGAGCAAAGTATGCAGTTTGGAATATCTTTCTTTATTTGCCTTATCGGAAGAAAAATTTGAGTTTATTCTTTTCATATTTGTTTTATAAATGTAAATGTAGGAGAGGATAATATGTAGAAAATTCCCACCTTTTAGATCCTGATTATGTTGTTGAACAGAGAAAACTCTGGTTTCTAGAGGAATTCTGGGAAGTGAGCATGAACTCAGATTATAGATCTGCTCGTCTGATATCCTTTCTAAGGAATGTAACAGATTAGTGAGAATAGGCTTGAGGCCACAGCATCAGAGCCAGTTGGCATAAGTTTAAGAAAACGGAATTTGTTAAAATCAACTTGAAATTACAGGTTTAGTTGATAAAGATAATGATGTTTTAACGTACTTGGCTTTTTCTATGGTTTGATATCACATGATATTTTAATTAAGTACATATTAAATAGACTGAAAATTGCAAGTTAGATCTGAGAACATAAATGGGAATTTTTCATCAGATGAAATTTTTGTGCTTCTATTATGTCCCTGAGATCAGATCTTCATTATGCACAATTCAACATATCCACCAAAAAAGTAATTTGAAGAAACAAACAGCATAGAAACACAAATTCATAACTGAATGAATCTGCAGATAACAAAAAGAGAAAGTAGAAAATAGGAAGCACATAACTGTTGATAAAGAATTATCAGAATTTTTTGGAATACGAGAAGACAGGCCTGCATGTTCTTAAAGGCAGATATGAAGCCTTGTGCATAGGTTGATACTGTGTTTTGGAAAGCAGTGACTTTGGAAACAACTTACAGACTAAACCGTGTTCAAGATTTTTTACTTTGATATAAAGATAAATTAACTGCTGGATGAATTCACATGATAATATCATATTGCAGACGGTATATATTTGGCACTGTTTTTTATTGCTGGATCTTAGTGTTCAGTTCAGATTTCTGTAGTTAAGAAGGGTATGGAAATAAATTTCAAATTCAAAGAAGAGCCATGAAAGTGATCAAAGGATTGCAAATTATGCCTAATTAAATATGCCTTTAGTGAACAATGAAGGCTTCTCAGAGGAAAAAAGAAAAACTGGGTAATTTTGTCACAGATTGGGAATACAGGCATACAGAACAGAAACAGAGGTCTTTGTCTGTGGAATGAATTACATCATGTTTGACAGGCTCAAAAATAGTTGGATTTTAAATAAGTCTTTTTTCTTTTTCTTTTCAATTTTTCAATTTTTTTTGGAAAAAGGAGACTATTTTATATCTGAAAAAATTTAGAAAGGGATTTCAATGCTTCTTCAAATCTCTATCTCAAGACAGGTTATTTTTTTCTGGAAGTAATGTTTTAGTTCTGAGTGGATTTGTTTCAGAAAAGTCTCATGACATTTGTTAACAATGGGTTCAAGCTAGAAGATAACAGTGCTCACTTCTTTTCTATGAATTTACGAATACAAGGACTGATCCAACTATAACAGCCAACTACTGTAGGCGTGGGTAACGGACCGTTGTAACGATGTGACCCCAATATGAGTATGATCGTACACCTTTATTAGTCAGCAAAACAAGGTTTATATAGCAAAACTATTACAGCATCTGAATGGTTAAAACCCCAATCCATATATAGGCAAAACTACTGCAACTCGTTGTGATTGGTGCAGAGCTGCATCTTGAAGTGAAAACAGTACTGTGGCAGGAAACAGCAACGTGGCAGGAAGGAAGTGACAGTGTGGCGGGAAACGGTGACGTTCCCCCTGCTCCAGTGTCCCGAGCTCGTCGCTCTGCCTTCCCAGCAGGGTTCCGTGTCAGCCGCTCCCAAGGCTCACCTCCGAATCAGAACCTGCGTTGCTCAACGCACCAAACTATGTCCCCTCTCGTCCAGCCAGGACTCCACAAACTACCATTCAATTTTAAATGGAATTTCTTTCAAACCATTTTTTCAACCTCATCTCATGGAAAAAAAAATAAGCAGTAGGTGAAATAAATCAAAGAATTAACATACAAGCAGCATTTTCTTCTTTTTCTTCATGAGTAGCCTGCCACATTAGTCTTGGTTATATCTACATGAGATAAGCTGTACTTTATTATTATTACAGTAGAATTCTAAAGCCTCTGTGAAAAGATGAAGGCACCCCTGGCTGAAAAAGTCGAATACCAGGGAGAACTTCGTAAGGGATGGCTTCAGCTCTAAAGAGTTTGGTGTCTTAGGGTTGAAAGAAATGGTGTTAAAGTAGAAATAACTTGCCTACTAACACATAGCCATTCTGCAACAAAGCCAAAAAAAGTCTTCAGATCCTCAGTGCAATATTTCATATTATTGGACCACATTTTTAACCTTTATTCTATTTCAAAACTTGAAGATATTTCAGCTCAAACACAGCAGTCATTTTCATATGCTATGGATAAAGAACATTCTCATAGCGCTTCAGTGAGCACCTTCTGCTAGCATTTCTACTTTTTGAGTGCTTAGAAGTCACATCCTTGAGACATCTCACTTTGTTCAAATTAGTGTAGAAGAAGGAACAGAGAAAAGTGACTAGAGGATGATTTCTTCACAATCTATAGAAAGATTGGGTTAGACCCTGTTAGCCCTTTGATCCTGGAGTAAAGTAACTCTTTATCATTAACGCTATACATGAACGTATTCTATAGCATCTGCCTCTTCAGTTTTTCTCAATGGAACATAAATCCTGACTATATAAATTTATCTGTATCTAGCATTATGATAATAATAATCTCATACAGCTGTACTGAAGAAATTTGCATGAATCAGCTGAATATAAAATAATTACATCAATGCACTATGAGTTAAAAAGAAAAAAATTAAAACTAAGGACAAAGTTATAAGGCTAAATTTTAATAAATATAATACAATTCTTCTAATTTCCTTTCTGCTTTTCTTCCATTGAAACTCATAGGATCATGTTCCTCCATAAACTGAAATTTAGAATTTTGGTCTTACAGAAGAGAAAAAGGCAAAATGTTCCATGATTAATAAATATTGGCTGCACACAAGACCAAGTCCCACTGTCACTTCATAAGAATTCTATGGCCAGACAAGCCCTGCAAAAATTTAAACAGACAAATCAGAAAGCAGTATAAGAAAGAAAATGCAATTGTCTGGATTCATATTCCTGAGAGGATTCACCATGTTAGACCTCACTATTTGCTGAATCTGGTCCTGTGACATACACATTTGAGATGTACATGAATATACGGTTTTTCTGTGTACTAGTGTCATAAGAACTACAATAGATGTCATTAAGAGATTAATTGCAGTGAAGTATGAAATTGCAAATTCCAATTTTGTTCTAAAAATAATCCTTTGAAAAAGATACATGCTTGTGAACCTTTTTCTCTTTTCAAAGTTGTTTGCAATTGCTTCATTTATTGTTACAAATTTTTATAATGTTCTAAAATATTTAGAAGTCCTTGCTATATACCTTCCTGGTTTACCATCATTCATGAAGAAAAATATTGAGGAAGTTGAAAAAGTATTTTACTTTGCCATACTCTAGGCTGAAAAGTGTGCTACAAGTAAGTGTATCAAGCTAATGTTGCTACCATCAATTTAATTCACCAGTAAATCACAGAGGAAATAATATTTTTTTTCCTTATCTTGTAAATCTATATACCCCTGAAACTCAGTGTCTGAAATCATATTGATTGTTTTTTGGGAAAATAATTAGTTACACATACATGTTATTCTGTAATTTATTTGTTTCTAGTTTTATATATTGTTTTGAAGCATATATCACATCTTTATGTACATACCTGGTATTTAGCTATTACACCACCTAATTATAACAAGTTAGTTTCTAGAGTGTCACAGAACTAGTGAAGTAGCCCACGGAAGTAAAAATTGTTCTTTAGTCTCTGTTTCTTAATAGCAATTCCACCGCCCCTCTTGTCTCCAAAACATCTTCTCCAAAATAGAAGGTAAGAAAGACTAAAATAGATAGGTTCAAATAAATACTGACTTTCAAAAAAAGTTAGCTTCAAGCACTGTAGACATTTATGTTGCATGATATGAAAGTTTCGTGTGTAATATCTAACTTGTGAAATCTGTATTATAAAACCAATACAAACAAAATGTATATTACAAGTCAGCGTTATACATGTGTGACTACTAGCTCAGGTGAGACCAGGAGTGAGCTGTGATCCTCACCCAGGCAAGTCTGCAGAATACTCGGTCTCTGGCAACAGTTTCAGCTATTGGCATTTATTTTAATGAAACGTGTTCTCCTGCTTCTCCAGTAGAAAGTGTGGACATTTTACTCTGCACCTTAAGTAGGATGCCTTGCAGGAAAATAATGTTAATGAAGGACAACAGAAAGTTGTTCCTGAAAAACAAACAAACAAACAAAAAAAGAAATATTCTTTCCCATTTCTTTCCAGAATTTTTGTTTAGTCATTTTATACCAGAGGAGTTGACAAATGCACCCTTTCTTTGTCAGCTTGCAATCGAGGCAGTATCTACCTCACTCATTTTTTCATCTTTGCATTTCTCTACAGTGATGGATTTGAGCAGTTTTTTCCCTCCTTTTTTTTGGTGCAAAGAATAAAATTGTATTCCTTTTCTTCTTATGAAAGGAGAAGCTGGCAAGCAATTGCCTGTTTGGTCTTGATGTCAGAATGTGAAGAACCTGACACGACTAAATGACAGAAACAAAATAGAATTTCTGAGACACATATTAAAGACTTAAAACACTTATTTTCAGTTGCAAGAAAAGCTATTAAATCAGACTGCAGCTTTTATAGCTGAAGGGCTTGGAGAGTGGAAAGGATGAGAACACTTGCAAGAAAAGGATATTTTATCTGGTGCTCACAAGGCAGACACAAACCCCTACTGAGCCTTATTCTTTATACTTCATTGCACTGTCTTTGGGAATGTCATTTTTGCTATCAAATAGTGTTCAGCATATGCACATTTTAAATCATGTTATTAAATGTTAAACCAAAAAGTAGTGCTTCAGGTAAAGACACGTGACTTTAATCTTTTCTTTAAGATAAAACCAGGAAATAACATGAGTACCATAAGGTTTTTAAGGCCTTTTTTTTTTTTTTCCCCCTGGCTATTTTCTCTAGTGTATAAACCCCAATGATTTAGGTGACAAATCCTGCTGCATCCTTTATGGGTCAAAAAGTCATTTTTCAACCAAAGTAGCCCAGATGCTGTTCGAATGTGATTTCTGCTACACCATTAGACACATGTAGGAAAGGTAAAACTACGGACCCCAGAGAAGAATATATTCTAAGAAGTCTTCTGCTGAATGTACAATTTGATGTAATCGTCCTTATCACGGCTTTCAAGCATTAGGACTGTACTCAATGGGGATGGAAGACTCAGGCAAGCAGTAGAAATCTCGCTCCTCTAAAATGAATTAGGTGCTTTGGCAGTATTTAAGCAGGATTGAAGCCCATATGATTAAAACTTCAGTCTTTTAAACAGCACTAGGCATTTAGCTCATGAGATACCTAAACTCCACATATACCTCAGTTTTGAATATCAAAGCTGCCTCTGAGCAGACTACGGATGTCTTAGACTGGACATTGAGGAAAAGTAGGCCGGTACTCAGCTGGAATCCAAAGCCAGAGTTTGTCCTGGAAATAACGTAGAGGGGGGAACTTTCAATCTAGTCCCTCATATGGTGAAAATGCATAAACAGATCTTCACCCCTGACATCCAGGTAAGAATCCTAACCACTGCTCTTCGACGTCGTGTTCCTTCTTTTCAGCCATCTAGGAAGAAGCTCTTGCATGTTTGCTTGCTTGTTTGGTTGGTTGTTTTTTGCATGGTGGGACAACTTCAAACGGAAGAGCTGGGAAGCCACTACACCTCAAAATAGATAAGAGCAATTACAGCAGTACCCAAGCAAAAAACAATGGTAGACTGAGCTGTCCTTAAACATGGAAAGGAATTAAACTTAAGCTCTCACATCCTAAGCAGAGAACTGCCCTAGATGACTACTTGCATAATTAGAGCACTGCCAACTTAAAAGAAAAGATTAAGATCTTACTCTTAAAATGCACTTTTTTCTTAAATTTATCTGGTGAGAAAAGTTGAAACCACGTGGTGAAATTTTTCTTGAAGTAGGTGGAGACACCTACTTTTATGATAAGATCATGATCTGCAACTCGACTGTGTATGAAACATTTTCATAGTAAGGTGTTTGCAGTCTTGAGGTGGAGGTTAAGAGATTTTGCCATCTTTTGCATTTCCTTATTGGGTGATGAAGTTAATGTCCATCTAAGCAGTCTGTCTGGCTGTGTGGAATCCCTTCCTGACAAATCTAGCACATTGCAATTCTAGGCACTTAACTCGGGTTTTTAATTCAGTGCTAGGAAACAGATGATCTAATCCTTTTTTTTTTTTTTTAATCTAGCCCATAATGGCTTTCCAAGGTCAGGGAGTAATACCAAGAAACAAATTTTCCTGGGAGTTACAGCCTGAAAAGTTATTTTCATTTACCACTGCAGACAGTTATGCAGCATTAATGCAGTCATGCAGCTGAGAAATTCCACTCAGGATAGGAGCGGATTTTTTTTTCTCAGATTCGTTGAGGTTTTCTCGTTTCCATGGTCTTTGCCACACAGATATTTAGGCTAATATGAGTTAATGAGTGTCTTGCATTCAGGTGTATTACAAGTGCCTCACAGGCTAATTCTCCTTGTTTGTACTTTATCTCTCTTAGGAATAGCTGAAAAGTAGGATTTCCAATTTCATTTTTCCTTTTTTTTCCTGAAAACATAAGAAAAATTACTATGTTAAATGGATTTTAAAGTATCTACTACATGCTGCTGTTGTGTGCTGTAGGGAAGATGGAAGTCCTGAAAAAAGTTCAAGACTTGTTTTTGCAAAGTTGTTGAGTGATTTATGCTTCAATCAAATGCAAGCATGTGTATGGTCAAATATAATATAAACAGGAAAACTCCAGAACATTTTTTTCTATTTCTACTTTTAAAGCTTAAATATTATGTCTCTTATTATTACTAATTATTAGGATTCCTTCTTTTGCAGTTTCATGCTTACTTCATTTCTGCTCACCTCACTATATATTGTAGGGATTTAGATGGTACTGTCTTGTCTTCTTTTTTTTACTAGCATACTATTTGTTATGCAAATGCTTATTGTGTTAACACAGCCTGACACATCCACAGAAAGCATAGGTCTGTGAGATGTAATATCTGTGTCAAATTCTCCATCAAGAAATAGAATTATAATACATAAATATAGAAGGTTGTGGTTTGGGTGTTTTTATTAAGGAGATTATTGCATAATATAGAAAAGTATTGACTTAGAAATCATCTTAAGCTATTTTATTAATTCCTGTTATTTTAAATATGTAAAGTTTAGGGTACAGTCAGAACTATCTGTAAGGCCAGAAAAGGATGATCCAGAAAACCATTTACGTCCTCAAGTTTTTACACAATTGAAGTAAGAAAGAACGAAGGCATTGGTGGCAATGTGTGTGTATCTGTGTGTGTGCGTGTGCGTGTGCACTCGTGCATACATGTTAGTTCAGAAGGCAGGGAAAGAGAAAAAGATTCTGGACATGACATACATTCAAGGTATGAACATGGACCAGGAGCTTTGGAAGTACTCCCAATCTCAGAGTTTCATAGCCTGTAAGGATTGCTGTCCATCAGAAGTGAAGAATAGATGTAAAGTCACAAAGATATATTGTCAGAAGTATGATAGTAATATATAAGCTAATAGAAATAAATAGTTCTCAACAAATGAGACATACAGAATGGACCTGCAAAATAACCTATCTGAAGGTACTGTTTCTGGATTCTGCCTATTTCAAATATTTTTTTCTCACATTCTCTCACTTCCTACCATCCTGCAAGAAAGGTAATCAGAAATAATTGTTCTTCTAAGAGAACCACCTTGTCAGGACATCATGGAAGGTAGCTTGGAAGAGATGGTAATTGTGAAAGCAGCAGGAATACTTTTGCCTTGACTTTCTTGGGAGTATTAAACAGTCTAAAACATTAGCATAGGTATATTGATTATGTTCAGTAAGCCAGCATATATGTTTCTTAGTACAGATTACCAGTTCATGGCAAAAAACTTGCAATGTTCTTCCTGTCAAACAAAATGTTAAAAAATACTTTCTTTGAGTGTCTTGGGGTGAATATGTTGTCCTTACGTGTGTTCAGAAATATTTAGAAAAACAGTGGAAACCTTTAAAGAATATTAATGTCGTCTTCTATTCAGCTTATCGTTTCTCAGAAGTATTTTGTACTTATTTCTCTGGCTGTCTCTATAGTATAAAGAAAAGACAACTATGAGAGACTGAATAACATTTGTGATTTTTACTTTTTAAAAAACAGTAACTTTAATGGTTTTTTAATGATTTAAAAAAAAATTTAGACACTTTGCCTAGTATTCAGAAATAACAAACAGCATAGGTATTCTTGTACATTGCTATAAAATTCATATTTGGTCTCAGAAAAAATCAACCTCATAACATCTGTCAGCAATATTGGGACATTTTGGTCTTTGAAGATATGCAGAAACAATTTCTTCTCCTTACTTTGTATTTTTTTATTTTCCTAGCTTCCATATTTTCTCATGTTCAAACAGAATCATTCAAGAAAATGTCAGCCCAAACTACCTCAAGCTAGCTTGCCACAGTTTTGCCACACAATGCAAAAATGACCAGTTTCCCTTGGCAAAACATAGAATGGCCAAGTTTTACTCACAAATAGTTGAATAAAAATGAAAGAACCAAAATTATATGTTCTACACAACAAACTGAAAATTATATGTGTTGCTGTTTCCAGGCATACAATTAGTTCTGCAAGAAGTCCACTTGTGTTGGTAAATTGTTCGGGCTTCTTAGCTTATCTTTTTTGGCTATATTCATTATTTGTAAATCTCTACTGGGAATTAATAAACTCTTTTCATTAAGCAAGTAATTTACTCATATCTGTTACCTCAATACGTCATCCATGATTATCACCTCAGTAACATTGTTGCTTGCTCTTTCTAAATGACTGAAATATTGACGATAAAATAGGATTTTTTAGCTAAATATATACGTCTATGAGCATTCTGAGACTGCTGACGTTTTCATAAATATCCAAACACCGATGAGCTGTTAATATACTGGTAGTTTATATCAGAGAGATGAAATCTAATCTACAATCCCAATTAAAATTAAGATTCAGCATTTGCAAATGGTGTATGTGCATGTTCGTTTGATAAGATGGGTCACTTCTCAGCTATTGTGATTGCTATGTGCGTAGCTAGGATGCCCAGCGGTTTACTGGTAAGTAGGTAGTATTTCTGTTTTGAAAAATAGTATGAAATGAACATGTAAAGAAGATATTTTTTTTCAACAACGTTGACAGAGAACCCCAGAAGCCAAAGTCTTTCATAAGTATTGGTCACACTTTTCTGACTCCAATCAGCAAAGCCAACAAATATGTACATCAATTTAAGTAAACAAACAGTTTTATTGGTTGCAAAGTGTTTAGCTCCTAAGTAAACACTCTTGTGTTTAAAGCTATGTATTTAAATGCTTTACTTGATCATAAAGTTAACAGTAAACTGATGCTCCCTTTTTAGTCTCCTGAATGCAAAGCCCAAAACATCTGCTATATTTCTTTTCAGTGCTGCCTCCTGTACTACCACTATAAACAGAACTGTCACTTCAGTTCTACAGAGGTACATCTATCAGTGTTTTCTGGTTTTTTATTTGTTTGTTTGTTGGTGGTTTGCTTTATTTTAAGAGAGAGGCTAGTTTTCATTTAAACACAGTAAGTAAAACTGTATGGTGGAAAGAACTGATAGAAAGTCTTACCAGCACTGTAGCTGAAGATAGGATGCAAACGCTCTTCTCTAACAGCATTCTCTGATTTGTTTTGCACACGTGGTTAATTTTCCAATGTTGAAATTCAAGCATCAGGCAAACAGAAAATGTAAATTTCTTGTGTCTTAGTCTGATAGTATTGCCTTTTGTTACAGTGTTTGATTAAAGATTGATAAATTTATATATTAGCCACTTCTGTGCTCTTGCAAATCATAATGTAAATGCAGTGTATAGTGTGAATTGTACATGCATATAGACAGGCTACATAAACACAGTCTGGATTTGTTCTAGGATCAAATCTCAGAACACCATTAAGTTCTCTATTAAATGTGGATTTCTCACACTCTTTGCTCTTCTAGCCATGCTTGACTTGTGGGAAGAGAAGTTAGGCTTAAAATCAAGTATTCTTGTCCCCTTTTCTCCTAGTGGGGTTTAGTGCTTAGTCATTTATGAATGGAAGATTTGAGAGCAAGAACAATGGCTTCTAATGTACTCTTTTGTCAATGAATTAAGGAACATTTAATGAAAGTCTCCAGACCATTTGTCTACATGTCATGTTAAACCACTATAATATTTTCTCTTTGTGACTACAAAATTGAGAATTATTAAACATGCTCTTCAGCTCAGTAATTTTACACAAAAAAAAAAAAATTCCAACATCTTATTTCATGGATGGAATTTATAAAAGTAATGGGGTGGATTATGAATTCCACAGCAGTTGCTTTCTACAATTACCACATTAGAGATTTTAGAATTTCTAGTGTGTCTTGCTGCTAGCTTGACTTCATGGAAGTTGCAAACGTGAAAAAATTATGTCACAAATTTTATGGGTTTTTTCCTCTTCCTTAAAGGTGATCTTTGCTACCTAACCTGCAGCTGCATGGTTACTTCTTTTCTTCTGTTCTTGTTGGTTTGGTTTTTTTTCCCCTCTGTGGATGTTTGAGATTATGTAGGTGTTGTTTACAAACTACTGGTTGATTTTTGTAAAAAAAGAGTCAATAATACTTTACTTCAGCTGTTGCTGTAGCTGTGAATCGAGACATATCAGTACGTCTCCCTTTTTCTTTAAACTTCTTCAACATACGTTATCCTCTCTGTTTAGCTCATCAGTCAGGATTATAATGATGGCTAGATTATCTGGCATTCTAAATAAATAGTGATTGCAACTCTTTCCTGCCTAAGAATCTTCCGTGTTTCACATTCACTTACATCAGAAGGTGTGGTAATAATGCTGGCAATAAAAATTGTTCATTTTCACAACTTTCTTATAGGCTTTGTAATACTTCTGATGTGTCACATCTATATGTATCAAGTGACTGTAAGTTAATACACAGAAGGACAAAGACGGTTCCCAAGGTAAAAAATGTCCATGTGCAATGTGCACGCGTGCAGGAGGAGCAGTCATTCTTTTGATTCTAGAAAGCAGCAAAATGCTGGTAAATGACATTTATACATTAATAGAATCATGCATATGGCCAAACTGACAGCTACTCAAAAAACAAATGCATTTTAGAAGCACTATTTTGATAGTATCTGGACAGCTTTAAGAAGTGTCCTGATTTTTTGCTGTCTGTGTCAGACAACAAGCATATCTAATCTACAGGTGAGGAGTTCTTGTTAGGAGATGCTTTGCTCATTTCTGGTCAACAGAGAAACTTTAAGCTGTATGTAAAAAACTGTGAAGATGCTTTATAAGGCCTGAAAAATCAGGCAAAACTAAACTAACTGATCATGTATAGCACGACGAAGGCTGTAAAGGAAAAGAGGTAAAGATTTAAAATACAGATATAAAATACAGTACTATTAAAGAATAAGAGGCACTGTTTAACATGGCATGTAAAGAAATGACTGAAACTAAAGTGATGCATTAGCCATGGTGAGGGAAGTATTAATGCTCTGGACAAGGAAAAAGAGAAGTTGAAGAGAGGAAAATGGATAGATCAGCACTAATTTCACTTTTCTCAATTGCTTGATAACTTTTTTTTTTTTTAAGATTTACATGAGTCTTCAGTGAGAATTTGGACAAGAATAGAATAGCAATCTTATGCTTTACTGGTGGAAAACCCTTTGTATGGCGGAAGTCTAGGAGTTATTTACACTTGCACTTGCAAGAATGAGATGTATAAAAACTTGTTTGTTCAAATGAAGACCAAAATATTATTAGCAAGAGTGAATCAGCAGAACAGAGTTTAAACTGCCATCAGTTATTAAAAAGAACTAAGATATTGTAGATTCATATTATTGGACCTTTTTATAACTTGACAGACCTCATACTCTTACTGGCTGGGGGAAGCTGTGCGGATGCATCCTCAAGCATCCTAGCAATTAGTCCCTGCAACATATTCTCTTGCTGCTTATTGCCATGCAAACATCAGAGACACACTTCAGAAGAAACTTTTACAATATTTCTGCTATTCATTAACTAATAGCCTTCATGTCCTCTTTTATTGAACTCCAAAGATCACTAGTGACATGCACACAGAATTGTCATTGTACACTGGGAGAGTTTCCCAAAACTTGTGGAAATAAACCATGCATATATCAATCTCTCCATGCAGAGTATTTCCCTAACCTAAGGCCAATATCTTCACCTGTCTCCAAGATAGAGGATATGCTTATAGAAGACTTAGAGGGCCTTATATTACAGCATTTACAAGAACTCAGTCCGAAAAAGGGGTATGTGCTAGTAACCAGAACACAAAGTTTTTATCTGATATATGCAGTTGAATACCATTGTGCCCAATTACTATGTTATATGAATAGTGGTATGAGTATCACTGATGCCAGGAAGGAAAACGGAAATGTCTGGAGATGAATGACTAGGGGAGCACCTGAAAAATGCCTCTCAGATACAAAGGACACAGGCAGCTAATTTGGAGTCCCACCTAATCTGACCACAGATTCAAGTGTTCCTTGCCCATGGTTCTGCCCAAAACTGAGTGCTCTGTGAAAGCAAAAGTTGTTCTTCTCCATTTTCTTGGCAGGACTATATCTAAGGAAGCAGATGTCAAGGAGAGAGAAGCATATGCAGACTGAATTGATGCTCAGGAGTGCATCACTGTGAGAAGTAACAAGGAATGGCAGACAAGCAAGCTGTTGGGCAGTATAGAAATTTCTTCTCTGAACTGAAAGTGCAATTCCTGAGAGCTCATTAGAAATATTTTCTCTTGGGATTTTCAACAAGAAACAAACTACTTTCCTTTTTACCAACCAGTACCTTCCGATTAGTGACAGTCCATCCTTTTTTTGAGGAGTTCCACACATACCGTGAAAGCATTAGGGAACCCTCAAGACAAGAGTGTAGCTTGTTTACCATTTTATTTCTCTCCCCTGATCCCACAGACTTGGAAAGTTAAATAGATATCTCCTGGTAATATTTGTTCATTGAGCATAAGAAAGTTGTGTACATAATCATAACTTAAAGGTGTGGTGATATTAGTAATTATTGCATAAAGAATCTCCGATTTTTTTCAGCCATTTTTTTCAGTTCATCCCAACAAAACGATGAACCTTTTCACATGTAGAGCTGTGTTCCTTCAACACTGAACCAAATAAATCCAACCCCCAAATCCTTTGAAAAGGAATGTCAGAATAAATCTGTAGTACAAATGAAAGGCATAGGCTAGAGTTGATGTCACTCAACAGTGTTTCCTGGAAGTTTTCACTTGCAAAGTACCATCCTGGGAACATATTAATATAAAGGTTACACTGATATTTGAATTGTTTGGTTGATATTATTCTAACAGATTCAGTGAACAGGAAGTTTAGCTAAGAGTGAAAAATGCTTTACTTGAGGAAAGATTTAAAATAAAGGATGGAAACTAAAAACGTGGTACTGAAAACATTGGTGTTTACACATGAAAAACTGGTATTCAAGTTTCAAGTGCTCTGAGGCCACATGCCCTTCATAATATACGGTTGATGACAGACCGTCAAATCTTTGAGATTTGATCCAAGCAGAAGGCTAAAATAGCCCAAATAACAGGTATTGTTTTTAAAAAAGAAATATTCTGACTATGTTCATGGCAGCAAGGCTAAATTTGCAGAACTTTACTGTTACCATAAGCCAGAGCAATTTAGAAGAGCCCTCAAGCTATTCGAACACTACGCATTGTGGAAGACTCTCATGGCACAGTACTGTAATGACGGCAGTGCAAATGAGGGTTTTAAGGCAATTCTGTGCTTCCTCCTGAGAAGTCTCAGGCTTGATAGTAGGGATGCGTTCAACAACAGTGCTCACAGATGGTTGATTTCTGCACAGTGAACACTGGTCAATTCAACACTAAAGAATACATGTTACATGAAGCAAGCAAATAGGACTAGAAGAAGCACTCATCCTTGGTCTCTGTAGGAAGTCTAAACGACAATGATAAGCTGGTACTATTAAACAAAATTGAGCTTCAGTTTCATAAAAGATAGGATGTGTCACTGAGTCTGTTCGAGATTGCCTCTTCTGAGAGATCTTCACTGAAGCATTGGAAGAGGTGTCACCAGTCGGAAGATAAATTTCTTGTCAGAGGGAAAATGGAAGGACATAAAATGTAACATAATACTAATAAAATCCATTTAACATGACTGTCCTGTAAAACAGTAAGTAAAGCAAACTGAAAAAATGAGAAGTCATGCAGTCTTTTGTTACTGATACATTGGACAGTGAGGAAGTACAGGGACTACAAGCCCCATAAATAGGCTTCTCCCATAGTCAAATTTAATGCAGTTAATTTACTTGTTACTCTTCTGCCCTTAATTTGGACCTTAATAAAAAAAGTCATCATTTTTTTTAAAGCCAAGTTCAATATAAGAAGAAAATTTTACATTTTTTTTCAGCACATTTAATCCAGAATTAAACTATGGGTATTGGGATAGCGAATAAGCGTAAGATAATATGTTTGGGGTTTTTTTAATAAGATGAGCAAATCTTCATGATGGACAGAGTAAGTTCATCTAAATTACTTTCTTCTCAGAAACTTTAGAAGGTTTCCAGAAGTCAGAAGTAAAAATGAACAATAAAAATATATTTGCAGCCATAGTAAACAATCCGTTACCTAGTAAATTTGGCTGTTGAAACTGCGTTTATGTCAATTGTCTTTCAGACAAAGGAACAGGACCGACTCACCCTCTATGACCTCAAAGATTTTTCTGACGGAAGATGAGAGCAGATGTAGAGCTCTTATCTGTAGAGCACAAGTCAGGGTAGGTCCCAAAACCCCATTCATACAGGACTGGTCTTGCTCAAAGATGTCCTCCCTTGACAGAAGTTCAACTACAGGTCTCTAAAGCTTCAGGCAGGAGGCTGGCTCACAACCAGGGAATAAGACTACCTGCACCTGACCACACGCATGTGCCTGTGCAATTTAAGACAAGCAGTACAAACAACTGTGCAGGCTGGTAGTTTGTAAAGGACAACTCTGTGAGGAATTGCGAAACAAATTTGCTCACAGTCAGGGAGGAAATCCTTGAAGAAATATTAACAGAGCTTTCCAGTTCCTGGCAAATTGCCATTTTCGCTGTTGTTCTTAAAGAAAGGGCTTTGTGATTAGTAGCAACCAACTCCTAGCTTAACCTTATGCTATTAACAGAAAATGTAAAAAAGGCAGCTTCCAGAGCCTAGAACTCAACTACAAGAAACTGGAAGTTTTCATAAACATTTAACGATAATGATGAAGATCTTACCAAATTTATGAGACATTCTGAGCTACCCAGGGTAGTGTTTTTGCATAAAAAAGACACTGGTTTTGCTCTAGTTTGAAATCTGAAACTAACATTTACACAAGAAGAACACTTGCGCTGTGTAGTTTTCTAGCTCTGGTTCCAAACAAGGATGTAAAACCATGCTCTTAATACTTGAACTAAAAAGGAAACTAATCCTCCCCTTACTGACTTCAATAGAATTAAAACATGTAACAAAGACAACTGGAAGGAAACTCGGATCTCGTAGTTGTACAATCAGGTAACTTTTTCCTTCTTTAGTGCATATTGATTAGTCAAAACATTCCTTTAAAAATACTCAGTAAAGTAATACTTGTGAATATTTTGGTTTTTCAATATGTTCAATGAGAAATTAAAGTGCAGAATGTGAAAAAACTGCAGGCCTAATTAAGAAGTCAAATTGTAATGAAATTAAGAGAACCCGTGAAAATTAAGTAAAAGTATACTTGGAAAAGAAATAAAATTTTACTTCACAGAAACAGCATAAAAGATCAGGCTATATAATTTACCAAGCTTTTAGATGATTAGTGTGGTGCATCTCAGAATCTCATGCTATTATTTACATCATCCTTGTACAACAGGATGTACGCAGTGCAGTGAAATTACTTCCATATTAGTAACCCAAGAAACAAAGGCAAGTCTGTAGTACCAGCCTATCTATCTATGCTTCTATCAAATAAGTGCTACAAAATTATTAATCTCATTCATAAAACACCTCTTGAGTTCAAATGAAACAGTAGACTAATGGTAAGCTCTCCTAAAACATCACATATTTTCCTTACTTCTTACACATTTGATGATGCATTACAGTATATTCATTCAGTATGAAAGAATCTTGCAAGTCTGATTAGCAAGCTGCTAAACATGTTGGGTGAGAAAAGATGTGTACAGAAATCTTTTTGTCATCTATATTAAAACTATTTTTTATCAAATACTAAATTGATATCTTAATAGTGTGTGCTAGTTTATATTTATAAACAAAGTATATGCCATGTCAGATGATTATATCCGTAGATGTGTGACTGATGATGAAAATTTTTCCTAGACTCTCACATTGATCAAAGGGATTGGTGTAATGTGCATCTCCTCTAGAAAACCTAAAATATTTGTAGCCATCACATGGAAAAATGCAGAGATTAATCTGTGGATAAACAGAAAGTGCGAGAACTACTTATTACAACTTCAGTCTGAGTCTACAGAAATTTTGTCTCCTGTATATTTCATGATGTAGATTTTAATAAGTGGTTTGGAAAATTACATTTCAAAGTATTCTGTTTTGATTTATTATCTCTAATGCTGGTTTATGTACAGATACAATGCTCCAGAAGATTAAAATTGATAAAAACTGTAGTCAGGAACCAGCTATGGAGTTTAGGTATTAAATAGATTCTTAGATTAACAGAAACAGTGTGACACTGAAAATTCATAGGCTTTGCACATTAAACCTCTGTGTGCCCTTTATAAATACTTTATGTGCTGAAGAAAAAGTAAAAACCAACAAGAATTTGATGAATGTTCTTGGAATGAGTTAAACTTTTTATTAGTGAAGTGTAATTGCTTTTACTATCGGATTCCTCAACACTTTATGCATGATTCTTTCTTGAAAAAAAAGGGCAAAATACAGCAGGACCTCTGATTCAAAACTGCTTACCTCTATGCTCAATAAGAGAAAAAAACAGAAAAATGCTGCAACAGGGTTTTATCAGAGTAGTTGTAAAAAGAGCACTGATTTGTCTTTAAGATTGCATAGTAAGTTTATGTGTTAGGAAATTAATTGATAGTCCTGATTATCCATGGTATTCTGTCCCATTAGGTAAAGCCTTTGCTTTGCCTATTCCAAGTTTCAACAGGCAAAATGTAATACTCAGGAAGAAAGGTAACATGATTATAAGGAGGAAATTAATAGCTGAATAAACTGAATTTAATTTCATGGGTGGATACTCTAAGAACAATTCTATTTTTACTCAAAAATTCCACTTCCTGAAATGCGTCCTTTTGTTTTTACAGGGGGGAAATAAAAAACTTTAAAGTGATCTTTACACAGTGTAGAAAATCATTCCAGCAGCAGTTCGGTGGACAGAGTTAGAAGTCTGTAAGCATTTCCATTATAAACTTGTATTTTCTAAGGTTTATAACTTAGCTTTAAAATTCCTCCCAGACAGGAATTTGACATGAAAGTTCTCACAATCAAGTATTGAATTTTTAATATACTTATATAGGGAATATACTTCGAAGTGAACATTACTTTTGGAAGAAAGTTATTGAAAAAAATAAAGAATTTTAATGCAATATGCAGTGAATCTCACCTAAAAACTTGCAGTTATTTAAGTCTTATTCGCCCATATGACTACATTACCTCTTTCTCTCTCAATTTTTTGCTCCAAAATTTTTGTTTTCTCTTTAATTATTCTTATATTCTCTGTTCAGGAATGAGTTTTGATTGAAAGATGAATGAAGAACCAGGAGGTCTGACATGGTCCTTTAACTCCTGAATTTGGGTGTATGAAAGGCTATTTAGGATATCATTGGACAGCCAATGTTCTCCTGAGCTTGTAGGAAGTTCAATGATTTCAGAAACTGTCTTGTTCCTCACAAATCAAACCTGAGTGCTGTCAACATTTTCCAGGAAACAGCTAGCAGCTATTCAAGAATAGCAAATCGAATATGCCATCTACCCATGTGGGTGAGATATTGATTTGTGTCACTGTTACATAGCTGATGGGAGATACAGAGTATGGGTCAATTGCCTGCTTACAAGACTTTTAGTTATAAAATGAAGTAGAAAATGTTACTGAAAATGTCTACTAACATTTAAAATATTTGGGGTATAATCATATTGATCAACAGCTTCAAAATATAACATGATACAATTCATTATGGTTTAATTCATATTGTAAGGAAGCATAGAAAACTTGTTCATCCAAGAATCAATTCAAATTAAAAGACTGAATCAAAACCTAGAATCCAAAATCCTTGAAGCCTGCTTATTAGGTTAGAAACCCTAGCTTAAATCCAAGCTTAAATGAGAAATAGAGTTCGTAGTCTAGGTACATTCCTAATCATAAGGATTATGATTTTCTTTCTCATGGCTTTTTGATTTTATGGCCATTCTGTGTCTTCGTAAGTAGGAATATTCTCACATAAGCAAAAAAATCTTTATCGTTTTCCTGACTTATTTTAAGTACGGTTATGTTTATAGACTTGCAATCTCCCAGTCATTGACAAAAGGTCATTTGATGATGATATTGCAGTGATCCATACTAATTTATGCACATTATGAATTAGGATTTTTTCTTAAATGAACTTTGTTGTGCACATCTGTCATGTTTAGGGACACTAAAAACAAAAGAACTACAAGCCTATTAAAAATACCTACTTTGAGTAAGGGACTTTTGATGTTTGAAGAGAAGTGTTAATTGTTTCTTCTGATAAAAAATAAAGTTTCTTCCTTTTCCTAATAAAATCTGATAAATTAATTAATTTTCACCTCAAAGCACCTAGATGAGCGATTTCTTAATAAAATTGCACTGATAGCACAATTTAATGTTACTCATCTCTTGAAATAAAATGCTAATGAAAAAATTAGAATCTGTTGCACAAATTTATAATACTATCAGGTTATTAGAAGAATTAGATTTACAATCAGATAATTAGAAGGGTAAGTAGCGAAAATTTTGCTGCAGTTAAGGTAAAAGTAAAATTATTATGAAAGATTCCCATCATTTAAAGCAAAAAAAAAAGTAACAGCAAAGAAAAAGAACAGAATATAAATCATCTTCATTACTTCCTTTCACGTAAAACTGAGCAGATGTTAGCTCTTTCTGGAGTTAAGCTACCATTAAGTATTTACAGGACTATTCATGTCGCACAAATTACGTACAGGATATTAAATCCTTTTTTAAGTGGCAGCACTACTTGCACCACAATGACCTTGTTTGTTGGTGGGTTCCTCAAAGGTTTACTTTAAAAAGAAATTCAATTTAGTGTTTATATTCAAGGTGATCATGAGTCATAATCTGTCTGATCACTGTCAGATAATGTGTATTACAACATATTTATGGTGTGGAGAAACAGCAGGCTGTAGTTGTATTGTGTGAAATAGGGAAAATGTTTTTTTTCCACGAATTTTAAAGACTGCAGAAATTAAGTAATTTACTATTAAAAACAAATTCCATTGAATTGAGTTCTATGGAGATGTTACTTGTTTACTCTTTTGAAATGATGAGGAGAACCAGGGAATGTAAACTGATCACGACCTTATCTCTGTTAGAAAATTATTTATGATGCTGAAGGAAGTATAAAAGGTAAGCCAAATAGTAAGCCAAACAAAAACGTATCTTGCAGTTCTGAAGTACACATTGGATGTCTTCCTTTATCTAAATGTGTTTTCACCTCTCCATCACTGTCTGATACTTGTGAAGGTGAAAATATCCTGGTATGATCATATCTGCAGCCCAAAATGGATATAATAATTGCAGACCTAAGAAGACATTCACCTGAACCTTGGACCATTGATCTGAAGTGAACCTGAATATTTTTTCCTCAAACACACAGATTTACTGGAAAAGACTATTTTTCTTTTATTGTTTCATTTTCCAGTTCATATGGTTCACTAATATTGAAATGGTTTAGCTATTAGCCCTTAGCCAGAAATTAGCTAATACATTAGCCATAAACTCAATACAAAAGATATTAAATAGTACAGCAAAATAAGAATAAAGTTCCAACTTCAGTAAATTAAAGCTAAAATTTCAAATTTCAGCATCTCATGACTAGGTACTACCAGTTTCTAAAATACTGTAATAGTATAAGGAGTAGAACAGCTTATCATTATTTTGATTTTGGGGTCCATTTATTTCATGCTGGAACTGAACCTTAATGAACCTTGAATGCACTGTCAGTCTTTCACAGCCGGTGGCATTTTGACCCTTCCATACAACTCCACATCATATTTTCTGAAGCAAGTATCTGACGCTACTCATGGAAGTTTTAAACAATGTTATAAAAAGAGATATTGAACAATTTCTTACATCATGAATGCAAAAAGATGTCTACATTAAAAAAAAAAAAAGGCAAAACCCCAAGGCCTTTTAGTAAAGAAGTAAGAAGCTGAAACTTACTTACGGATCTTATCTCTGAGCATAAAACTGGTAATACTGATACCATGACAGCACAGATAAGTTTTCTGCTTTGCAGAAAGCGGATTTAGATTTAGGTGGTATGAATCGAATCTATGCTGATTGGCCAACTTCAAAAAACAAAAGAAAAATGGGCAATGAGATGTTTTCACCCATTTGGCTGGAGTGAACCTATGCGCAGTGTTCCATTCTAGCAGAGTGCCTAACTGTGGAAATTGTTCAAACAGTCATTCTCCTTGGCTTGCCAAAAGGGGATTACGAGCTGAAGTCAGTGTTGCAGGAAATGTCACCTGCCCTTCTGAAAGGCTAACAACACGTCAAAAAAGGTCTTTTGTTCATCTAAAAAAATGACTGTACCATAGCTATTATTCCTTATTTAAGCTAAGTAAATTACTTATGAAATATTTCACTGTAATTATTTTATTTTAATTTCTGCTAGATTAGCTTGTAAGTAAAGGGAATGTAGTGAACTGCCTTTCAGTTTGTGCTCACAAACAAAGCCTTGTGAGAGCAGGCTAAAGGAAATGAAATGATAATTAATGAGGTTGTAAGCAGTTTATTGTGACAGGGGTTGTTGCTTAGTGTAGAAGGAGTTTTTAACAGAAATTAAAGTTTTGACTACTTCTTTAGTCATTTTGCTTCAAAACAACAACGAAAAACAGTAAAAAGCAAAACTAGGGAAAATAATCATTCTCATATCCCATATTAATACACTGTGCTTTAAACTAATGGCAGCAAGCCCATGAAACAGGCACAGTGGGGATGCTTTGTGTCTGCTTATTTGCTCTTCTCTTGTTTTAATCACCTCTCAAGAGACACGGGCAATAAATACAGTCCGTGATGGGAACATTTTATCACACCATTGAAAGAAAGTTCTGTCCCCCTGGGACACTCCCTAAGTTGTGCGTATGAGTATGGTGATAATGTCACTTCTAGCAAAATTACAATTAATTATGTATAGCTGTTTGTTATTTAAAAAGACCAGGGAGACTGAGATTTACACAATAATATATCTTCAAAAGCTGTTTCCCCTGCCTCTTCTAACACTAACTTTCAGGGAACACTACGATGCCACAAACCATAAAGGCAATGCAAATGACAGGTCGGACAAAAAAAATACACTTTATCATTTAGGCTTCAATACTGATGTACAAGGTGCGCCTGACAGTTTCCATTCAGAAAATCATCCTTATTTAGAAAATCCAGTCCAACAAGAGCTGGAGTTTTGCTGAACACGGTGAGGCTAATGCTTGTACTTACAGGCTTGCCTGGACACAGCAGTGAAGTCTTCAGCACAGCAAGCCAGATGGTGCGCTTCACACTGACTTGCCCTTTCTTTTAATACATTTACTACAAAGCCTAGCAGAATTGGAAAGCAGTATTTGTCGGAAATTTTACTCCTTTTTTCTGCCTTTTGATGTTTTAAAAGCTTGATTCAAAGCTTATTGAAGCCAACGGGAACACGCAGTGGCTAAGTTATCGAACAAGTTTTGGAAGTGTTGAATGCCTTTGACTCTTAGAGCGTTTGGGCATCATCAGTGTCACTGAAAGCTGTTCAGATCAATGCAGGCATCATCCTTGTGTATTATCAGAGCCGCTGTTCGTAATATTTAATGCAGACACCTATTAACAACTTTTGGTTTACCTACAAACACTCCCGCATACATCAAATGCACCCCTCGCAGCATGCGACGCATAGGCTAGGGGAGTATCTCCTGCAACCATGAGCTGTAACAACCCGGGCTGGGGGACAGCCAGGCTGTGAGCATTCCCAGCGAGCCGCGCAAGCCTCTGCACTCCCCAGCCCGCTTTCATCCTCCTTCACCTCAGGGTCCAGATGTGGGAGGCAGCAACGCGATGGAAGTTCAAAGCAGCAGCCCACGGAACGGGCTCATCCAGGCTCCTCGACGGGGAGGCCCCGGTTGACAGAGCCCCTTCCCCATCTGCAGCGCAGCACAGCAGCGTCTCCTCCCCACGCCGCCTTGATGGGCCAGGTGCAGCAGGCGGGCAGATTGCGAGCCCCCATCAACAAGCTGGATCTGGTAAAGGAGATGGTGGAAAGCCAAAGATCAAAGGATGCGAGGTGTGGCGGCAGCTCTTGGCTCTAAGCCTCGACTGCTGCAGCTGCTTGCTACCACAAGCCAAACCTGGATGTGCAGATCATAGGTGTGCTTGGTTTGGGGGAATTAGGAGGCTCCAGTGACTCTGTGCTCAAGATCCCGTACACACCAGGGGAAAAGGGCTGGGAAAAGGAAGAGGAGGCGATGTAAGGATTGTGGGTCATGGACTAGGAGGTGGGTGATGTCTGTCAGAGGAAGAACTGAGGGGCTGCAGCCCTGCATCTCTCCTTGCATGCTGGGGCGGGAAGAACACTGCAAGGTGGCATGAAGCTCACTGGGGTTGGCCATGCAGCCAATATAGGTGCTAGGGACGGGAAATGCTCAAAAGAGGTTTAGAAATCTGAGCCAAAGACCTGCTCGCTTCTTGAATGATATTTTATGGTCCTGAGTGAATCAGGAGTGTGTTAGTCTCACTGTTTCCCTGCCAGCACATATCGCATTACTTTATTTAGCCTCTGTTTTCAGTAAACATAAGCTACTCTTGTGTTAAAAATAAGATAAATCTCAGAAAGTGTTTTATTTTCAGGTAAGAAAGTTCAATATTTGCTGGCAATGTCATAAGAAGTGGATTTTGCAATCTATTGACACTCCAGTTCCTCCAGAACCTATCACTTGCAAAGCACAATAATGAATGTATTGGAAATTTTAAAACATGAAATCAAAGTGTTTTTCTAGCAAACAAAGATGGCTTGAATGGAAATTTTTTGCTCTAGCTTTTCCTCTTCATGCTGTTCAAATATAGAAGCCCTGTTTAACCCATTTCATAAACAACAGTGAGTATTTGAAAGAAAAATAAGTTTTTGGTCAAAGAAGTAACAAAGACAACACCGAAAAAATATTTAAGTATGGCAGTAATTTCCACGACAAATAACCTCAAATGTACACATGACAAAGCGTGTCTTCTCTGGATAGAAAAATTCAAAGCAATTTTTTTTAAAAAAAGAAGACAAAAACCTTGGCATGCAACTTTTAAAAGCTCAAAACCACCTCAGCGCTTGTAAATAAATAAATATATAAATAAATACAAGTTTTGTAGTTCTGAAGCATACAGAAGGCTCATGTATCAGGATGAAAATGTTAAGACTTTTTAAATTGGGCTTTTTCTGAGGCAATACATTTCTTTTATTTCCTATTCTCTTTTTTTTAGTGAATGCTATTACTTTGAAATTCTCCTGGCATTTTGCAAGCAATAAAAAAGGCAAACAATGTTCTTTTCTGTAAATTGTTCCTGTCTATCCCTCTGTATGCTTGCTTTAACGGAATATGTAACTACTTCCACCCTGCTTCTTTTCAGTTCAATAATTGTTACATTTGCAGGCAAATAAAGTCACAGAAATTTCCATACAGGCACAGGACTAATGCTGCTCAAAGCATGCTTCAGACTTTTTCCTTTCGTTTCATGCTTTATCCTTTTTTCCTTCAGGGAAACATTAGACACTCTCACAGACTGAAGCCAAAGCTGCAATGAGCCTTCCTCTGGCTTTGATAAAATTAGCAATGTATTCTTTAATTAATCACAGCAATCACTTAATAGTAAGGCTACTTGTCTTTTCTCTAGGTGGTATCCTAACCTATCTTACAAATTAACTTCTAAGTTATGAACCAATTCCATTGTTAATAATATTTCTCTCGTTTAGCAACAAAAATTAGAATGACCCAAAACTAACCTTATTTATTATTTTTCAAGGAAAATATCTGAAAATGTCCTTCATGATTTGAACCAGTCAGTAAAGATGCTTGCTCTCTGTAGGCAGTGTGGTAAGTATAGTTAATTTTCCAAAGGAGTCTTTGTAACTTCTAGGACAACTTCTCTCAGGAGAAACCATTCAATTCACTGTCAGTACAAGTTTCTGCTAACTCCAGAGCAGCCATATTACTCTGTCTCCATTTAACAGATTCTTAAGCTGTCTTGTTTCATGAGCAAATCAACATCTAGGCTGATCACTAGCCCCTTGCATGAGGTTAGCTTTTCACCGAGACTGTGTTACTGATGGTAACAGACGTAACCAGCTTTCTGGCATCCCTGCCTCCCTTTCTAGAAATGTATACTATTTTCCATTTTATTCCCCTAAAACAAAACTTCAATAATAAATGTACATCCCATGGAACTTTCTACATTTTCAACTTTCTTGTTTCTGCAAAGACCAGATACGAGTAAAAGAGGAAATAGAAAATTCTGTGCAGAGTTTTCCTGTTTTCTGTAGAGTTCTAGTAAATATGCTGCTGTCACCTAGCAACTTTATTTTCTCTCCTTTTGGTATTGGAATGTCAATATGTGGAGAATGGTAAACTATCAGCCAGCTCTCCTTGAAATAAATCTTCAAGAAATCCTCCATGAAACTGACTTAATTCTGTCTCCATGAAAATAACTCAGCAGTTTGCTGAAATCAGGTAATGTTTTTCAGCTGGTGTTTCAGGTGAGCTTGCAGGTCTGAATTCTCTACTACTGAAGGCATTTTCCACAGCAGAGGGTTCTTTTGGACCCAGTTTCAGAAAAGTATTTAAGGAGTGCTGAAGAACATCTGTGAGAGGTAAACACAGATGTTCTTCACCACTCCTTAAATACTGAGTGTGTGTACCATAAGTACCTGTTTAAACTGAATATAGCCTATTATAATATAATACATAATGTGTTATAATTTCATATATAATATAATATTATAGTATATTTATTGTTATATATAAAATAATATTTATTTTAAAATAGTAAATATTTATTAGACTAGTAATATTTAAAGGACTTTCTGAGCAACTATCATTGCTTATCCTGGTAAGAAAAAACAAGGCATATTACTTCCACAAAACACATCATTCTGAAAAAAAGGAAAAAAATAATTGCTATTATTTCTATATTTGTTTGGTTTTACTTTTCAGTCAGAGACAAACAAAAAAGGAGACTAAAAAAAAAATAGAAACTTAACCATACCACTTTAGCATAGAGAAGCAACTACTCAGCATTTGAGCAATGTTAGTATGCAATTGTAATAAAATAAGATAAATCAATACTTTGCAGCTAGATGTAACACAGATAAATAAGGATGCAAGGTTTGAAAGGATGTAGAGTTAGGTAGAAAGAAAGGGAGGAGAAAAACGGGCTACATGAGAAAAATACCTTTTGTACCCTTCCTCAGTTGTCTGAAAAGATGTAACTTCCATTATTGCAAACTCTTATAGTCATACAAAGGGTGTTAATACCAGCAAGTCTTGAAATATTCTATAATCTAAAATAATGTATGTGTGTGTATGAAATTAAAAATAAAATTCAAAATATAATTTCAATAATCATAGTAATTCACAACACTTCCTAACTGAAGATCTCCAGTCCTGTTCTTCCTTTCTAATCAAGTACTTGTAGTCTGTCAGGATCTGGTTTTGGGTGTAAACCTCCATCATTACTGAATTATCGTTCTACTATTCCAAATACTTCATTTCTCTCTAAGTACAATCTACTATTTTAGCAATGTCAGACCCAGCTCAAATGGCTTTGACATTAATTTCCCAGAAGTAGTTATTTCTACTGAGTTTGAATTCTAGCTGCTACTGGAGACTTCTTATATTTTAATATCTATTTTTGGGGCCTTTTTAATGGCAGTGCTTCTGATAGAGTTGGCCTCTGAAGAGCCAGGATACTTATAACTTTCTTAGAAAGACAATAACGCCAAGGAATTTACCTTGTGTTAAAATTCACACCATCCCCTCTTACAGCCTTACCCTGTAAGAGTAATGGTATGGCTTCTTAATTCTTCAGCATTTACTAATCCTTGTGCGAGTTCAAGACAATACAAAATGTGCAAAACCTGGGAAATATGACTGTCCCTGTCTGAATGAGTATATGGTTTGAACAAAAGATTTGATAAGGACAGACTGGCAAGAAGAATCACAGAATCACAGAACGTTAGGGGTTGGACGGGACCTCTGTGGGTCATCTAGTCCAAACAGCCTGCCGAAGCAGAGTCACCTACAGCAGACTGCACAGGACCGCATCTAGGTGGGTCTTCAATATCTCCAGAGAGGGAGACTCCACAACCTCCCTGGGCAGCCTGTTCCAGGGCTCCATCACCCTCAGAGTGAAGAAGTTCTTGCTCATGTTCAGGCGGAACTTCCTGTGCTTCATCTTGTGCCCGTTGCCCCTTGTCCTGTCCCTGGGCACCACTGAAAAGAGTCTGGCCCCATCCTCCTGACACCCACCCTTCAGATATTTATAAGCACTTAGAAGGTCCCCTCGCAGCCTTCTCTTCTTCAGGCTGAACAAGCCCAGCTCCCTCAGCCTCTCTTCGTAGGAGAGATGCTCCAGTCCCCTCACCATCCTCGTAACCCTTCGCTGGACTCTCTCCAGTAGCTCCTCATCTTTCTTGAACTAGGGAGCCCAGAACTGGACACAGGACTCCAGATGGAGCCTCACTAGGGCAGACTAGAGGGGAAGGAGAACCTCCCCCTCGACCTGCTGGCCACACTCTTCTTAATGCATCCCAGGATCCCATTGGCCTTCCTGGCAACCAGGGCACACTGCTGGCTCATGGTCAACTTGTCGTCCACCAGGACACCCAGGTCTCTTTCCACAGAACTGCTCTCCAGCAGGTCCATCCCAAGCCTGTATTGATGCATGGGGTTGTTTCTCCCCAGGTGCAGGACCCTGCACTTGCCCTTGTTGAATTTTATCAGGCTCCTCTCTGCCCAACTTTCCAGCCTGTCCAGGTCTCACTGAATGGCAGCACAGCCTTCTGGTGTATCCACCACCCCTCCCAGTCTTGTGTCATCAGGAAACTTGCTGAGGGCACACTCTTAACTCTTCATCCAGGTCGTTGATGAAGAAGTTGAACAAGACTGGGCCGAGTACTGACCCCTGGGGGACACCACTTGTTACTGGCCTCCAAGCAGACTCTGTGCCGCTGATGACAACCCTCTGAGCTGTGCCATTCAGCCCGTTCTCCATCCACCTCACCGACCACTCATCCAGCCCACACTTCCTGAGCTTGCCTATGAGGAAGTTATGGGAGACAGTGTCAAAAGCCTTGCTGAAGTCGAGGTAGACAACATCCACTGCTCTCCCCTCATCTACCCAGCCAGTCATGCCATTGTACAAAGCTATCAGATTGGTCAAGCATGATTTCCCCTTGGTGAATCCATGCTGACTACGCCTGACAACCTTCTTTTCCTCCACTTGCTTGATGATGACCTTTAGAATGAGCTGCTGCATCACCTTTCCCGGAATTTGAGGGAAAACTTTAAGATGGAGAAACATTAAGAAGATTAGCTTCGGTTTTGTTCCACGACCTAAATGATCAGGTGGAGCATTTAATGTGTGCTCCTGAACTCTGCCTTCTGGTTTTACTTCATCCATAAGAGATCCAGTCTGCGTGTTTCAAGACTCCACCACACCAGCAGCCAAAGAACAGTAAGCAGATATGACTGGGACATTCACTTCCAGTGCATTCCTGAGTCTGAAAAGCAATGTAATTGTAGATTGGCTTCCAGAGATAAAGAAAATGTGTGCCTGCCTTATACCAAAACAAAGAAAAGGTGTGAATGTCCACCAAAATGTCGAGTGTTCACTCCAATTCTACTATTCTATGCTTTTCTTTCTAAACCAGTGGAATAAGGAAGAGGCATGATTTTTGTCTTATCTCCATGCAGTTTTCTATTCTGTCAAGATCTCATCCTGATTATTTTTCTTTTTTGCGAGAATTTTCTCAATTTTTCTACTCTTAAAACTTTAGATAATAAACAGAGATCTGATACTTTTTTCTTTGATTTTCCTTATAAATGACACATCTGGTAAGTATGTTTAAGTGTTAACACCTGGTCCAGTGTGCAAAGTTATAGAATGATAATAAGATTATAGGAACAATTAACTAAAACATTTATGTTATACAGACAGATCAGAAATATTCAAGTTTTTTAAACACATTGCCCATGCTTTATTCAGGAACGTCCCAAAAGGCCCAGTAGGTTTTTCACTGTAATTAACACAAAGTATGGAAGCATGTCAGACAAGAGTCAAGGGAATTCTGTGACAAGCTAAAGCATCATTCACGAGACCAAGGTGCCTTAGTAAAATTAAAATATCAAGGATGTGACAGCAGACATGGTGACTGACTCTTGCAGCTTCTGTAGTTCTGTATGGCAGTAAATCACAACATACACAGTGACATAAACAATTAGAGAAACTTAAATATATAGCAAGCCTTTAGACCAGGGCTGATATTATAAGTGCCTTCATAACTAAGAGATAAACACATAGTTGGTTCTATAATTTGCATATCCAGTTAAGCAATGAAGACTGATGATATACTTGTATTTTAGTCAGCTGTCTACTCTTGGGAGATAATTTTAAAGGATTATGAGATGTTTTTTGTGACTTTTGGTACTGATTTTGTATATGCAAGTAGTGAGATGTTGGAACTCCCTTGGAGGCATGTTCACTAAAAAAGCTTGAGTGGATTTAAAGTAAACTATAATCAAAATAGTAGAGCACATTTGTGTGGAACAATAAATATCTATTTCCAAACAAGGAGAATAATTAGACATGAAAATACAGATGACCCTCAAGGAAAAAAACAAAAACTTGCATTTTAGCCAAAGATACTAAGGTCCAGAAAAAAGCCCTGAATTTGATATTATTTACAGACATTTTCTGAAAAATCTGGAAGCGGACCCTGCAATCTATAGAATAAGGAAGCTTAAAAGCCCATGGAAAAAATGAACATAAACAAGTGAAAAAAAGCTTGGATAAGGACTGAATTCACATGTACAAAGACAGAAGATATTACTATATACAGCCTGTAAAAATGCCAGATATAGTTTTACCACCTGCACACAAAACCTGGGAAGACTGATCTCCCATCAACGTGCAGTTTAAGACAGTTTCAGTGTCAGGAAAAGATGCCAGCTGAATAATACCTGAACTCTCTAATAGAGCTCCTATGAGCCTTGGTGAGTTAAAAAAACCCACTCAAAAGAGTTTAAGAGGATTATTATTAAAGGACCATGGTGATATCAGGCACCAAATACTCCCATGTACCAACCTTAACAACATTAAAGCATAAAAAAAATGCTGTTGAAGGTATTCAAGTATTTTAGATAAAATGACCAAAATGTAATACGTAAAATCAAGTTCTATTTCTAGATTTGAGTTCCTTGTGAAATGAACTGGTGTGAAAACCCTGGAGGAAGATATACTCTTGCTTGCCCAAGGAAAATATATAGCACTTGTAGTACCAGAGTCTTCCGCATGCTACCATCATCTATCTCTGCAGAGACTGTTTGAGATACAGGGAAAAGGGAAAAGTTATTTCATTTTCCTTCATTGTAATACTTCTGGAGAGAAAAAGACACTTACTTTATTAACCCCACTGGGTAAAAAAAAAAAAAGAGTTGCAAAAGCAACAAGATTTTATTGGTCATAGATTATGATTTCATTTTTTATTCTAAGAGTATGGTTCAGAAAATCATAATGGCCTCTGGACAAAAGTGAAGAAGTCTATAAATTTTTTAGCATGAAAGGATACTCAAAACATCAGAACAAAGCAAGAATACAATTTCAAGTCTTAGTTACTAATCTCTTCATTCCACCACAATTCTTTATTTGTCTCCTAAGATTCCTCTCAGATCAAAAGATGATTAAGTCCTTTCGTGTAAGCAGTTTCATGCTTTGCACATACTCCTGATCTCCCTTTTTCGTGCTGGCCAAGCTTCCTTGACTCGTTCTTCCTTTCCCCAATTTCCTGTGATCTCTTCTTTTTCCCATCAGAGGCAAATTATTCCCAACATTCCTACTACTAAATCTAACTCCTTATCCTCATGTATCCTTCCTTCAAGAGTACAATGAATTCATCTATTTGTGCGTATGATTTTTCCCCTCAATATCCGACTCGCTAATGCATTTCCCTTGTCACTTTCCTTTCTCGTCATTCTCTTCATGGTAATTGTTCTGGCATTTATTCTTCTGAATATTTTTATTCTTTTTTTTGTCCATCTCCTATTGCTTGCTCTCTCTGTCATTTTCAAGAATATAAGAATAACTGTACTAGAAGATGATAAAGATCCACTTAAATTAGTGCTGAACAGAAAACAGTTCAAATGTATAGTGTTAGTTCACATGATACTTTCCTAAATTTAATATTTTTTAACCTCAGAGGCTCGAGGTGGCGTGAGTCTCTATAAACCAGAAGCTGTGTCCGTTTGCAGAATGGCTGCAATATTGATGAAAGGTTGTCCAAAATTGAACAAGGTGGGTTGTGTTTTTTTGGAGGGGAGGGAGAGAGAATGCTTTGAGAGTATAATATTTTTCAGCCAGTTTTGACATTCAGTAATTTAAACAAATAAGTGTGTCAGGTTAAATTAAAATTACTCTAACAAGTCTTCACCAACAAATTAATGCTATTATATTATCTTCTCAAAATCCAATTGACATGCCATTCTATTTAAAATAAGTGAAGACTCCTTAGAAGGGAACCAAGAAAATGAAGGTAGAAAATCCGAGGCATTTTCTGTCCAACTGTTTAGATACAATTGTTTAAATCTGCCAGGTGGTTTGAAATCCAAGTCATAGACTCATAGAATAATTTCGTTTGGAAGGGACTTTTAAAGTTCATCTAGTCCAACCACCCTGCAATAAGCAGGGACATCTTCAATTACACCAGGTTGCTCAGAGCCCTATCCAACCTGGCCTTGAATGTTTCCAGGAATGGGGCATCTACCACGTCTCTGGACAACCTGTTCCAATATCTCATGGCCCTCATAGTAAAGAATTTCTTTCTTATATCTAACCTAAATCCACCCTCTATTAATTTAAATCTGGTATCCCTTGTCCTATCACTTGCCCTTGTAAAAAGTCCCTCTCCAGATTTCTTGTAGACCCCTTCAGGTACTGGTAGGCTGTAATAAGGTCTCGCCAGAGACTTCTCTTCTCCAGGCTGAACAGCCCCAACTCTCAGCCTTTCCTCACAGCAGAGGAGTTCCAGCCCTCGGATCATTTTAGTGGCCCTCCTCTCACTCTGCTCCAACAGGTCCATGTCTTTGCTTTGCTGAGGGCTCCAGAGCTGGATGCAGGACTCCAGGTGAGGTCTCAGCAGAGTGGAGCAGAGGGGCAGAATCACCTCCCTCAATCTATTGGTCATGCTTCTACTGATGCAGCCCAGGTTGGCAAGTCCATGAATGTGAATAGCTGCTTTATTTCCTTTGATGTTCAATGGAAATGGATTGGAAATGGTATTTCACGAAGTTCTTTCTCAAAGCCTTTCAGGGCACATTCGTTTTTCACTTCACCAAATATCTTCCAAGTGATGAGGTTGAATTAAAGCACATAGACTACAAGCACAACAAAACCAAGCAATAAAAGCAATTTATAGTCCTGAAACATGTCCTCACAGAATCACAGAATCACAGAATAGTAGGGGTTGCAAGGGACCTCTGTGGGTCATCTAGTCCAACCCTCCTGCCGAAGCAGGGTCACCTACAGCAAGCTGCACAGGACCTTGTCCAGGCGGGTCTTGAATATCTCCAGAGAAGGAGAATTCACAACCTCCCTGGGCAGCCTGTTCCAGGGCTCCGTCACCCTCAGAGGGAAGAAGTTCTTCCTCATGTTCAGACGGAACTTCCTGTGCTTCAGTTTGTGCCCATTGCCCCTTGTCCTGTCACTGGGCACCACTGAAAAGAGCTTGGCCCCATCCTCCTGACACCCACCCTTTAGATATTTGTAAGCATTTATAAGGTCCCCTCGCAGCCTTCTCTTCTTCAGGCTGAACAAGCCCAGTTCCCTCAACCTCTCCTTGTAGGAGAGATGCTCCAGTCCCCTCATCATCCTCATAGCCCTCCGCTGGACTGTCTCCAGTAGCTCCTCATCTTTGTTGAACTGGGGAGCCCAGAACTGGACACAGGACTCTAGATGAGGCCTCACTAGGGCAGTGTAGAGGGGAAGGAGAACCTCCCTTGTCCTGCTGGCCACACTCTTGATGTACCCCAGGATCCCATTGGCTTTCTTGGCAGACAGGGCACACTGCTGGCTTATGGTTAACCTGTCATCCACCAGGACGCCCAGGTCCCTCTCTGCAGAGCTGCTCTCCAGCAGGTCCACCCCAAGCCTGTACTGGTGCATGAGGTTGTTCCTCCCCAGGTGCAGGACCCTGCATTTGGCTTTGTTGAACCTCATCAGGTTCCTCTCTGCCCAGCTTTCTAGCCTATCCAGGTCTCACTGAATGGCAGCACAGCCTTCTGGTGTATCTACCACACCTCCCAGTTTGGTGTCATCAGCAAACTTGCTGAGGGTACATTCTAACTCTTCATCCAGGTCGTTGATGAAGAAGTTAAACAAGACTGGGCCCAGTACTGACCCCTGAGGGACACCACTTGTCACCAGCCTCCAACTAGACTCAGCGCTGCTGATGACAACCCTCTGAGTTCTGCCATTCAGCCAGTTCTCAATCCACTTCACCGACCACTCATCCAGCCCACACTTCCTCAGCTTCCCTAGGAGGATATCATGGGAGACTGTGTCGAAAGCCTTGCTGAAGTCAAGGTAGACAACATCCACGGCTCTCCCTTCGTCTACCCAGCCAGTCATGTCATCGTAGAAAGCTATCAGATTGGTCAGGCATGATTTCCCCTTGGTGAATCCATGCTGACTGCTCCTGATAACCTTCTTTTCTTCCACTTGCTTCATGATGGCCTCCAGGATAAGCTGCTCCATCACCTTACCCGGGATGGAAGTGAGGCTGACCGGCCTGTAGTTCCCTGGGTCCTCCTTCTTGCCCTTTTTGAAGATTGGAGTGACATTGGCCTTTCTCCAGTCCTCGGGCACCTCTCCTGTCCTCCAGAACCTCTCAAAGATGATGCAGAGTGGCTCAGCAATGACATCCGCCAGCTCCCTCAGCACTCATGGGTGCATTCCATTGGAATGTCCTCCTGTGACCCTACTCAGGATGCTATGAAGAATTTCTGAATTTCTGGCTGAAACATTCGATATTTGGCTGAATTTTGAAGTATTTTTTAGGTAAAAGTATTTAGAGTTGTATCATAGCAACTATTAACAAATTTTGCAAAATTAGTGAAGTCAACCAAACAGCTGTGAATACACCTAGTGAATTGCCAAATGGTGCTGCTGAAATTGCTTTGTCTGTGGTCTTCAAGTGCTGTGAGTGCACTTTATGTAATTTTTGAAAAAATAAATAAAGTCAACAACAATTAATCTCTGCTCAGAAGGGATCCAGGGCCCTGATCTGTCAGGCAGATTTCAAACTCAGATGGCCTTTAGGTGTCTGAATTTTGCCTTTCACAGACTTAGTCACCAGACTGTAGGCACGCACAGATTTAAAAGAGCCATAACACTTTAAAAGCATCAAAGGGGCATAAGCAGATGAATGAGCCTCTGAAAGAGAAGCTTCAGTGTGAGCTGCTTTCATTTAACTTGTATGATAAATGTGAGGATTCTTAGTTCTCTGTCATTACCTGGACTTCTCTTACCTGGGAGCATTTCTCATTTACTATCAGGTAGTAACATGTACACAGAAATGACAGCACCTGGCGTGAATTGATGTTCCTACTACTGTACCTGAGGGTAATTTGTTAGTCTACCTATTCCTTAATCATATCAGAAAAATGTACTTGAGTTTCTGAAGAAATTGAACCAAGGCTATCTTTCAATACTCCTCCTGGTTTTGTACTTTAGCATTACATACCAAACTGCTGAAGACACAACATTTAATAGAATGAAACAGGTAATTATTACTTTTCATCAAGACCACTCAGATTCGACACACTGCTTTTTGCCTCAGTTCCTTTGTAAGTCTACTGGAGAAAGGCAGCCAGCTGACACAGACAATCCAGGATGTTGCAGTAGCATTGTGATTGAAGATACAGGATTGCCATCATGATCATGTAGTTCTTTACATATCGTCATCTCCTAGCATAGGTGGATGAGCTCATCTCAAGCTGGTAGCAGTAGATGTTCATGAGCATTCTCAGGAACAGGAATTGGTGGTAAGGTAACTTTATGCACATAGGTATGCCTGTGAATACATTGGCAAACACACATGCAGAGTCACAGAAACAAACAACGTAGCACAGTGCTACTCTGCCTGGAGCGAGGCTGCTTTTGCTCAACAGGATGGTGGTGGATGCATAGAAGACCTTCTCTCCTGTGCAAGTTGGCATAAAATTCAAAGCATCTCAGAGCTCTCTCTGCTGGTGTGGAGACTGTTTTCTCAAAGCTTATTTTTCACCCAGTTTTGGCACTCACTGACAGTGAGGAGAGTTGCTACCTATAGCCCTTGCCCAAGTAGGGGTGTTTACAGCATTTCTGGCAAAGCATGTGCTTTCAGCACATTTTAACTGTCAACAGATGTGATGAAAGAAAAACCAAAACCAATTCTGTTTGTTAATAGGTGGGAGTTAGTCAAATCCACTAGCACAAGATTTCAGCTCCTAAAGGCATTTCTTACTCCAATGTAGACTGTTCCTACCTCACAAGGATGATTTGTGCCTCTGAAGGCAAAGTGAGCTGCACAAGGGTATTCCAGACATAAAGAACTGACAGAAGAAACAGTACTCACTGCGTGCATTGAAGAACTGGGCATTCACCCAAGTTAGCCGGGGTAAACAAAGCTGTTTCAAAGTCCTCTCTGCTCAGAAGGCATAAAAGGGGCACAAATGACACAGCTATAATACTAAAACGTTAAAATCACTAATAATCTGAATCAAACTCAGAAGCCTGACTGCATCAAGAGATGTGTTGTTTTGACTTTTAAATGGAAGTGCACAACAGCTTTCAGAAACAGAAGCTTTATCTGATATTTATTCAAACAAACCTGAAAGAACAAATAATCATAAACACATAGATGTAAGTCTCCAATGTAAGCGTTTGTTTCCCTGTTTTTCATGTAATCTTACATGTTTTCGGATCTTCTTCAATGTCATTTATGACAGTCTTTTTTAAATATTCCTTTTAAGAAAAGTAATTGAAAGACTATTAATAGTGAACCATATTTTGGATCTTTGGTATGACTTCTGTATTTTTAAGTGACTATTGTCCTTTAATATACAAGTAAGTCCAAAAGAAAGAGCTGAGGAGGAGAATTCATGCTATTTCTACTCTATCCCAAAGCAATGAGCTATGCAGTTTTGTAAATCTTTATCTAGGCTGAAAAGGCCATATTAACCAATAACAAAAAATAAATTCGATGTCCCTCGCCTTCATCCTTTTGTCCACAGTAGCCTATTCTCAGCCAAATGTGACAATTTATAGCACGTAGTGTCAGCTGTTGTTGGCGCCAGCGGTCTGCTTGCGGCTGGAGAGCTGGAAGCACATCAGGAAGCAGCGTCAAGCTCAGAGACTCTGCCAGCCCAGCCCAGCCCATCGCCACCGTCAAGCTGGTGACAAGCACTTCTAAATCCTGACACTGGCTTCAGTTTATCCCTACCATGACATGTGAGCATCACAAAAGGGAGCCCACATGTATCTCTCTGTTTCATAAATTGAAGACAATGTAGGAGAAACAGAGGAATTAACATTGGTACAAGTGCTCCAAATGCTAGGATTTCTTTAATGCTTAAAGGATCATTGCAGTGTGCTTTTTTTGTGTGCTTGCCTTCTTTTTGAAATGGGACTTCTAACGTATTTGCTTATGTAATCCGAGCTCCATCCTCTGTTATACTGGTTTCCTGATGTGTTAAGGAAAAGAATCAGTTCAGCTTCTAAGCAAACCATTGCACTTATCTGGAAATATATTTGCTGCCTAAGGGCAGCTGTATTAGTTATCTGAAGTTCAAAACCTTCCAATATATGTGCTGATCTCAAACACTGAATTAAGCAGCAGTACTGCCTTTTAAAGAACATTCACTATTCCAACAGTACAAATGTGCAGATGACTATATATACTTTTCAATAAAATTCTTCCTCTATTGGCAGCAAAAAACCTTTCTTACACTTCAACTCTATTTGTTTTATTGCTTGTTAGCTTAGTTTATAGAAGCTTGTACGGCATTTTTATTGCCTCATGGTTTTATTGTATTTTTTTTAATTGCGATATAATGTGCCAAAACCCTTGTCAAGGAGGAACTATATTATAGTTTTATAGTGCAGTTTTCTGAGGAGCAAAGTCTGCAAGGAAAGAAAGTCTGCCCCGAGGTAAAAACTAGTGACCTACTTGGTCCAGCAACATAAGGTTGAAGGATCTGAGCTCAAGATTTCCATCCAAACTTCTCTTTTGTCATCTGAATAGGGAGTTGAATAAAGTTTTATTTTTATATACAACAATCACCTGAAGTGTACATTGAAGGGAAAGAGTCTTTTTAGTTCTGAATTAGAAATCGTTTTCATACACAACAAGCTGTAGGAACAGACGGATAGCTCTTGCAGTATCTTTTGTAATTTTGCAGATACCTCAGTATGGTATTCTCATTTTCTGTGCTATACTGAGTTTGGAGACGCCATACAGAAAGGCTGTGACTGAGCTAGATAAAACCTTGGATTTTTAGAGTAAATGTAGCCTCTTTCTATGAAAGAAGTAAAAGAATAGACTCAAATCTAAGGAATGCACTCAATTAACTATGAGCTTATTCTTTTATCTTCTACTGGTGATTAACATCACCAAAACTGTTCTTGGATCTCTGTCAGTGGATAGAGATCTGCAGTTGTGTACCAGTGCAGTTTTCACCAAATCACTACCATGTCATATGCTCATTTTGCCATGTTAATAAAGGTAATGAACCATGATACACGTTGAACAGTAGAGCAAAGAATTTACTTCTACTTTACAGAATTTCTTTTCAGCTAACCACCTAAAAGATTTGGTGTTTAACCTCAATAATTGCTGAACATAAGAAGAAGAAGTCTGCACTTCCCATGCTGTGCCAGGAGGCTTCCGATACAATGACACAGGGTCAGAAAAACTAGGTTAAAACTCACTGCCAAGGAATGGTGTTCCATAGTTTTATTTATATTGTTGTTCCTGGGTTTGTTTTCCTTTTTTTTTTTCCACTGTGGAAAGTGATTCTCATCCAAAGCTGGGCATTTGATAAGTTAATAAGCCCTGGATTAAATAATGCTGTTATTATTTTGACTGTGTTCTTCCCCTTTCTTTTTTCCAGCCTATCTCATCTTCTCCACTTTAATTTTGTTTCACATTATGAGTCTTCTTGTTCTGAAGACAGCAAAGTATTTGAAGGAAGAAACCGTAAAACTTTATCAGTTTGGTATTGGAGTATCCAACAAATAGTATTGTAGAAATTATTAAACAATACAGTATATTAAATGATATAAATGACAATATGATTCCTAGGTGAACCTTTTCTGGTTTGGACTGGAAGTTGAAAAGAAATCTGACTTTGCATTTTTTCTTTCAAGGCTTATAGGAGTTCTGTACTGGGACCTTTAGCTTTATATGTCAAAAAAAACATTTTTATTGTGCAAATAATATAAAACCTTATAGGGAATATGCAGGGCAATTGAGACAACAAAGAATAGCTACAGAGGCCAAGTCACAGATGAAGTATTTTACAACCAAACTCCTTTTCGAGGCTACCTGCCATATGCACGGGATGCTCCCAACACTCACTGCTGCTCACTACACTGTATCCTATTTGAAAAGAGAAAATGTCATCAAATGCTCAACATGCAGTTTCTGCAAAGTTTTACAAACACTTTCCTATGTCCATAGATATAGGAGTCCTGGTGAGCACATTTGTTGTTCTTATTGTTCAGGTTCACCTTATGCCACATGGTAACTTGTGGGTTTTCCTAATCAATGGCTAATGGAAAAATCATAATTGCCTTAGGGTAGGTTGCAATTCAGCCTTCATCATCCAGGACAGATTTGGCATAACTATTTTTAGAAGAAATAAAAGTCATTTGATTCCTGCTATTTTGGAAGTGCAACAGCCATCAGCTGACAGAAACCTCAATTTTTCATCCAGAAGATAAAAATAGGTCAAGCAGCCTTTTTTTCTTGCAGGCAACATTCAGTAGTTCAGCCCGGGGTGAGGGTTTGGCTGACACTTGTCTCTCTCAAGGCTTTAAGCAAAAGCCAGTTGAGTTTTGTCGACACTGTTTTTCTCACAGTCCTGTAATGTCTCCTCATTAATGAATGCACTTGTTCTTCCTGCAGCAAAAAGCCCAGTCTAGAAAAGTTTTCTTCATCCAAGTTGTACTGCTGACATATCTATCTCTATGATAAAGTTCCAAGGAATTTGCATACTCAAGATTCATAACAGTTTGGCGTTTCATTCCAGGCTGCCTCACAGCTAAACAAATTGCTCAAGTTTTCTCACTGAGGTCAGGATCAATGTACTACCCGTCTGCTTGCTGATCATTTAAGGGGCTCCATTACATCTGACTCCCTGGATGGCTGCCTTTGGCCAGGTAGAGCTTTAGGAGACCTCCACTCATGCATTCAACTGTTAGTAGAGCTGCACTCCAAAGATTCCAGCAGCCATGGCTTTTTCCTCTCCTAGAATGCCTTTTGTCCAACTGCTGAAAAAAAATTCAGAATATTGTTTATTTCCGGTGCTGGTAAAAGCAGAAAATATTTATCTCTTTCTAGCTATTTGAGTTTCTAGCTATTTGAGTTTCATTTTTTGTTGTTCTTGCAATTTTTTTTTAAAGTAGCATTTAAAAGTCTAGCAATGTTGCTTATTCTTCTATGAAAAAAAATGGAAACAGTTAAATTTTTCCCAAAATAGATTTATTCTAGAGGCAATCTGGTTTTATTTAGAAATCCTAATTGTGGTGGAAATGTCATGAAATTCTGCTCCGTTGTCAAGATGTCAATCTCACATCACAAATGTGAGATCACAGTTTTGCAGAATCCAGAATAAATAACCAATTCAGGATAATGAGTTCCAAACCAAACTCACACTGAACTTTAATGCTGTACCTTTTTTGGGAAGAGTGAGATATAATAAGGAATGGATGGATTGTATTACGTTGCCAATACCGTGTACTGTAATCCATAGCTACTGAAAGCACTCCCATATGACAGTGTATTATAAATAAACCAGAAAGAGTTTTTTTGTATGAAATTTTCATTTGAAAAAAAGAAAAGAAAAAGCAGTGCAAGAGATTTTCCCCCCATATTAAGTTTATTTGTAAGTATCAAAATATCCTAAGGAAACAAAACGCTAATATTTTTTTCAGTTGCTTATTTGATATACAAAGCAATTAAAAAAAAAATCCTACATCCATTTACTCTTGGGACATTTCCAGTCTCTGTGATGTTGTTGGAAGTGGGGAAGTGTAAAATGGAAGCTTCTGTACTAGCAACTCGGCCACTTGACACAGAAATAAAAGCCTTTTATAGGGAATGCATTTGTATTCACTCTGGATTTCAAAATTATTTCCATCTACTGACAGCTTTGGAATCTGTGTACTTGTAAATGCAAGATGTGCAGATGTGAGGAGAGCCTGCCAAGAGTCTGGAAAAACAGCAGAAGTTGATGTTGTCTGGTTTGATCAGGAAAGGGTTGACAGCCAGACAGTGAAAAGATCCATTTGGTGTGACAAGAAATATTTCCATATATAGAGCATTGATATGTGTGATCCTTATTCTTTTTGAAACTTGAACACAAGTGTGCCCATGAGGATTTGTCTGCATATTTAGGATGGAAAGAGACACTGTGGCCAGGAAGATCAGCAATGAGGATGTCAAGGGAGCTGAAATAATAAATACATTGATGTTAGAATTATTGCTTTGTTTCTTCATTCATATTCCACTTGGTATAAATACAGTGACTTTTTAACTGTGGAAAGTAGGGAACTAATCTATTCTGTTTGGAAAGTATTTAGCATGGTGGTGAGAAGTTTCTTCAGTTCAGCTCCAGGGATAAACTGGAGCCGTTTGTTTTGCACTTGGTTCAGTTCAAATACATAAGTACAGGAAATAGTTGCCAATAAGTCATTTAGTGTACATTTGTTAAATGAGAAGTCTGAAAATAAATATGCTACTTAGGATACTTAGTAGCTAGTCTTTTTCTGTAGTCTTACAGGTAGGGACATTACTGATTTGCAAAGGTTAAAAGAATCCTTTCATTAGCTGTTTACTTACTGAATTTTCTGATCTGAAGCTGTAGGTATTCTAGCTCTACCTGCATGCAAATGGAGCTACCTATAACATTGGTGACTTTAAAAATGGGCTTGTTGTTTTTTCACTCTCAGTGGCATTTATCATACATTTAAATGACAAAATAGTGAGAATACAGTGAGAAAAATATGGTCTATTGCCATTTTACCTAATGTAAAATAACTATGCACAGTGACTCTTATTAGCCAACAAAGGCAGACAGCATTGCCATCAGTATGCAAAATATCTGAGAAGACTTATGTATGGCAGGAAGTTGAGTGACTGGTATCACAGAGTGTTCCTTCTACAGAGCTCAGCTACTGACCCTGTCCCTAAAATAATGGCAAGTGGAAACTCTGAGGAAGGTGAAAACTAGAAGAAACTGCCTCCTGGCACCAAGAGGAAGGCTCCTGCTACACCTGAATGTTTGCAGCCACAGAACAGGTTCACTGCCCTCAAAGCTGAGGAAGAGCTGGGTGAGCTTTCAAGAAAAGCATCTGGGCCAAAAGGCCCTGAGCCACAGAAGAGCACCAGATAGAAGCAGCTACAGATAGTAATGGGTGACTCCCAGATGCAGAGGACAGAGGCACCTAACCTGACCTGTCATATAGAGAAGTTTGCTGCTTCCTGGGTGTTCGGATCCAGGATGCTGCGGAGTGACTGACGAAGCTTGACCAAGCCTCTAACTGTTATCCCCTGATACTCTTCCATGTGAGCACCAATGATACTCTCAGGGGCAACCTGGAGACCATCAGTCTTGGCTAAAGAGCTCTAGGGCATGGGGGTCCAGGCAGCGTTCAGCTCAATCCTGCCATTGAAGAAAAAGGGTGTGAGGATGAGGGGACTGAGACTGTGTGTCAGCAGTTGTTGGCACACTTGGTTTTGGTTTCTATGACCATGAGACACTGTTTGAGGGTCTATGTCTATGTCTCAGGGCAAAAATATCTTTCCCAGTAGGATGACTGACCAGATAGGGAGGGCTTTACACTAGGAATGGTGTGGGAGGGAGAGTTACCAGCAGCCTTGAGAGGGAGTAAAGGACAGGGTTACCAAGAAAAGGGACTGTGGTGATGTGAATAAAAGGTAACATGAAATCAAACAAAATCAACAGGGCTTAAGCAGGATCAGCTCAAACACTTCCAGGTAAGAAAGGAAGTGCCTAGAAGGTCCCATTGTGGGGAAACTCCAAGACCCTTTCTAGGAAATCAGCATGCTGCTCACATGCAGTACAGGGAGTAACCAGGAGGAATTAGAGATCTATGTGCAGTTGCATGACTATGACCTTGTTGGGATTATGAAGATATGGTAGAATATCTCACAAGACTGCAGTGCTGCAATGGAGGGATACAGGCTTTTTAGGAAGGACAGGTTGGGAAGAAAAAGATACAGAGTTGCCCTTTCTATGGGAGAGCAGCTGAAATGCCTGGAGGTCTCCAATAAGGTTTCAAGAGCAGATCAATACAGGTGGTATTGTAGTGTGTATCTGTTATAGGCCACCAGGCCAGGAGAAAGTAGATGAGACCTTCTATGAGATGAGCCTCACATTTGCAGTCCCTGGTCCTCAGAGCAGACTTTCATTACTCTGATGTCTGCAGGAGGAACAATACAGCAGGGAATAAACACTCCAGGAGATTCTTGAACACAAGAAGGTGAGGGAGCAACTAATCTTGGAAAAAATTTCCAGGCACAGGAAAGAAAAGAATTTCATCATGAGAAGTCAGCATGGATTCACCAAGACAAAGTCATGCTTGACCAACTTGATAATCTTATCCAATTAAATGACTAGCTTGGTAGATGAGGGGAGAGCAGCACATATTCTCCATCTAAACTTCAGTAAGGCTTTTGACACTGTTTCTCATAACATCCTCAAAGAGATACTGATGAAGTAAGGGCTGGATGACCAGACAATGAAGTGGACTGAAAACTAGCTGATCAGCTGAGCCCAGAAGGTTGTGATCAGTGGTACGAAGTCTAGCTGGAGGTGAGTAACTAGCAGTGTATCCCAGGGGTCAATACTGAGTCCAGTCTTGTTCAACATCTGCATTAATCATCTGGATGATGGGGCAGAGTGTACCCTCAACAAGTTTGCTGATGATGCAAAAATGGGAAAAGTAGCTGATGCAACGGAGCGTTGTGCTGCCATCCAGAAGGACCTCAGTAGGCTGGAGAAATGCACTGACAGGAACTTCAAAAAGTTCACAAAGGAAAGGTGCAAAGTCCTGTACCTGGGGAGGAACAACCTCCAGCATCTATATCTGCTGGGAGTGCCCAGCTGCAAAGAAGCTTGGCAGAACAGTCCTGCATCACGGGGGTTCAAGTTGAACATGAGCCAGCAAAGTGGCCTTGTGGGAAATGTGGCTGAAGGTATCCTGCGCTGCGTGTAGGAGTACTGTGTCAGTTCTGGGGACCCCAGCACAAGAAATAGGGGCATGCTGAAGAGAGTCCGACAAGGGCTCCTGCACCTGGGGAGGAACAACCCCATGCACCAGTACAGGCTTGGGGCGGACCTGCTGAAGAGCAGCTCTGCGGAGAGGGACCTGGGTGTCCTGGGGAACGACAGGTTGACCATGAGCCAGAAGTGTGCCCTGGCTGCCAAGAAGGCCAATGGCATCCTGGGATGCATTAAGAGGAGTGTGACCAGTAGGTCAAGGGAGGTTCTCCTTCCCCTCTACTCTGCCCTGGTGAGGCCCCACTGGGAGTACTGTGTCCAGATCTGGGCTCCTCAGTTCAAGAAAGATGAAGAACTACTGGACAGAGGCCAGCGGAGGGCTACGAGGATGATGAGGGGACAGGAGCATCTGTCCTATGAGGAAAGGCTGAGGGAGCTGGGCTTGTTCAGCCTGAAGAAGAGAAGGCTGCGAGGGGACCTAATAAATGCTTATAAATATCTGAAGGGTGGGTGTCAGGAGGATGGGGCCAGACTCTTTTCAGTGGTGCCCAGCGACAGGACAAGGGGCAACGGGCACAAATTGAAGCACAGGAAGTTCCGTCTGAACATGAGGAAGAACTTCTTCCCTCTGAGGGTGACGGAGCCCTGGAACAGGCTGCCCAGGGAGGTTGTGGAGTCTCCTTCTCTGGAGATATTCAAGACCCACCTGGACAAGGTCCTGTGCAGCCTGCTGTAGGTGACTCTGCTTCGGCAGGGGGATTGGACTAGATGACCCACAGAGGTCCCTTCCAGTGCCTAACATTCTGTGATTCTATGATTCTGTGAAGGGGCCATGAATGTGATGAAGGGACTGGAGCATCTCTTCTATGAGGAAAGGCTGAGAGCTAGGGCTGTTTAGCCCAGCAAAGAGAAGGCTTGGGGGGTCCTCATCAATGTGTACAAAAATTTGATTGGAGGCTGTAAAGAAGACAGCTAGCTCTTTTGAATGGTATCCAGTGAAAGGACCAGGGGCAAGGGGCACAAACTGAAACACAAGAAGTTTTATCTGAACGGGAAACAGTTTTTCAGAGGATGATCAAGCACTGTCACAGGTTGCCCAGAGAGGCAGTGGAGTTTCCACCCTTTGAGATACTCGAAAGCTGTCTGGACAAGGTCCTGGGCAACCTGCACTAGGTGGCCTTGCTTGAGTAGGCAATTCGGACAAGGTGACCCCCAGAGGTCCCTTACTAGCTCAACCATTCTGTGATTCTGTAATGGTTCTGTAATGGTTTGCACAGTTGCATGCTAGTGAGGCTGAAACTAGAACTGGCTAGACTGAAGAATAAAATACAAAATCGTCTCATTTCTGTGAAACCTTCATGGTAATTTTTGCAAAAATTAAGTAATAATGCAGCTTATTTTTCATGCAATTTGACACAAGCTTCCTTTCTTTGTGCCCTAGGTTATTGCATTTTGTGCTATTGAATCATAACTACTTTCGAACTAGGGTTGACTGTATTTCAGTAAAGGCTTAGTTATAAATACTGGTGGCTTCAGAATGGCTGAGCCTTGATGAAAACCAGAGTGACATAAATTTTTCTCACTACTCACACATAACCTGTGATATTATAGACTAAACGCTCACACTGTGCTACCAATCTCTATCCACTTTTTTCAGGTACTAGTAACTTTTTTTTAATTCATGCTTTTCATTAATATGCCTGAATTTCTGCTTCAGTCTCCAGAAAATGAATAGAAATGTTAAGACATGCATTTCTTGTGTATAAAATATAATAAAAAAGTTAAGGTGGGCTGAAGAAGAATTAATGTGTATATAATTTTTAGACTTTCATGGTTTTATATCAGTAGCATATTCTCACAACAGTACCACTGTACAGCTATAATATACCATAGCACTGGTTGGAACGCTGTTTTTTTATAACACTTTTGTGAAGATAAACTATGTAATAGACACGATTTTTAAACAAAAGAATCCGTAGTATACTCATTTAAATAATTGCTTTCTTTGGTGCTTTGGGGATGTGCGTACTTACAAAGAAAAGGAAATAAACATTCATATTTAATTTTTTGTGTAGAACTGACCTTAAATAATGCATCTAACATTAATAATAGAACTTTGCAGAGGAACAAACATTTTACAATAAAAACACCTCTGTACCCTGTTTAATATCTAAATGGAGATTAATGAAAAAGTCTAAGTTTTGCTTGTAAGGATTAGAAGGATAGACTTAAACCCCATTTACTCTGGTAGACAGATCTTCAGCTATTTCTTGATCATGTCATCTAAAAATACACTGATACAGAAAAGACATTACCTGTTGCGGGAAGTTACTATTATTTTCACATGAGCGTATCTCCCTAAAGCTTATATGTATTTGCATATAAGTAGATACACATTTATATGTAAATACATATATACATATATAAATCAATAATTCTGTGTATAATTATATATGTGTAATTGAAAAGTACATAAAAAGTCTTAAAATGGTTTAATAGTACTTGGTTGCTGACCTCTTTTAATGCTGGTATATTCAGTTACATGCATACATTTTCACACAGACAGTTTGTGCATAACAAGCAGATGTATGTTCTATTTGCTCTATTGTATGGCTAACTAAATAGGCCATACTTCCAAACATAAGTGACAGGCAGGCTTTTACTTTGGTTAGCAGTGGATACTGATGATACAGACCTGAGCCAGATCATGCTTTCCTCTTGGACTTCTCAGACATGGTTCTGCACAAGTACTTAGTGTACCTGTAAGTAAGCTTACAAGTCTGTGGATGTTTAACGATTTTTATATATTTAATTCCTATAAAATTAAATTAATAAATAAAAATAAAAATTCATCTAAAATGGTGGAACAATTCCCTTTGGTCTATGTCTTCAGATTAAGATAGCTTTGTATCTGGGTATTTGGTCACACAAAATTATTTCATTTGACATCATATGGTCCTGTGCTTAGGAACATGAGGGACATGCAGACCTTGTAGGATTGGGGATATTGATAATCTTATTTTAATTTCGTCATCAGCAGCACTGTCTAATCCACAAATGTATTCATGACAATAACTGTAGTAAACTGTCTGGTATTAAACATTATCAAAGCAACAGATCCAAATGCAAAAACCAAAATAGCTTTATATCTATGAAGAGATGCCATATCCAAGTCACATAATATGCAGTTATTACTGTTCTGTTGAATGTGTTTCTTTATCGTGTTGTTTGCCGTTGTGTGATTACTACATTTGGTTTTATGTTAGGCATTTCCCTGGCAGGTATTACACATGTTGTAAATATACACCTGTGAATGCCGCAGTAGTAGCCAAATTAATCCTAATAGGGAAATTTGCCGTGTGTGTGTCTCAGTGATTCAGCTGGTCTGCCCATATGGTTGAGTTGATTGCGTTGCACTGATGCATTTAACTATAAAGTACTCAAAGACTTCAGGTTTCTAAAGAGTGACAAACATGGTGCTAGAAAAGACCATCTAGATCATCAGAGGTTCTGTCTTGTTTTTATACTCCAGCAAGTCATCTATGTATCTCATATGGAAACACAGTCACCCGTAGAATAAATTTTCCAGTGAAGTCCTTCTTCTGATTTGAGACAAGGGTAGGGAAACAATTTTAGTTAAAACCCTAAGAAACTTTAACGTTAGTCTAAAATACAAAGAGTGAGCAAAGAGCCTCTAACTCTGAGATATATTTTGTTCAAATTGTTAAAGATTCTGCAAAGTATAAAATTAACAGTGTGCACAAAAAACCTCAAAACACAACCATGCCCCCAAATTCACAAATATAGACAAAGCACTCTCTTCTGAAACTTTGTATAAAGTGACTTTCCTGATTATTTCAACACCACTTCTGGTGGGAAATTTTTTCCTCAAGAAAATACAGGAATATACATTAATGGGAACAGATATGTTTCATCTAAATTACATATATGTGTACTTTTCCATTTGTAGAGCAGAATCACCAGTTTATCTGGTATTATGTACTGTTTCAGTACAATTTTTTCATCATCTATCTTACCGTTTTAATCCTTTCAAACACAAAATATCTATATATGCTGAGCACAGTATCTATAAACATTACATTAAAGGAGTTTTTCTTGGCAGCTGAAAAACAGAGAGAGATTAAGAGTAGCCATATTGCTGGCAAGCCGCTCACATTTGTCATCATCCTGGGCTGACATTGTGGAGGAGAGTCTCGATACATATTTAATTAAACTTCTTGTTCTTCCTCAAATGAGAGCTTAGGATATAGGGAAAAGTAAGATGAAATGTGTGCTGCAACTGAATTTAGCATAATGCATCTATGACTCTCCGTTTTGGAAGGACTCCAGTTCTAAATAACTGGCAGCTAAAAAAAATAGAAAAGGGAGGGGGGACAGGAAGGATTATCCTGTTTACCAAAAGGGTCTTTTATTTTAGTGAGATCAGGAGTTATCTTCTATTGCTTTTACTTTGGTAGAATTAGAATCCGAAATAAAGCTTTAATTTGCTATCTTAAAAGAAAGTGAATGAAACTAAATTAGAATCTTCATAAAATTATAGTAGCACCCAGATGGGTAAGAGAGAATTATCACTCTGTGAATGGAAGAGCTTCTTCCTGAACATGGCAAGTATCACTATCTTGCAAACTTTCTAGAAACTAAACAAAGCACTTAATAAATATAGGAATTTTTTATTGTTTCGGTGTAAATACAAACATGTTGTGAATTATTCTGGATTACCACTAAAAAGGCTACATAATAGAACTAATAATAATATGTACTATCTAAACACAGCAAATACCATGTTATCCTGAGTGTAGATATTTTGCCTATAATAATGCTTTTTCAATTTAACACCTTGAATTCAAGGTTTTCAAGAACCTGCTGAGTGTTAAACAAATCTTTTATGCATTTTTGACACATATTTAAAAAACAACTTTTCCAGAAATTAAAGTTCTGAGCCTGTTCTGCATTAACCTACATCCTGAATAAAGAGCTAAGCCTACCCTCAAGTAGTTAGCACCAGCTCCATTATAAACTGCAGAAAGTAGACCTTCCCTTTCCATGTTGCAATTAGATTTTCCTTTTCAAATATCCCAAAATGAATGATATAACAGAGTTAGAGAATACTTTGACATCTCCTGCCCATGTCCCAGAAGGTAAAAGCAAAGTCACTGGTTTCTGTAAAGTATTTAGATGCTTATGTATGGGAATGGATGCTTATCATCAGGTGTATATCTGAAAACTTTTTCTACATCCTTGAGGCCAATACACATGATTTTTGCCATTACCAGGAGAAGGATCCAGACTCTATACTGACCTAGCAGTGCAGGATCACGGGACTTGTCTGCAGTTGCCTCAGCCAGAGCTGGTTGGATCTTGGTTTAACAGTTGTGCAGTGGTCAGTGGCTGCTGCCTGACCTGTTTTAGCCTGAGCCCTGGGAATAACCTGTGTGGTAAAGGCCTGAGAGCCCCAGGGCCCCACTGTGCCACAAACTACGGCTGGTTGGGGTAAGAGGGCTGGGGGAGGCTGGCAGCAACTTTCAAACTTCAACCTGGAACCAGTGAAAAGGAAGCAAAGTGTGTCACGAAAACAGAAATTAACCACAAGCAGGCCCCAAGATTAAAGAGAAAGAAAGCAATGACATCAGCATCCTGTTTCTCCTAGAAAGAGGAGGAAGAAGCCTCCGCCATTGACTTCATGCTTCTCTCAGCAGAGAGGACAGGGCACTGTCAGCTCATCACAAACTCCTTTTCCCTCTCTTCTTCTCAAGGAAGGATTAAGTGTTGACTTTTAGGGATGTTTGTTAGATGCAAGCACTAGATGAGAGAACAGGGATAAATACTGGGAGTGTCTAATTGTTTTTTGGAATAACAATTTTAGTTATATTGTTAATGAGGATTTTCAAAATTAAACAATCTGGACTAATAAACTGTTAAAACATTAATTGGACTAAGAACAAATTCTTATCTCTGTGTGTAAGATGTATTCAGTTTTGCTCTTCAGAAGATTTTGGAGTGTAAGAAACTTTTTGTCTACATTTCTTAAGTACACAGCAGCCTTCCTTCTGTACAGCATCACTCAACAGAAAGAAATTTTCTGTAGTAAAAGCTGTACTGTTTGTGACCACCTTAGATAACTTTGGCTGAGTGTTTCCCAGCTTGGTGAAGCATGTCTTCATTCCAGATTAGTATGTAGCTTATACTACATTTTTTTATGCTTTTGAACCCTCTGGTACTGAGTAATGAATCTGGGTCTCAGATATAGTTTTCCCTAGGAATTTTTCGAATCAAACCCATGAAACTGCTGTGACTCAAAGAAAACTCAAAGCTTGTTCATGGTCTGAGAGTGGCTACTGGATTGTAGCTACCATGAATTTAGGTGTTATTTAGTCCTTTGCTAGTTGATTTGTGAACTGTAAGGGATCTTAGGCAAGAGCTGAGTGCCTAGGTGCTCAGATGCAGTGCATGTGTACATACTCGTATTTAGGTAGTTACGGCACTTGGCTTCAGGACGATGTTATGGCACTTGTATTCAGGAGGCTGTTCAAGTATTTATATTTAACTACAAGAATTCATTGCTTATAAACAGAGACACTGGTTAATTTGTGCAGTCTCAGGCTCAGCATTAGGGAGCAGGCTTTCTAACTCACTCAGTGACCAGCAACATGCACAGAACCTTACATATAATAGTTAAAATATAGAAATGAATGTTGAATGGCATGTTCATATAAAAAGTGACTTATGGGGTTTTAACCTGTGAGAAGAAGCTAGCATTACAATTTTGGGATATCCTTTGGAAAAAAAAAAAGTGCGTATTTGCCATGTGTGTATATGTACATGTAAGTGTGCATACACGTGTATGCTTTGGTTTCTTAAAATAGCTGCTTTTGTATGTTCAGCCCCTCATGATATGCAGCTTAGTGGTAATGAGACAAAACTATGAGATCCTCATACAGGCCTACAGATGTTCACTGAAGAGCATATAACCTTGCAAAACAAAATCACAGTTTAAAGCTGTTGAAATTTTCTGAAAATTAATTATTGTGGGAAAATGATATTTTGTTTGGAAAAGATTTCTCACGTTTCTATAATAGTATCTGCAGACAGAGAAAGACTGCAGAGTAGCCAATAGTTGGTGTGCTCATTATGTGGATGCCAAATGTCTTTGCTCTGCTCTAGATTATACTCACAGATACCTGAATTTAGCTCAGAACCTGGAAACAACAGGAACAGCAGAGAAGGCTATGGAATTTAATGTATACTTGTTCCCAACAAGAGTTTATTACATCATACATTTCCCACAGATTAAGGACTAAAAAGTCCACCTTTTTGATAAGTGTCCTCCTGACTCCTTTGGGAGGAGAAAACTGCAATGAAACGCCATACTTCTTCCACCAGTTTAAAGGCAGAGCTGATCATTTACAGTCTATGCAGTGGGAAGGGTTGTTCTGTGGCTCTGTATTGACAATGGGAATAATACAGAAAAGGACAAGGACAAAAAGAAAAGGAAGAAAGGAGCTAAAGTTCATCAAAGCAGGAATCAGCCAATACTCTAGGTGCCACTTCATCCTTGTGTGAAGCTGTGTGAATAAGCACACTGTCAGCTCCTCGGAGCAAATCAGATTACCTTTCTGCTCTGCCATTGTGGTAGGTATTCAGTAACATTGTCATGGTAATTGCCAGAGTGCTACGCCATCAATTCCCACCTCATCAGGGGCTAATCTACTTGCTTATCAACTGGGAACTTGTGAATTCTAATGCGTGTAGGAGCACTTGTTGATAGGAGAGAAAGCAGGGATAGATCAAGCAGGAACACTGTTTTCATAGTCTTGCAAACACTTTTTATAACAAGCAAACCTTTAGTTAATGTATCTTCTAATTCAACTAATGAAACTCCTATGTATCTAGGACAATCATAAACAGTTCTCATGATCATTTTGGTTTTAAATGATATCTTTTTTCAAGAACTTGTAGTTTCATGAGCCAGACACCTCTGATAGTTGTTCATTATAGCATAGCCCTTCAGAATAATTAGTTTAGACAACGAAATCTCATTTATCATCATCTCACCTATATTAATTTCTTACATGACAGTGGACATCTTAATATATTAATCTGATTCCAGACAGTTTGGAGTTGCATATACCCACAAAAGTACGTGTCCACAGGCAGAGAGCAGCAGTGAACATAAAAGGAGTAAATTTAAAACTGAAGCAGAGTTCACTCAGTCCATCCTGTAGTTACCAGGTTTTCCCCGACGTTATTATCTCAACCTCTTGAGCTGTAGTAAAAGCACACTTTACAAAAGTGTGAGAACATGAAACTGTATTCTAAACTTCTAGTGCTATCTGAACTGGCAGCTGGATTTTAATTCTCTACAAGACCAAATCAATTTTAAATTGCGTTCTTTTTCTTGATAACATGCTCATTTCCTGATACATATTGGCATCAGCTTAAGATGTGATTCTGCACACCCTGGGAAAACCTGATATATAATGAATAATGTTTGCCTTTTTTGTTGTAGTCATAACATTTTATGCTTGTGTGACAGACGTTTTCTTTGTTGTTATTTCACAGTTTATATACAAGCATAGACAAAATGAGTTAGGTAGTTTAAAATCAAACCAGAAGACTTACTACTGAAATAGAAATTCTGAAAATCCGTATAGGATTTCCCATCAATAGACAATTATGATGATGTAGTCTTATGTGTCCATGGCAAGCACAGTCATATACTAAGTCATTTTATTCAAGATTATTTTTAACTGCATTAAGTTCAGTTACACTTAAGCATGTGCTAAGTAATAAATTTAGACAGCGTTGTTGAACTAGGAGCTTACTGAACATACACGTTTTCAAAAAAGTTCTGTAAAATAAGAAGAGCGGAAATGATACTCTATATTGTGTATCTAGTACAGGTGTTTAGATATCGGATGAATATTTATGTAATAAAGATGAAAAAAGTGATGTGTTATGGGAAATGAGACATATCAAGGGAATCTGAAAGTTACATCATTATATTGATTTATATAAATATGTACTATCTTAGTTTACATAAATATTTATTACCTTAGTTATTATATTATCTTTGACATGTGAGTATCTCTGCACAGGCAATAGAAACAACTAGGTAAACCTTAGAAGAGATTCATCCCATACTAAAAGAAATGCTTAAGATATATCAGAGGAAATGCCTATAAATTGACCTTGACTACAACTGGAGCCTAATTTTCAGGTGATTTTTCGTAGAGTAAATATATTTAACTAGGGAGATTGAATCCCTGCTTTCAGTAGTATTGAGAAAGACAGAAAGGCATGTCCTGGAGGAGTAGAGATCTAAACATCCAATCTATGTTTGGGGCACTGTGAAAAATAAGTTCCATTTTATCCTTTTATATCTCCATTTCAATATAATGTGATTGTACAAGTGTAACATTATTATTTAACTACTGTTGTTGGGAGAAAGATAATGCAAAAGAGCAGCAAAAGTGTCAGAAGATGACCCTCTGTTCAGAAATGAAGCCAGGTGAATATCTTTTTCCAAAAGGCTGTCATAAACCTTTGCTGATCTGTGCTAGTTTTATAAAACTTTAGGCTACAAATATGGAAACATTATACAGAGAAGTTATATATTTGTTGCTCTGAAAAGTTTTTACCTCCCCCTATAAACAAGGCAACTCTAGGGAATAATGAACACAGATAAGACCTGATCCAAAGGACACAAAATGAAAATTTTAAAGATTAGAATTCAATATTGAGGAGTTGTCAGGAGAATTTGACCAAAATCTTTCTTCTTTTTGTACTTCTTAATTCTGGAAAACTGCTTGTTTGGATGTGAAATGACAAGTAAGAAAAGCAATCTGTCCACGCTATTAATTATTAATATTGTTGATATCCTTCAAGGATGCAAGAAAGTAGTGTCCAGAGTACAACTAAGAATGTATAATTTTCTATTCCAAAATAAGGAATTTATTTGGTCAAAGAATTTGATAGTTGTTGTAGAGCCTCACTTTTCTTTAAACAAGATTTCTAATAGATTTAAAGGAATTTAGAGAAGTCATTAAGAGCCAATAAATTAAATGTTATCGTCAGCCAGAACATCCCAGGACTGCTGACCAATGTTGTCTTTTCTCATCCCTTCAACAATCAAGCTTCCCATATACTTCCATTTGGAGGTTTCTGTCAATTTTTGTGATTTCATGCACCATTAATTGAATTGATAGGTCTTAATGAAACCCACAGAATTCTGATAATTTTTTACTTTTTCCCTTTCAAGATGTTTATACATTTAGTTTGTGAGTTAGGTGAGCACTAAAATTAATATTTTTAGTTTTCTAGAATTTTAATTTGGAATCCCTGTGTTTCCCATTTTCTGAAGCTATATCGAATACACTTTCAAGCTTTTCCTCTAAACTGAACTACAGCATACTACTAAGAAAGTCATAGAGAAGTTTCATACAGAATTCTGCCACTACTTCCATTTCTCTTTTCTCAATTGAATAATATATTATTCCTAATCATCCGTAAGTTGCACTGTGATTCCAGGGTTGGCAATAGGCTTCCTTTCAGAAAACTGGTTCAGAGCTGTCCCATTTTTCTGTTACCATCCTCCCCAGGGCTCTGACTTCTGTAATTTATGCCCCAGTTTGGTGTCACTTGGTTCTGTGACCTTGACACAGTTTTACTAGTAGTTGTTAAATTATGAGAAAGTCTGTGAAAGGAAGATATGCAAAACGAGTAAAAGCACAGACAGAAGTACAACTACTGAGAAAATATTAGCAGCTCAAGCATTCACAAGGAGAAATACTGATGTGAAACTTTACAAAAATCCCAAGGATAAAATCAGATAATCAGGAGACAAGAGGTCAGAGAGCCTGACTTTCTCACCTAACTCTGGCTGGCCTGCAGACATGCATCAAAGATAGTGAACATACTAATTTTGGCTTAGAAGTTTGCTGGTTCTTGTGATTTAACATCTGTGTTGGCCAATAAATATCTTTGCACTCTTCAGTTGTGTATATTCTGTTTGCAGAGTGTCCTTTGGAATGGCAAAAAACTGTCTGTAGAAAGCGATTTGGAAAGGAAGGATTACAGTTATCATGTAATTACTATGTGTATCTTAAAATATTAAAAGAGTCAAAGATATCACATCTCTGAAACAGATGTTGGAGCTACCTTTAGGTAGCACTTTTGCTAGCAGTGTTGTCACAAATCACATGGTTCTAGAAATGGTGTGTCTTTCTTCCAAAAAATTCCTCCAAATCCTAGTTGAGGCATACCAGTGTATTATGTTTATAAACAAAAATGTTCAGTATTTTAGTCTCATTACTGAGGTATTATTTCCTGATGAATACTAAAGTCTTTGTTCAAAATGTGCTTTTCTTCCACTGACATCCTAAATTTTAGATCTGAACTCCAAATTATGCTGGAAGTAAGGGAGAAAATCTGAAATCACAGAGAAACAAAACCATTGCAATAACAGGTTGTGCTGGTTTTGGCTAGGATAGAGTTAATTTTCTCAGGAAGCTGGGAGGGGACACAGTAAGAACAGCTGACCCAGACAAGCTATATGGGATATTTGATACTTTATGAGGTCATGCTTAGTATTTAACTGGGGGAGCTGGTCAGGGAAGGAGGATCACTGCTCAGGAGCAGGCTGAGTGTTGGGCAGTGAGCAAAACTGCGCAGTGTATCCCTCGTTTTGTATATGCTTTTTATCAGTGTTATTGTTGTTATTCTTCTCTTCCTTTGCTGTTCCTTTAAATGGTCTTTATCCCAAGCCACGAGTTTTGCCTCTTGCTTCTGATTCTTCTCCCCATTCCACTGGGGGGGGGAAGAGCGAGCAAATGGCCGCATGGTTCTTTGTTCCCAGCTGGGGCTAAACCATGACACAGGTTTGTTATTTGAATGTACCCGTAATTGCAGGTTAGTTCTAGATATACTTGAGGGTCTAGACGCTACAGTTTGGATGTTGAGGAACAAAACCAAATTACTCTTTTAAAGTTATTTGTAACAATAAAGTAAAAATAAAAACCACTGCACCATAATGAAGAACCAGGTCATGGAAAACCAAAGTAAAATCTGGCTTACAGTTGTATCACTTTACTAAACTACGTAAGCACCAGATGTGACCCTAATTGCTTTGTACAGTCAATTAAAGGTTTTCTACTGAAAGTTCTAGAACGCACTTTACTGAAGAAATAGAAACTCTCTTGCTAAATTAAACCAATCGAAGTGGAAATGAGAAGGTTTTTGTAATACGTACATTCGCAGGGACTGTCCATAAAACTCTGCATATCATTTGTCCTGTCTGAGTACAGGCAACGGTATATCTTACAGCTTCTCCAGGTCAACTGGTCAATTAGAGCCATTAAATCATTTCAGAATTTTATATTCACAAATGTACCCTTGCAGAAATGTTACCAGCATGTCCATTTCTCTCTTTTTTGCACCTGCATAAAGTACACAGCCAGTCTTGAAACCGCTGAGGACTGAAGCCTGCACTCAGTGGATGCAGAGCCTCTTTCCCAGGCAAAATACTGACTATAATAATCATGTAAAGTAGTCAAAATATTTTAGGTGAAACTGTAAATAATTATTCTGAACATAGAATTGGGTGCTCTAGGCCTCACAATCAGAGACAATTACACCTAAGTTTACAAGACAACAGCAGCTATTGGCAGATAAAAAAATGTAGAAAATCACAGCTATAGCACCACAACTATCAAAATGCATTTTCCTGTCTTTTCCATTTGAATTGTCCAGAAAGAATAATTTCTTTCTTCTGAAATGAAGAAGTCCATTTACTTTGACTGGATATACATGTATAAAAAAATTATTTCCCATCCTAATCAGAATTTCAAATCCCGTGTTTATGAAGCACCGTGTGATTTGTTCCCAGGAACTGCAGCAAGCAGGTAATTTTTTAAATCCAATTATTTTTTAAATGCTTTGTAGCAGATGCTGTAAACTCCTTCCTAAGTCTGATGAGCCTAACAGCTTATACGAAACCAGCATAGCTCTGCTGTCTTTCAATACTCTCTGCAGGTAAGAGTATAATCTTTCCCCTAACTAATAGTGATGCATGATAACTTGTACTGTAGTATTTTAGGATTTTGACACACTGAAACATAAGTAATGACTGCAGTATACTTAAAGGGCTCTGAGCTCACTTTTCGATAAGGTCACGTAGTTTTCTTAATCACTTTTGTCAGCTATGTTAACCTTCAAAAACTGTTTCTGCTTACTGGAATTAGGACAGTTAAACCTGTAAATGCTAATTTATTTCTTTCTCCTGCTTCTAGGCAATTAGTATTTTGTTTTCTTTTGCTTAAGCTATGTCAATTTAAGCTAAGTGCTATATTGACCTATTTAATAGTACTGGAGTGTTGATGTGACACTTCAGAATGAAAGGTTTTCCTCTTCCAAGTACTGAGCGGCAGGTAGAAGTTAGACTAACAATAAGATAAAATAAAAAAACAGTATTTGAAGTGTAAAGGAAAGAACTGGAACTAGCATGCAAATGCCTTTAGGAAAGTCCTCATGTTTTTTAAGAGCTGGAGGAGTAGTTGGATACTACCCATATAGCTCCGTCTACCTTTGCCTGGATATGTGAGATCTTAAGGAATAAAATCAGGCTTTGTAGTCAGTGGAATCATATGACAGAGCTCCCTTCTCCAGCTAGTATACTGCTAATAGAAAGCTGGTAGATGGTTTTGTGACTTCATAAGGCTTGGTGCGAAATGTACGTGAAAGAAAAAAGCTAGGCTGGCAAGGAAGTGAAGTTTCAAAAGGAAATAACAAAATGAAAGAAAACTTGTTGCTGCAGGTTACTGCAGAGAAAGTGGACACTTGGCAAGGTCTGTTCCTTGTGGCAAGAGGAGACCCTGTAAAGCATGTGAACACACTTGTGACTCCAAAAAAAGGGTAGTAAAATTACTAAAGAATAGAATAGAATAGAATAGAATAGAATAGAATAGAATAGAATAGAATAGAATAGAATAGAAATTTCAGTTGGAAAGTACCTAGGATGATCATCTAGTCCAACTGTCTGACTCCTTCAGGGCTGACTAAAAGCTTAAGCATGTTATTAAGGACATTGTCCAAATGCCTTTTTGAACACAGGCTTGGGACATCGACCACCTCTCTAGGAAGCCTGTTCTGATGTTTGACCAGTCACTTGGTAAAGAAATGTTTCCTAATGTTCAGTCTAAACCTCCTCTGTGCAGATTTGAACTGTTCTCTGAATGCCATTGAAAAGAGCTGGTTCTGTCTTCTTTGCATAATGGCTCTCTTCTTTACATCCTCCCATCAGATCTTTGTACACATTGATGAGGACCACCCTGAGCCTTCTCTTCTCTGGGCTAAACAGCCCTAGCTTTCAGCCTTTCCTCATAGGAGAGATGCTCCAGTCCCTTCATCACCTTCATGGCCCCTTATTGGACTCTCTCCAGCGTGCCCCTATTTCTTGTACAGGGGTCCCCAGAACTGACACAGTACTCCTACACACAGCGCAGGATACCATCAGCCACGTTTCCCACAAGGCCACTTTGCTGGCTCATGTTTCTGCCCCCGTGACACAGGACTGTTCTGCCAAGCCTCTTTGCAGCTGGGCACCCCCCAGCAGATATTGGTGTTGGGGGTTGTTCCTCCCCAGGTGCAGGACTTTACATCTCTCCTTGCTGAACTTTGTGAAGTTCCTGTCAGTGCATTTCTCCAGCCTGCTGAGGTCCTTCTGGCTGGCAGCATAACCCTCCAGTGCATCAGCTACTCCTCCCAGTTTTGTACCATCAGGATACTTGTTGAGGGTACACTCTGCCCCATCATCCAGATGCTTAATGCAGATGTTGAACAAGACTGAACTCAGTATTGACCCCTGGGCTACACTGCTAGTTATTTGTCTCCAGCTAGACTTCATGCTATTAATTCTGTAGCTGGAAAAAAGAATATCTGTCCTCCCCTTGTTATTGAAAACAAAAATAACACTGAATGGTTCATTTTGCAAAGCACCTTGCTGTTATGAAAATGCCAAGAGATGGGTCATATTAGTCAGATGTAGGTTAAAAAATAGTATCATATTAACAATAACAAATAATGAAAGAAAACACAGACTGTTGCAGAAAAATGAAAGTAATTCCAGCAGACAAATAAGAAAAGACTTCAAATAAAAGTAATGAAAACTTCTCAGAAAGATAATTGTCATGGAAGAATGCACTCCATTTGCACAACAGTACATAGAAGTATAAAAGCAATAAGGAGTGAAACAAAAATGTTCATGGATATAGAATTTGACAGTGTATTCTCTGCTTCCTGTACGGATATATAAAGTGTAGTTTGAGGAACTGTCACTCTCAGGGTAATATGCCAAACCAAATTTTATCACAGGTCAAAGAATACGTATGACTGCAGAAATAAAGCTGGCAGTGATCTATGAGGACAAAAGGGCAACGTTACTATTGAATGTGCTGAAGATCAAAAGATGGGATGCTCTTCTGCAGGTGTTTTCTTGCTTTTACACTGACAGATGTCTAAAACTGTGCAGGCTGTAAGAAAAATGCCCTTAAAAAATACTCAGTCAGAGTATCTAATCAAAATAAAGGGGGGGGGGGAGGAGTGGTAAATATTTGTGTATATGTAAATAGCACATGAAATTCACTGACGTCACTTGGGTGGATGTTACAGGCACTGTAGATGGGACCCTAGAACTGGAAAGAAACTCCTAGGCAATCAAATCCAGGATCCCAGTACTGGAAGTTGCTACTTTTAAACTAACATTCGTAACTTTTTCAAACCTTACTAACCTACAAATTCAGCTTTCTGCCTCCGAGGTTTGAAAGCTATTCTTCAGCTTCATTTCTTAATTGCCTAGAAAGCATTGTCCTAGTTCCCCAAATTTAAACACGAGATGTTATTTGCAAATTTTTTTTTACTCTATCTGATTTTAATGTTTCTCCTTATGGTTTCATCAAATTTCTGGGAGCAAGTAGTTTTATAATTGCCTACAATGACAGGATCGTTTTAATCTTGGTATTTAAAATATTTCTTCATAGTCAGATTTCTTGTTAAGTAACTAATACCTAATCATAATTTTTTATCCTAGTCCTTAGATCATCTAGTGGGTTTTTGTACATTTTTTGATCCTTTAATACCTTATATCATTACGAAATATCACTACAAATTTTTTTGTCTTTGTTGAAGGAACATGTATATTACATAAAACTAATCCTAAGATCAGTTTGGAGGAACTTCTCTAGAAACCTTTCTATAAGCTAAAAATTGTCACTCTAAAAAAATCTACTGAAATGTCCTGTTGGTTTATTAACATCATACTTCCTTCTATTTGAATCAATCCATATTTTCCTCCAGTTTAATTAATAACTTATAATGGGTATTAAATATCTTGTTGAAATTCTAGATAAAACAAATTTTTTCATTCAAACTACTGAACCTTTAGATCTGCTTGCTGTCGGATCACCCATGCATGTTAAGCTTGCTCTCTACAGCCACCCTGAGTAAATAAGCCTGTGTGATTCAGTGTCAGTGAAGTTACATAGATGAGTAAGGTTGAATAACTCTGATTCCTGAAAAGGTGTGAAACAAACAGCTTTTCCAGCAGTTATTTATGACCAGTGATTGAGAAATTACATCTTCAAAAACTTGGAATATCGGTAGCAGCCAGTAGGACTTTGCCAAAAAGTCCCAGGACAGCAAACCTGGGAAGTAATAATCAATGTTCAATAAGTTTGAGTTAGTGAGTGAGCTGGAAATCCAATGTAATCTTCTTCACAGCAAAAATTCTTCATAACTTCTTAAAGTGATAGAATGACTTACAAATAGAGGATGAAACATCTAATATATAAATATTTATCTACATATATATATTATTGGGAGTGAGTGTGTTTTGGCAGCTACAGACTCCTGTTGTCAAGACTTCAGAATAACTTTATAAAAAAGGTTAAAGTGGAAATGTATTATAAGTGGGGTGTGAAGCTGACTTGTTACCTCACTTGTTGGGTTTATTTTTCATGTTAAAATAGATGAGCCAGAGAAAACCATATCAATTTTACTACACAAATGCAGGTTTATTTGCTTGTTGCGCTAGTAAAATCAGTATCCTCTGGAGCTAATACACCAGCGTTACAGACAGAAATTATTTTTTCTATCATTATTTTCAGGACTGTATTTGTATTAGTTTTTTGAAGGATAGAATGAGAAGCATACGAAGGAATAACAGTTCTCCAAAATGAAGACTCTTCATGGAAATATACAGGGTTTTAAGGAAGCCTTTGCTGGGGAGATGTCTCAGTTTCTGGCTGTAAAAAAGCAATGGACACTCCAGCACAGCCAATAACAGGCAGCTTACAAAGGCCTTTCCTTAGCACATCAGAAATCCCAGTCTGTGTGTCTTTTCTGACTGATGCTGAACTGTGGCTCACATGACGGTAGAGTAACATAGTAACAAGAGCATTTCACTTTGGGAAACTTTAACAGTTTGTGGTACAAGCAGAACTACTCTATATCCCTAAGTGAACAGTGGCAAAACTTAGTAAAGCTACAGTTAATGGACTGTGCCCTCTGGTTCTTGCAAATATAACTTCGGTTTCATTTCAGTTCTTGAATTTAAGCACGTCAACTTGTATTATGTATAACAAGTATATGAGGAGTCCACAGACGTGAATGTGTGTTTTGTTTCTTTTGGGATGCTGGTGAACAAAGAGTTCACAGTAATAGTTTGTGCTACCATAAGCTCATACTATAGAAATTAAGTGAATTAGCACTGTATTTGACCACATTGATTTTTTTGTAGTATACTGAAATTTGTGAAGATGATACAGTTTCAGCACCTGTTTTATAACCTGAGTTATTCCATTCCTTACAATATAGTATCATTTATTTCAAGTTTTATGTTTGACTTCTTTGTTATTTCACATATTCACAACCTCAGAAATACTGTTTAGGTTTTTTCCAAGATGTTGCTGAAATGGGTGGAGATGCTACTGTACAGTCTCAAGAAATTGTGCTTCCAGTCATCAAACTGACAACTTTCATCAGGCTGTATCAGATGCATTAAGACAATGGATGTTGTATCAGAGTGGATAAGCACACTGGATTTTATCTTCACAAATAGAATATGAAAAAGGAAGTCCCTATATAATAAGTTCTAATTCTGATCTAGCATAAAAGTTTATACTTTTTTTCTGAAGTGGCCATATATCCTAAAAGATGACCCATAGTTTAAAAATGAACCTTTATTTTCTTCCAGATAAATGTGCACTGATTGTAGTAGAACAGATTACATTTTAAGACTATCAGAATGAAATAGCCACACGTATGGTAGCTGGATATTTATAACTTCTATATCTAATCTTTGTCTAAGAGTCATACTTTTCTGTGATTCTAAGTAATGTGCATGGAATTCAATTTCAGACTATTTCAGACTAAAACTTTTTTAAAAACAAATTTACTTCTTAACTGAAAGAAACATTATCAACTTAGGTACATCATTTATGTGTGGAACTGGCGTGAGCTGTTGGTCTTAGCCATGTTAGATCCTATTTTCTCCAAAAAATGTTTCTTGGGGAGAAAGTAAAGGTTTTCACTCTGTGTAAAATAATGTTTAGTCAAAGAAATGAACAGAATTTACTTGGGACTACTTATAGACCAAGGGGTGTTTTAGTGCCCTAGTTGTTAGTCAATATGTAATCTGCCTAAACATCTGTTCTGTTTCAAGCCGAGAGCACACCTCATGCCGCACAAATAGTAACAATAGCAGATACAACAGGTCCTGACTGGAAAAGCTGGGTGTCAAAGGTGAGAGGAATTTCTTTAATAAGCTCTCTTATTTGTATGATCGTTTCCATGAGCGTACCATAATATTTATCAGTATGGCTTGTCATACAAATATTGAAGTGGGAAAAAATCTGTTAACAACCGTGTGCAACTATTATATTTTTCTTTAGCCAGTTTTGACTCTAAAGCCACATTTTGCCAGCCTTGATTTTGTGTCATTCTTTGTTTGAAGATCACTTTCAAACTTATTTCCAACATCTGAAATTTTGGCTGGTATTTTTTTGTAAACATTGACACTATGCTAATTATGGACCTGTGTTGTGAATGTTTTTAATGCTTGCCACAAGTTTAACAAGATGCTGTATGTCAACTCTTGCGGCGTTGTGAGAATTTCACGGATTTAAAACATACGCAACAAAATTAAACTAATGTGTATATTATTTGCATGCAAATCCTGTAGAGAGAACAAGAGTTTATTTACACACACACACACACAAAAAGGAGACGTAAAGGTCTAAAGGTGAAAAGTAATAACATCTGAGTACCCATGTAATATGTGAAATAATTGGACAAAATACTATCCTTTTATCATCTTCATAAATGGAAATGGGAAAAAACAAACAGAAATATTCAAGCATAAGTTCACTAGCTGATTTCTAGTTGTGCTAAGATAGCAACAAAATTTAAATGAAAATTTCTGACATCTAAGTTTAAGGGAGATGGTTTATCATTAGTTTAGCAGAGAGCAAAGAAGGGATCTTTGGCTGGTGCTGAGTTTCAGGAAAAGAAATGTGAGGGTATTAACAGGAATTTTGTGTCAGAACAGTATTTCTTGTCTCTGGAGGAGCGTGCACAGACACGGCCTGTGGGCACCATTCCTGCTCAGGGAGGTTCCACTATCTGGGTTGCACAGACCAGGGAAATATCTATTAATTGTTGAGGCAAAAAAGTTCAAAAGAACCTTTCCCTCCAAAATGGGTGTGTAAGATTCACAGAAAGAGATTGAGTGTATCATTGGTACTTATTAGTCCTTTTGCAAACAGTAGATATTTAAAATTATTTAAATCTGTTTATTTTGCAGTAAATACAGAATTTTGAACACTTTGTGAATACTTGATTGAAGCCAGTTTGCAGAACTTACTTCAGCTTTGGATCACATTGGCAGTAAGTTGTGGGCACACTTCAAACTCGGGCTGGCTATTTCCAATCCGTTCAACAACTTCTCTCAAAAAAGTTACACTGGAGGAACAGAATGTATTGGAGTATCATTATCGAATTACCAGCTTGCCAGATATTTCATGAACAAGTGGAAACTAGAAAAATCATTTGTGACATGGGCACCAAAATTATAAGGTTTCCAAATAAATGTTAGTAGAGTTTTGTGAAATGAACCAAGTGTCCAGTTAGGCTCTGTTTTTTAACAGCATCTCTTTCACACTGGCCATGCTCACAGGTATAATAAACATATGGGTTTTGTTGGCTTGGTCAAACTGTTTCTAAGGTTTTCACGATAACTTCCTATCACAAAGCAGTTAGCAAACTGATTCTCCTACTTAGACAATTTCAGTTCCAGTTTGAATAAAAAGTAATTCAGTAAAACAGATCCATGGACTTTGAATTCTTAAAACATTAAATATTTCCAGAATTATTCTGTAAATTACAGTTATTTCTATCCAGTATGCATCGTAATTATATCTTTGTCCTGTATGAACTGTGTTCCTCTTTCAGTACACGCAACTTCAGCTCCAGTCACGAACAGCTTTAGAGATCGATGCGTACACTAACAAAGCATCACTCCAGACACATCGTAAGATATCTTCGAACACGCATTTCTCAGGTGTGGCAAACAGAAGACCTTTGATACCTGTAATAACTCTGTTTGGTTTGTTTTGGTAAAGATGGCATCTGAACTATTTTTTCTGATACTAGTGCCAATTATCGCATCCTTTTAGCTGTTTCTCCTGGAATCAAGTTTTTATCCTTTGTTTCTATGTAGTGCAATACCTCAGACATCATAAGAAATCACAAGGATTTCTCTATGATGTTCATTGATTTTGCTCTTACAGTTTGAATTAATCTCCCAGTAGAATTCATTGTAATTATTATTTTTATATTGGATTTCTACTAGATTACACAGTTATTTCAGTGATTAGAAACTCTAAGACAAACTCCTGCAGTGTTCAGCAGGATATGTAAACGCTACATATTTTTTAAGTTAGAAAATAGAGATGTTTTGGGAAGGAACATGAGTGAAAAGACCAAAGGCAATTTGATGGTTAAACATCAACCATTTTGTCTTTAACTCACTTTCAGATTAATACGGCTGAAAAAATGTGCCAATTTGCCTTGTAATTCGAAATTTCTGACAGAACTCCATAATCCTGAAACAAAATGTAATATAATGCTATTGATTATTATTATTTGCTTACTTTACTCACAAACAGAATAAAACTCCCAAGTGCTTACCATGTTGTACAAAACATGTTTGCAAGTGTCTTAGGGTACTAAATGTTTGTTAGAAATCTGACAATTCTAATCTAAGGAAGCTTTACAATTTTCTTTTCTTGTTGCCGAAGGCAAAGTCTGATGAAAGCAAATCTAAGCACCATATCTTATTTGCAATATTTGCCACTATACAAGGCCTGTCTGTGTAGACCTTTCTAGTTTTAATGCTACAGAATTGAGAAAAAGATCTGTAAAGGTGGCTGTTACTATGAGTATTCTAGAAAATAATTGCTCAATTTCAGAGCACAATCTACAATAACTGTATTTGGTTTGTGCTGTTTGTGCAGTAATAATCTGATGAACTAAATAAAAAGAGATAAAAATCAGGATTGTTCTGGTGAATTGCCTCAAATTTTGGATTTATTATGACTAGGCAAGAGACCCAGGTTACTTCTTCTACCCCAGAAGAATAATAAGACCTACTAATGGGCTCTCACAGTTTTTTCCTTAACTGCTATGGTGCTCTGTATATTATATTAAAAATAAAGAAAAACAATTATAGAAGAGCAATCATGAAGGGATTATTTTCCTCTCAGCTGAGAAACAGATTTATAATAAATGATTTAAAGGTACATTACATAATTTTGATTTTACATTCTTTGTTTCCAATTAAAAGTGTATGTGGGAAGAGGCCAGCTCAGGCAAAAATACTGTTTTACAAATATACAACAGTCTTCTTTGGTGAAAGAATGTTGACATTGCCATTTAACATGCATTCAAAGGATTTACTTTCGTTTTTGAAAAAACATAGCACTTATCCAATTATAAAAAAAGCAAGGATTAATGTATATTTTACTGTCTGCTAATGGGTTTAAGATACACACACACATATATATAATTTCTTTGTATATACAGCTGGGACATTAAATTTTAGTTGGATCAAACCAACAAAATGTTTCTGGTGGCTCTAGCACAAGAGCAGGTACTGACTTTTCAAAACACTTCAAGGCCTAGAGGTAAGCGCTTGAAAGTTTCACTTGAGAACCTGTGAAAGTGTCCCTTAGTTTCTCATGTCAGACCTACATTTAAAACCAAGATATTTTATATATATATATATATATATATGCAAACACACGCATACACCTTACATACCTTTTATTTTTTAGGTCCGGCTTCTGCTGCAGTATAGCTAAAGGAATTAAAAGATAAAAATGTTCCTTGCTGTTCTCTAAGGAACCATCTCACAAACAGAGAGAGGTTTTCTGGCAGACTCGTTGAGAGTAAGCCTACTGTACGAATGGAAGTGGAGCAGACGAATTAATTCTTCCCTGCTGCTGATGTTTTCTGCTTTTGTGATGGAAATTGATAACATGAAGGTTACATGCATTTTGGCCCTCTGAAACATGCCCAGCAGAGCTTTCTGGAGATTGCAATTCTAGTGAGACAAACAGCATGACTACTCACATAATAGCACTTCACCAGAATACCCCAAATTCTTGTAACTCTAAAAGTCTAGAAGGAGAGTCTTCTTTGCTTGACTGAGGACCAAAAGGGTTCCTTGGAACTAAGCCATCACCTTTATTAATGAAAACCATGCAAAGCGGTCATTTTCTGGGGAAAAACTGTAGCATTTTAGTGATTATTAGAGAAAACAAGTATTACTGAATGAATAACTCCCCAAAGTATTTTTTTTATAATTCTATTTTTCAAAAAAATGAACTTAAAAATATATTTTAATAAATAACAAAAAGTATCTGCAAGATTCTGCTTCTGCTTCAGTGTCTGCTGATTTCACTTCTGATTATTCTTTATTGCCTTGACTCTCCATTAAAAAAAGTATACCTTTGGAAAAGCTGTCTCAGGACCATTTTATAATGATAAATGTGCTAGGCACTGCTTGCTTTTGTTCCTCATTTGCTGCCAGGCACCTGAGCACTGAAAATAGCAAGTCACCTCTAAAGATGTGCCAAGTGACCGTAGCTAATTTGAGAACCCTGTGTCATTTTCAGGTCTGTGCACACCACAGCGTTTCAGCTCCCATGAATCTGTTAAAAAGGAATCAGCCTTGATAATGACAAAAAGTTTTATTCAGAATCTTCCTAATTAGATGGCATAGATTAATATATGTTTAGTATATGCTTTTACTAAAAAATTCTTGTGGAAATGTCAGTAATCAAAGTCATCTTGTGATGAAGAATGGTAGTTTGATGCACTGTAAACTCTGAAACACAATTTGTACTCTTTTGAGGTAGAAAGGTATTTATAAAATGGCCGCTTAGGGAGTTCTAAGTCATACATTCTACAGGCTTAGGGTATCTACTTATTTTTGTATTTTAAAACTGAGCTATCAGTTACTTGTGTTTTACTCTAGTAAAATGTTGTGTAAAATCCACATTTGCATAATATTTGAATAACAAAAAAGAGTGAAGATAAAAGTGATATTTAGAAGAAGTGCTGAAAATTTTAAAATTAAAAATAGATAATGATACCTCAGGAAATCAAGTTCTTTAATAATTGTTTTGTTCCCCTTAGGCCTGGGTTATAATTTTAGCTCTCCTTTTTACAAATTTACTCCTTATCTTGAGAAGACTAAAACATTGTCTTCAGAAATAATTTAGATCTTATCTAAGAAGGGCAGTACTTTTTCTCAGCAATCTTTTCTCAGACTAACTGGGATTTTATGGTCCTTCCATGTTTCCATTTTAAGCAACTACTTATTTCACTGCTAGTGCATTTGTAGCAAAACAGTCTTTTAAGCCAGGGAAAATAGTAGGAGTTTATATATTTCCTATGGTTCATATTTGCTATATAGATTTAAAGTATCACTTAAAAACCTATGCTTGTGTTCAAAAACAGTTATGTATACACTATGCAATAGCTTAAAACATGGGTTTGTCATTATAGAATGCCTGTATTTGAAAGCCTGGTAACAGTGCAGAATATGACAGTACTTTTGAGTCCATACAAATAATAACTTTTTTTAAAAGCAATCAATCACATTACTGTATTTCAAACACTGGCACATTAATTTTGCTACATTTAGCTTACTATATGCTTCAACTTCCATTGCCAGTTACCATATGCTATATTTACAAACCCCTTAATTAGAGGATTTTAGGATTACGAGAAAATTATACAAAAATTTAAAAGACCGAGAATTTGACTGATGCTGGTTTTGACTTGTAACAACAAACCAAACTGGGATCTGCCACCTACCCTAGCTGTGTTCACAGGAGGCTGAGTGTCTTTCAGGAACATGTCACAAACCCCCTTAGGTCCTCTCAGGTCTGAAGCTCTTATGCTACTGCCACAGAGAAGAGTAACCTCTTACACCTGCAGACAGATGTTCGGTTGACTAGGACACAGTTGCTATGCGAGGACCACATATTTCCAATGCTGTTGCTGCTCTTTCTGGGGTACCAGTAGCAAAGGACCTCACGTGAGCTCTGAGGCTGCATTCTGTAAGTGCAGAAGTTGCAACTCTACTTGGGCTTGACTACATGCACTCCTGTTTCTTGAACTATTAAGCTAAAGGCACCAAAGGAAGAGCAACTATTTTGCCATCTGCAGAAATGGGAGTTACTCATCACTGAAAAGAGCCCCAAGGGTGTAATGGAAAGCATGTAACCTCTTACACCCCTGCATGAGGTCATCTGATAGTTTGTTACTGACTGACTGACTGAATCTTATGTACAACTGATGCCAAAAAAATGTGCTTTGAATTTGCATTTGTCAACCATTTCTCATATAAATATTCTACCTTCAGCAGGGTGCATGCTTTGCCACACTGACAGGCCCCAGAAAGCCTGTACTGATCCTTAAGTGAATTAATCTGCTTTAATGGGCTTTCCTTTCACTTAGAGTCCATTATTTCCACTCTTCACTTAAAAAACAAAAACAAAAAACCAAACCAACCACAGAAGAAATATTTGATTTGTACAGGAAAAAGATGAGTGAAAGTTCATTTTTTGTTTGTTTTCTTTTTTTAATGTGCCTAAGTGTAACGTACTAGAAAAAGGAGAACTTCTGTGTTGTGAGATGAAAGACTGACAGTATATTCAGGATGAGATATTAGTGACATTCTTTTATTTCTCCAGTGAAACTTGATTTGGGGCACTGGTTTTGTGTTTGTCTTATGAAAGACCTCACTTCATAATTCATTGTATCTTGGTGTAACAAAATTTTGTTCTGTCCATATTTATCTCCTTAAATTAGTGTCTGAAATAAGTCGTAATAAATAACTTATGGTACACATGATTAAATTGTAATCCCTGGTTATGAGTGTAAGAAGACTTCTGTTATGCTTTGGATTATTTATTTACCTAACATGCATCTAGAGAAACACTGTGCATTTTGTGTGTTTGTGGTGCTTAACCTGACTTTGTTGTTGAAAAAAGCGGTTAGATACTGCAATCACTCTTTAGACAGTCATCCTTTAAAATCTTGTGGGGACTTTGTTCACAAAAGGACTACTAGACTACAACCATACGGAAATACAGTTCTTTCTGAAAGTCATCATAGTGGACATTAACTACCAGCATGACTGAGCTCATATCTATTCGTAGTAACAGCTTAAGACACTGTACACACTTCTGTGTTCAAGTAAGGATTTCTTCAGTTTCTATTCTTCATTCATGCTTACCTAACTCCTAAAAGAACTAGTTCTTGGTGGCTCTTTAAGAAAACAGATTATTCTACAGAGTGAAAGAGTTGAGTTGCCCTACACCAAATGAGTGACCCTACACAAGTTCTTGGAAAAGGAAGCACTTTAAAGAAGAGTAAAATGAAAAAAACCATGTGCTATGTACAGAGTTCAACAGACTAAGTGCTAGCAAGAGCTCAACTTCGCTTGAAGTGGATGAAGTAGATAATGGTTATATCCTCCTCTTAAACCTCTATAACAAGCAAAACTGGAAGAAAATGCCTCTTGTAATATCAAGCCTTAGTGGCTCCACCAGACCCACAAAGTCAATCCTCTTATTCTTCAGAAAGAACAGGCTCCTAGTAACTCACGAACTGTATCAACAAACTTACTGTTTTCTTAGGAAATAGACCAAGTTCAAATTTTTCATTCCAGGGCTGATCTTGAGATCATCGCTGCACTCAGGAGTAACCCTTCCCTGCCTACGCTGCAACTTGAAACCCACTCAAAAGCCACCCCCAAGGCATATATTATTTTTCAGTCACAGTCTACACGATAGTGATGATCCCTTGTGCTGTGGGAACTAGGACCCGTCTTGGAGTTTAATTACGTGTTTGCTGCCTCCGCACCTACCTAAAGGCAGCAGTAGCAGGGAGGAAGGCACAGGAGGACCTGTGGCCTTGGGAAGTGCCACCAGACAGCTGCCTGTGCTCGAGGAATGCAATTCCAGGGATGTTCTCAAACACACAACATGCTTGGGAGGTTGATGTATTCATGGTCAGCCTGGCAGCCTCAGCACTCTCTGGAGATAGTGCAGGCTGCTGACAGGTTATAAAAGTAGGCACTGCAGCAGAGAAATGGCATTTAAAGACTTCAGTCCAAGTTCAAAGAGAACCTTAAATGTCGTCATGGATTTAGCCGCTTGTGCTTGCCTCAGGAGAGACCCAGAAAAGGAACAATGTCACAGGCAGGCAAATACTTTTCTTTAAGTCTTCATTTTAGAAGAGGAAATTCAGGCTGTCTCTTCAAAGCCAAGCTCACTTTTCCCTGGTGCTTGCTTAGCCCTATCAATTTGAATTATTGGAGGGCTGACACTATTTGATGTTTTTAACTCACTGGGTCAGTTAGGAGTAAAGGTAGTAAGAAATACAGATAAAGAGTTGCTGAGTGTCACTGTAAGGTGTTTTATGTTAACAGAACATCACTAAACCTACAATTTGTCATCTAAGTCACTATAATGACATAAAACGTATTTCTAGACTCGTCTGTGATGGCAGTGTTGGAGTGCTAAAGGCATTCCTGAAAAAAACATGAAATGAGATACTGATACTAATAGCAAGAGGAAAATGGTGACGACTGTGGCTGTGGCATATATTTTCATGAGCCAGAGTCTCACCAGGTATGACTTTGGTTGCTAAGCATTTCTTGTTTATTTTCCTGTATTTGAAAGTGAATAAGTTAACAAGCATGCTGCTGATTAATTCCTGTCTCTGCTTTGCCTTGTGAGAAGAATAACAGCCCCGAGGAAGACACCCTCGTTTCCTCCTATGCCATCTCACGGTTTGAAAAAAAATGAGCTGTTGGATTTGAAAAACTGCACCTCCTTTTGTTGTCACAATGATATGTGCAAGGTAAATACTGATTACCCGTTGTTTTCTGAACAAAAGGTTCAATCTCCAGGCCCTGTTACGAACAGTGTTGGTTTTAGGAGTTAGGGTTTAGGAATTTCAATACCATGACAAAGAGCTCTGATGATGTATTACTTGGATCAAATGGAGTTAAAATAGACAAATCTGGCAGACCACTAGATATATTCTTCAGCTTGAAATACCACATTCAGCTTCAAATGGTCAAAGGGGAGATGGTAAGAAGTTATGTCAGCATCAGCTCATACATTTAATGTAACTCTTCTGTACGTGGCAGTAACTCTGTCCTCTCTCTTACAGCCAAAGAAGCAGTCAACATCAACTCAAAATGAACCTTACTCCAGCATGTTTAAACGACTCATAGTCCTTTTTAGTGGGTGTAGTTCCACTAATCCCTAGTTTTCAACCACAGTAAGGGTAAGAGAGTGATTTTTTCACTTACTGTTGGATTTCTGAGGCCTTTTTACGTAAACATGCATGCAAATAATGCATATTCAGGAATTTAAATCAGACACTTGCAAAATCAATAACATTTATCTGACTCTGCTTCCTGTGTTCTTTGCAGACATTTAGAATTCAGTCTACAAATGCCAGGTTTCAATTAACTAGAAACAGTTTATCTTAATTAGTATGAGTTACCATCCTAACAAGAAATAAATTATCTCGGCACAGAAGGTCAGTTTTCTGACATGCTAATGGCCATCTAAAGCCTTTTCAGAAAATAAGGGGCAACTGGGAATTTGGGTGTTGGAAAGGCAATTTTTTGTGCTGCTTTATTCTAACTATTCCTGTCACTGCAGAAAAAAGAAAAACTAGATCATATCTCTAGATTGTCTTGAATCCTATGAAGATGAGGATAATTTTCATTCCCTTCAATACTCATTAAATATTTATCAAAATATATTTTAAGCTCAAAACTTCCTCTGCTTAAGCTATTTTCAGCAGAGTATGAATACTACCTGTAAGTAATATATCTGGTAACGAAAAGCTTCTGTCTTCTCCTTTTTGTTTACTCCAATATCCACAAAGAAAGCATGGCCTAACTGGTAAGACTAAAACAAATTTTCTACCTTTCAGGGTGTAGATGAGATGGATTTCTCTTTGTTCTGCTCTTCTCTCTTAACTCCATCTCCCAAAACAGCATTTGAAGAGATTTCTGTAAGATTAAGCAAAGAGAAGTCACATTTAATGTCAGCCAAAGCCATCCAAACTGTACCATTTCATTTGTCTGAGCAGAGAGATTAATCAGCTTCTGTTTCTTAAAGTCTATGAATAAATTCCTTGGCCTTTTCATCATGTTTCTCTCTTTTTGAGCTCTTAGAATAGTTCACAAAAATCCTGATCCTGCGTTGCCAGCTCCAAGGACGAGACTTGTAGCCAGAAGTAGTATACCTGGCAGGTGGAGGTCATTCACAGGCTTACACTTAGTAGCTTTCTCTCTAATGAAGGCCTAGCTGACCTGCTTGTAAAATGATGTTCATAGGAATCAGCAAAAAGATGGAGATAGATAGAAAACCTGACTGCTGAAGCAAAACTACCACTAATCGAACTGAAAGATGGCATGGCACTTATGCCCATGAAGGAATAGAAATTACGGGAGCCATTCAAGTATCAAAACAAAGGAATCTTGTGTCATTTAAGAGCTGTGCAATACTTCTACATTGCATGATTAGACACAGGACCTGCAGAAAATCCATGCCTTTCTTGAGAAGTGCCTGAGTACATTATGGTATCACATATGTCTGGATCTTGATGTTTAGGTGAGTACTAGGTGCTGCAGGTTGCATCTGAGTGACAGCTAAAATGATAGGTGAGATTTCACAGCTTGAGGTCCCTAATGTGATATTCGTACTGGAGGTTCAAGTGAATTGAAGCATTGAATTCCTTCTTATGGTTGTCATGCCCTTAATCGCATGGGACACTAATATGCATCTGACTGTACCTGAGTGTTTGTCATCCAAGTTCTGCAAGATGTTCTGAATAGGCTGAAAGAAAGATTCTTCATTGTCTCTGAACAGACTGAAGAAAAGATTTTTCATCTTCTCTGAGGAACAGTTTTGGGCACTAATGCTTGGGTAGCTAACACCTTGCTTTTGCAGCATTTCTGAGAGATTAGGAGTGAAAAGGTAGATAAAAACAATGATTTAGGAATTCTAATGTTGGTACGAATGTGCTGGGCCTCCGAGCAGTTGATATGCTTTGACAATGCTTTGATTCTGTTTTTCTTCAGCAGCAAGACTGTACAACAAGCCAGTAAAGAAAAACAACAGAGCTAAATTTTATGTAACTCTAGTACTTTCTTTTGCCTTTCTGTATGTAATTTTATCATGTTTTGTCTCCAAGGAAATAAGATTAACCTCAAACAGCAGTAAAGACAATAGCTTCAAACACACTTCAAATAACTTTTCCTCTTTTCCAAGTAAAAGGCAATTAATACTTTATTAATACCATCTAAAAACCTGTCAAGCAATTTATTTTCCCTTTGAAAATATTTCTCAGCTGAATAAAAAAATGATAAATGAATCAAATATGTGCTTATTAATTTTTGAATGTACATTTTTACTTATCATACACACATGTATCTTTTAAAACAGGCACAACATGTTTGGTGTCAGTTGTTTGCACTGGAATGAAGAACAGTAAGCACACGTACTTAAAACTTGAAAACTTCCTTGAAATTTATGGTCACAGTCATATGTCTCTCTCATTCTTCTTTACCTAAATAGTCATGATGCTTACAATAGCAGTATGTAAATTAGTTACCTGTACTACTATATCAATTGGTCTACAAAGCTATTATAGCTAACTTTGCTTCTGGGATTGTGAATAGAGTGTGCTTGCATTCATATGAAACAGTCTTGCGTAGCCTCCACTCTACAGTGTATAACCAACCAATCATTGTTCTTGCAATAAATCATTTCTGCAACTGACATTTGTTATAATTAACACAATTTGTCATCTCTCTTTGAGTAAGCAACTCTGGAGTCATCACAGTGTCATGAGCTCTAAACTCCCTTGCAAAAGCCAGAAAGGGATGTGTTTCATTGTTTTGCAGCACTTATACATTTATAAAAGGAATGGAAAACACAGTTTTAAGTGCTTAGGTACACCTGGGAAACTGAAAATATTAACTTTATGAGAGATAATACTGCAATCAATTCTAAATTTCCAGCACTGGATATAATAACTTCTGTCAATCTAAACTGAAACTAAAAGAAAACATGTATTTATTATAAATCCTTTCATCTTAATATATTCAAATATTTTGGATACCATCAATAAGTTTAAACTAACAGTTGTTAAGTATTTAATCCAGAGAAATTACTTATTCTGCTGTAAAACCAGAAACGGAATCAAATTAAAAAAAGAAATAAAATGAAAGCACATACACTTAAAAAAAGCATCCTAAATGTTAAGTCTGTCACTTATACTTACTAATATGGCATTATGTTTTTTCAGTCCCCATGGAAAAATGAAAAACAAGAAAGAAGATATAGCACTTAAGAAGTCTTTGCAATATATGAATGTTATGAAATACTATTTGTAAACTAGTATGACAGATAAGAAAACGTTGAGAAACAGGAAGAATTAATCAGTATTTGAAAAAATAAAGAACTATTTAAAGAAGCTGTGGAGAATCCTGTGAAAAAGAACAGTCATCTCAGCTGTATTTGGATAACCCTTGAATATTTTTTTTCTTTTGGGAAACAGAAAAAAAAAAGAAATAAAGATCTCGGAAAGCCACTCAGCACAAACCATCTCTGGATGGGAAAACTAGCAGGGAAGTCCCACAAATTCCTTTCCACTTTTTCCCCAAGCCACTAAAGGATAAAATTAGTTCTAAGAATAGTTTATTCCCTTCTTTGGAAACTGAATTTCCCCTTTTAAACCCTTTATCTCATCCTGACAGAGAAAAGAAATATTAAACTGGTCATAAAATAAATCTGTACTCACATCTAGGCCCTTGCACAGACTTCTCAAGAGTTCAAAATGGGTCTTAAGTACAGATGACAATCAGATTCATGTGGCTTCAATATATGGAAAAAATATCAAGACAAAAGAGGATCTTGTTTAGCAGAATTTTCTACAGTATTGTACTATCTTTATCAGAAAAAGAGTGATTGTAATGTTCCAACTATTGTGATTTTTAAGAGTTTTGGGATATTTCTTTTAAAGTCACCGTGCCTACAGACTTGTGATTAAGCATAAATCTCTGCCTTCATTAAAAAGACTAAGTTTACACTTTTGTTGTTATAAAGAAAAGTTTGAAAGTTGATCCCATGAACAAGGGAAAAAAACCTCAAAATGAACAGGCAAATAGAGATAATAAAGTATTTCAAAATCATTTCTGTGTACTGCAAATGAACCTAATGATTTATGAAGAACTAATTCACTGTTTTCAGTGGTTTGTGGTTCCCAAGACCACACTAGGGTAGTAGGACTATTATAATTTGTTGCAGAAGAGAACACAACACGACAGGCTAAATAACAGCATAGTGTAAGATTCAGCAAAGTACTTGTACACTGATGATGGTGTGCATACATATGGCAACATATTTCTTTTTGCTATCTCAAAGGGTTCCATAAAACTAATACGAGGAAAATGTCATCCAATTCAGGTAGCCTATATTTCTGATTTAATAGTCATTTAGTTTAATTTAGGTTTTATTGATTATACCTAGGCTTCATTGACTATCAAGAGTGAATTTCAATTACTTTACTAATGTTGCCATATGACCAGTAAGTGTTATACTGTAAGGGAGATAATGTTTCTTACATGCTTTAACACATCAGCAGTACCAAGAAACAGGAATCACAGTTTAAAGCTAAAAGCATGGTTCTGCTGGGGCATACAGAAAAAACACATCAAGACATTAAATTCACATTGCTAGGAGAAGGATGAGATCCAGACAGGACATAGTGAGAAAGAAGGGGATGATTTTACCATGGGCAGGGAATACCAAGAGAAGCCCCTCTGACCAGTGTCCACACAGGAACTCCTGAGCCATGAGGTGGGAGAAAGAAAACACTTCTTATCACATGCTGAGCAGCTAACAAAGACTCTGAAGCACCTTACACAATAAGCATGATTTTGAACACGCATGTGTAATGACCAAAGCAAAATAGAGGAATAAGAGTGCTGGCAGAGGGCGGTGGGGCTGGAGCGGGAGGAAGGTGAGAGGCCATTCAGTTCATCTGCCTGTGCAGAGCAACCCCTCTGTTCTGTTTCTTGTCTCAACTTCTGAAAGCTTCTTAATGCTTTTTCATACTCAGTTATACTGACTCTGTAGTTATCCCAGGCAACAAGGTTCAGAGTTTTTTCACCTTTCTGTTGAAAAGATCTCCAAAGACTGTCCCTGAGTATTGGTATGAGATGATTAATTCTTGTCCCTTCCATCTTAGACAGGTAAACCAGATGGCTGATCAGCTGCAGTCTTTCAAGTATTTAAATATTGTTACACCCTTCTTTGTCTTCTTGGACTAATTAAGACTCCTTTAAAAATAGTATTGTTCAAGCTGGTTCTTTTCCAAGTTTTTTCTGCACTCTTGGCTCTTTGCTTCACCCAAAGATGGCCGTAGCCATCTAGCAGTCTTCTCGATGTTGAATAAAGCAGAGTATTTCCTAAGGGTTAAGTTTGTATAAACCAGTAAGATTATTTTATTCACATGTGAAGGCAATTTTTGATCCATGTCCACAAAAAGATGTGTAATAATCTCCTTCTTCAAGTCCCTCTTCGCAATATTGTTACCTACTACTACCTAACCCAGCTGTTTCCAACTTTATATTCATGCACTCTTTCTCTGTTTCTCTGAGAGAATCATAGAATCATAGAATCATAGAAAGTTTTGGGTCGGAAGGGACCCCTAGAGGTCATCTAGTCCAACCCCCCCGCAGTGAGCAGGGACACCACTAACTAGATCAGGTTGCTCAGAGCCCCGTCCAACCTGGTCTTGAATGTTTCCGGTGATGGGGCCTCCACTGCCTCTCTGGGCAACCCGTTCCAGTGTTTCACAACCCTCATTGTAAAGAATTTCTTTCTTACATCCAGCCTAAACCTACCCTGTTTTAGTTTAAAACCATTACCCCTCATCCTGTCACTGTTGTCTCTACTAAAAAGATTGTCCCCATCTTTCCTATAGGCTCCCTTTAAGTACTGAAAGGCTGCAATCAGGTCTCCCAAGAAGAAACAATGAAACAACAAGAGAAATAACTGAAAGAATGCCAAAGATGTTGTTCATTTGCAGTCGGAGACGGTTACAAAAGCTTAGGCTTTTATTAGTTTAGTACCTAATACTGGCAGTCCACTGTCTTTATCTTGTTGGTTTTGGGTTTTTTTAGACAGTAATTAATGCTTGAGGAAACACAATATAGTTGACATAGAGGAGTCTTTGTGGATATTGCAGATTGGTAGCAGTTCTTTTTTCTAACTCCTTTTTATTATTCTTTCCTACAACTGTACTTTCATTTTTGAAAATTCTTTTCTTTTTTCTATTTTTTATATGTTGTGTCTTGATTCCTATAAATGAAGACAGTGACTTTCCATTGACCCTTTCCATTATCTGGATTACTATTAGTCAGAGTAAGTTGGATTATAAATTGCAGAAGTCCCTTTGTCTTATGATAACAGATGATGACACAGCTTTTTTTTCTTCTTCTCTAGCTTGTGCACATGCTGGATTTTTGATAAAATATTAAAACAAAAATCAGACAGTAAAAGAACTGTTTAAACTATAAAGATGAATGCCACTATTTCACAGAGACACATATGAGCTTTCCTTTAAAGAAATCAGACAATGAGATGGCTGTCACCGAAAAGGGAAGAAGTAATCTGAAAAGTATTTCAGCAAACCGTTGTCGCTCTGGTGTATTCAGTAGACTGGGATTGCACTTGTATGGCAATGGAAAGTTTGCCATGGATAAAATGATAAAATGCTCCAGTGCGATGAAATGTTCTAACATGATAAAAATTTGGCAGCATTCACAGCCTCTCTTCCTCTAAGCATCGTGATCAGCGATCACGAGTCTCTGTTCTGCCTTGTTCACGTGAAAAAAAAAAAGCCAGCACCCCAACAATTGAAACGATATTTGCTACTTGCTTCGGAATAATTTGTTAAAGCAAGTAGAGCAGTCTTTGAGTAGAATTTGGAGCAAGGAGTTAAAGGACTTCAGTTTTTCCAAGAGGAAATATGAAGTAATGAAAAGGAATGCAGCACCGAATTATCGCTGGACTTGCTGACAGAAAGAACTGATACGGTGAATCTGGTCCAGCGCCTGCACACAGAGCAGTATTTTCATGCAGAGTAGAAGCAATCAGACTGCTTTGTGCTCTCAGGTAAGCAGGAATCCCAGACTCTGTTCCTTTAACCTGAGCCTGAGATAATGTTTCAAAATCACCTGACATTCCCTGCTTTGCAAGATTTCAATACACAAAGCAGGTGAGCGACAGTCGCTTCAGCTGTGGCTGATGCCGGGATTGGTACCAAAACCAGCCAGCCCCAAGGGAAAGCACCTCCACGGGTGGAAACTGTGGGACAGGCTCACGGTCCAGAAGGAAAGTGAAATCTGCAGAATTTCACCTCTCTGAAATGCACACAAGCACTTTTAAGTCACTTTGCCAAGCAACCACACCACTTTTCTACCATTAACCGGGTAGCTGTTTAAAAGCACCTGAAAAATCACAGAAAGATGTCAGCTGTGGTTTTGTAGCAACTCATAAAAACTGTCTTTTATGAAAACAAGCAAACAAAAACAAGCACCTGGCGGGCAGCTCCCAGCCAGGACAAGTCAGGAATCGTGATCTGATCCCATGCTGGAATTTTCTAATGCTGTACTTGGCACCGCTAAGGGAGTTTAATGTAGTGGAGGTAATCTGCACGCTAGCCAAAGCCTTTGGTGCATCAGCGACTGACACAGTTCATGCCTCTGGAGTTTCATTTTAAAATGCCGTCATTTAAGAACAGGGAGGGAAGGCTTAATTACTCGCGAGTTTTGCTGTGTTTCTGAGGCATGGAATGAGATTTTTTTGAATGGCAGAAGGAGGCAAAACATTGTTTTTTAAAGACCTTTTGGAAGAAATTCAGTTTGCAAAGCAAGGAAACAAATTAATTTTTGAAGGATATGTGGGCCTTGGGGAGTTTGAAACAAAGAGAAGTCTGATTCATTGGAAAAGTAGTTTGGGGTCAGCACGTTCAGAAGATACTGCAGTACCCTCACTGTCTCTCAGTATATCTGCTGCTATAGTACCACTTCTTGTTGTTCTGTGGCTCTTAGAGGAAGGAACAAATTACATGCATCTTCTACTAATTTCAAATATAAAACTTGTGGTAAATAATCTGAAGTTTTCCTCTACCATTCTGCACTGTCCTATGCTATGAAATGATGTTAATGACCAATTATTTCTGCATGGGTTATTTGTAGAGAGGAAATTTATTTTAATGTTAACATTTCTATGAAAGAGTGCACAAAGTGTTCTGCTGTAGTGTATCATCAAGTGATACTGAGTGGTTCTATAATTTAAATAGCTTCAGCTAGAACGTCTCTACTTAAATAGATCGTGTTTCTGTGCCATTTTACTTCATTGACTGAAAAATCCCACACTAATTTCTGAGCTTCTTGGGAACTAATTAATTTTAAATCTGTTTAACTGTTATACAAGTTAAAGTAATAATCTGTTGAAAGTAATTGCAGTGGAAAATTTTTAATTTAAAGTTCCAGAAAGTAATACCTACACTTCTAACATCACCAAACTATGTATCCTATTAATGTACATAATCTCAGTTTCCATTAGCTGACAAAAGTATGAAAATAGACAGGAAATATGTAAAGCCAAAAAGAGAGGAAGAACTCACAGGAAATGGAAAATGTAGTGCAGGAAAATTTAATTGGCAGTACTGTAATGCAGAACTCAGTTGTCATAGGAGATATAACAAGATAAAACAATAGTCCACTGGGCTTCTACCCTGACAGAGCTTTTAAAGAGCTAGTCTTTACACTGACGCCTTCTTAACAGTAGTGTTCTGTGAAATTGCATGCTGTATTACGGCTGCTTTTCAGCAAATTGATGGAAAAAGAATATATGAATGTATCACCCTCAGCTGAAAAACAGCAAGTTATCTGCTGATACCCATGGACTACAGAGTGACCTCGGAGGAGATTGAAACTGCATGTGATGTTTCTTTAATCACAAGAGACAAACTCAGGTGGCAAACTTGTCTGGGGAAAATTTTAGATAAATGCCCTAGAATGAAGAAGGAGGGAAGATAGGACAGTTAGGAATACGTGTCAGCTTTTCTAGATATGCACAATTCTGCATTACTCTAGGTCCAAAAAAGTGGTCAAAGAAAGAAAAAAAATACCCACCAGTTTTTAAGGACTCTAAGTGTTAAGCTGTGGGAAGATATATTTCACCTGCTTACTGCCAGCCTCTACTCTCTTTTAGATTCAGTGGCATGGGAGAGAGGGCAAAGTACACTGAGAGTTTTGCAACCTTAACTTGGAATATTAACCTGAGAAAACGACAGGCTGTGACCAGAATGAACTCAGATGATTATGAATTTTTAGAAGCAGAAGCTGAGTGGCCACACACACCACAGAGGTAAAAAGCTGTTGCCAGCTACCTGCTTACAAAAGCCTAAAGTTGCGGGGGAGAGGAGAGAGGGGGGAAAGCAGGAGGATTGGAAAGAGGACGGTTCGGCTGTCGCTTACTGCTTCTTGGTATGTCTGACAAAATAAAGATATTGGGCAGCCCAGCAAGGAAAAATTGTGTCCGCTGAAACAAATTTTGAAGAATTAGTAGATATTAATATATAATTAATAACTATAATTAAAATTGATTATATTTTTTTACAAGAAAATGAGAGATATAGGTACACATAAGTCTATGATATTTTTCAATGGTCAGGCAGTGACCTTTAAGGAAATGTTTCAGCCCCAAAATGATTATTACAGTCAGGGTTTAGACCTCTTAGAAATGGATTTACAATGAAATTGCTGACACTACCTGAGCTATAGATGAACAAATGGCTTCTGTCCTGGTGTAATGAATAAACTCACCATCAGGGAGCTTTCCTTTCATACACAAAGGAAAAAAAGTCTGATTTCCTATTTTCAAACTTCCTTTCATCTATCCATCTTTTTTTTTTTTTTTATGCAAGGTATCTGCATACCATGATGTCCTATTATTCCGAAGCTGTGCAACAGTCCTGTGACATTTTATCTCCATAGCAGTACACTGTATAAGACCTGTCTGGATATTATCTCTGCCACCCAAGATCTTGAACTGTTGCTCTCTTTCCACACTTCTAGCACATAGCCACTATCTGAGGCTCACATGCACTAGCTATCTCACATTCTTAAAATGTATGGCGTTCCAATAGGATGAGAACAGTAGAAACAGGAGTAAATCAGTTTATTTTCTTCTTAATTACTTGAATATCTTCATCCTGGCAGGGTCTGATAACAGTTAGTGTAATGTATTATGGCTGGATTGAGTTGACTGTGTGTAATATAATTAAGGGTGGGGAAACAAACATCAACATTTCTATCATTTCAGATTAGAGATTCAGTTTATTCTGATTTTATGATCTGGTCATAAACTGGCTCTCATGGAAGGAAACTGTCATATGGCAGCTTATTTACAGGGCCTCTGAGTTTACTAGGGAGAAACTTATGTGACTGTCTTTCTAAAGAAATTATAAAAATGAGGCATTATAGGAGCAGTTCATTTGATGAGAGTAACCAAGCTAATTTAAATAAACAGCCAGCATATAGTAAAGCCTGAGAGAAAAAAATGCAGTATTCCCTCAATTTTTCGAAGCAATGTGAAAGCAATTATTACGCTAGCGGTGAGACACATTCCAGGCACTGATACAAGTGAATAATTCCCACTGTCCTTGGTGAAACTGTAGTCATGTGTCTGTGGGAAGAGAATTTTTAAGGACCTGAACATGATCTTGTAATGCCACTTGGAGTGTTTGCAATGCCTTGGCATCTATTTTTATGCATCTGGCACTAGAGGTGGTGTTTAGTAGGCCCTCCTAAAAGAACAGCTGAACTAATACAATTACTTCTGAAACTTTCACTTTATGATACAGTTTCAGTTCAAAAGCTTTCTAGGCTATCTTCTTATCTTACCTACCCAGAGGAAAGTAATGGCAATCAAAGTATGTATAGTACACATAGTTAGAAATTTAGCTTCATCAAAGATCAATAAAATGAACTCTGAAATAAGTTTTCAATCTGTCCCAAGAGACATTAAAAGACATGGTTTGAGTCTATATTTGAGAGCATCAGAGACTCAAAATTGTTCTTTATGGAGTTATTGACAAAACTGCATATACTCCGTGAAATAAATTCATATGATGTTTCAATGTCCTAGGATTAAGTTCACATGGAAACAGTTATCTCTTTTTTCTCCACTAATCGTTGATTTGGAAGTATACGAAGTCAGATTAAATAAGTAAAACACCTTCTTTTTACTTTCAGACATAGGACATAAATATAGTTGACTGAGGGGAGGACAGCTAAAGCAACCTTACTTCAGTATTGTCTCTGTACCACTGATCTTGCCAAAGGCCTAAACCAAATCAGCCAAAAGTTTTTTCATGACTTTTTGATTTTAATCTAAAATACATATTGTTGGGCTATTGGGGTTGGAACAGGAGAGGCATTGGCACTCTTAACAGTCTTTTGCATTCAGCTGATATGGAGTGCTTTGCTACCATGTTGTTCCCGTTGGGATTGTTTTGTGCTGCCTATGAAATGTGGAACTTTTCCTGAAGTGTGACTCATCCCCAAAAAGAAAAAGAAAATTGCACATAGGCATCCTTTCATTTTATTTAACAAATTGCCAACTTTGTATTTTAGTTCAGTAAGTCTTGCTCATCTCTTGCTAATGTGCCACACTTGTGTGATTGCCTAATACCGCTGAACTAAGACAGCAGCAGCTACTTGTGAAATGCCAGATCTCCTTTGCATCATTAGGGATGGTCTATGAAGCAAATGTCATTAACTTGTGGGGAATGGAAGCAAAACTGACAAACCCTCATTGACAAACTTCCCTCCATTTGTTCATTAGTCTTTATTAAATAGCAGATTTAATATCAACAACCTTGTATAAGACAAGCCACTGAAGTCTTTCACCGTAAAAATTAATGCTGTTTAAAATTAAACTTGCCTTTGGGTTTCATTTAAAAATTAACATTGTAATCTTTGTATGCTATGTTGTGAAGCCCAAATGAATGCTAGATAATGGAAATAATGAGACACAGGAGCATGTGTGAGGGTGCACTGTAGTTCACGCAGTGAAGTGTTAATTAATGTAACCAGTTCTGAGAAATCACAGAGTTTATTTCTGCTCTTTTTCTCTCTGCTGCACAACATGAAAAACCGCAGACCAGTGAAGTGACAGCAGAAATCAGGGTATTTCCATGCAGTTTATTCCCTTAGATTTGCTGGAACAAAATACTAAATAATAAGTTTCTTGATGCAAATGTATAATTCATTTCCATAGCTGACTGCATTAAAACAGAAGTAGTAAATCCAATGAAATTTCACACAGTTACCTTTAAGTAACTACTTCAGAAAGCCAAAGCACAGTGTGGATTTCCCTAGTAAAAAAGCATATCTGCTGAAGAAGTTGGTACCTTCTTGTCATCAGATCCTTGCCATCCAATTCTCAAAGCTCTACAATATTAGCTTGATTCTACAACAGTAAGCAAAATAAGTGGGGTCTAGTTATTACTTTAAAAGCCAGGATTTGTACCTATTTGAAATGATCTGTTACATTTCTATTTTAGCACTTCTAATTTCAACATTTCATAGACATGTAGTAACTAATTTCGTGTTTCTGTAGTCCACTACTTCTAACCCACTTCATATTTTACTTCAGAAAAACGTACTGGTATGAAATAAACAGGAAAAGCCCTTGCCCTTGCTCGAAAAGCGACAGAATGCTTTGTCCTTCATTTATGTTCTCTTCTTGAGCATTTTGCTTTGAAAATACCTCTTGCTTCTCTTTTCTTCTACCTATGAGTGGGTAAGAGAGATATTCCCTGCTCTAGGTTACAGTTTCTATCCTAGGAAATATCAGTTGGAAGCGGCTAAGTGGTGAACTGCTTAGTTGTACCTCACAGACACGCAGGTGGGAGAAGAGAAATCTAACCAAGAATCAAAAAGGTTTTCTACCAGACAGCAGAATGAATGAAAACATAACAGTAATAATGAAAAAAACCTGTGAGGGTAGTTGTTTCATCAGAATGGTATCTCCACCAAAAGGGTAGATAAAGATTTTGGCTAACCTTTTCGTATGGAAAGAATTGTTTTCCCCCAGAATTACACCTTCATGGACAGAAAGCTCTGTCTTTCTGGACTATCTGTGTGTGCATTATGATTTGAAGTTATCGTCTATACTACTTTACTGATTGTCGGGGGCTTCTGTGGAAAATGAGTAGCTCACACCTCCCAGTCACAGAGACAACAGTGCGTAGCTGCTGCAATGCTGAACAGTCAACAGAGTCTTTGTCCAATTGACTAATGTAAATAGAAAGAAATTGGATGCTACATTGATAATGTGAATAAAACAGCTGCCTTTCTAATGAAGCCTCCCAGTGAACACAAGTATGTGCAGAAAAAATTTTTACTTCTAAATTATTTTGAAAGTTGAATAGAAAAGGAGCCACCTACAAGGCCCTGAATTTCATTACTGATATTTCATACTTGGCAGTATGACCTGAGTCTGTTTTTAAGATCCGACTCTAGAGAGTATTTGTGTTTCCAAAAGTGGAAAAAAAACTCTGGCCAGATTGCAATCTTATGCTGGAAATATGCAGTCAAACAGCACCCTTTCTCCCATGTTTAATTTTCATGGGAAGCCAATTCCCCTCTGCAAAACTAAGCAAATTCAAGACAAAGAGGCCATTCCTAGTCTGGTTGATGAAGGGACGGGAAGCACGAAATAATAATAATAAATGAACACACCTGAGAAAGGTGATCCAGCAAGATTCTACATGAGTGCAGCACAGAAATATTGGCCTCTGGAAAATGATGAAGACATGTAACCTATTCCCTGATTTTACTGGGTTTGGAGCCGAGGGAAAGTCCGGGGGTTACTGTCTCTTGACTTATTCTTGAAACTATCTCTATAAAAAAATTAGAAGTTTTGGATGAATACCAGATGGTCTACACTATGAAGAAAGAACTCTGTACACCTACCAGCAGCCTGCTTTGATCAAAAATTGCAATGAAAATTCCTGAACATTTTGTCCATTTCTAAGGCCAGTTGCACACATCAAACTGAGAAAGTTATTGTTCTGAATACAGTCAAGACATCAAATCAGCAAATGCAGAGTCCATAATTTTGTGTATAGGATATTAGTATGTACAGAAGTGCACACTGGACAGCGGTTCCTTGTGATGTTTTGCTTTTTGAGATGAAATCTGGAAAACCTTAAGTTAATTAAAAAAAGGAAGCAGAAAATGCTATGTTACTTTGTCCTTCAGTAGTAGGAAGGAACGAAAACATGTGAAAACTATGGGTTTGTCTTAGTCTTAATGCAACAAGAGAAAATGTAGTTTTCTCTACAACTTTTAAACCTGGCTTCTCTCTCTGCCCTTTCCAGAACTAAGATATTTTTTGATTTATGTTCAACCACAACAGACTGCTCTGTCTTGTGGAAAAATTGTACAGGAAAGGTTTAAAATCTCCTAATTCAATTCCTTACACTAGCTTATCTCACTGAGGTGTTTCCATCCAGCCTGTGAGAGGACGAAACTTGCAGAGAACTAGAGGCACCGCCATGTTAAAGGTAAAACTATCCCATCAGAAATAGATCAAGTCCTACGTGAAACAGCTGACTGATCCACAGCTCTTCTTTGTGAGAACTGTGTATTTCTCTTTTCTTTAAGATCTTTTTTTAAGATTCTTTTTAGATCCCAAACCTTTTTTCACTCTAAGTCTCTTATTCACGCCTCTCCAGCTCTAATGTTTTTTGTCACTTAGTAGACCTGGTCCTTATTCACAGTGAGGACAATCCTACTTTTGGGAAAAAATTTGATTGGACCTTATGCAATACAGCTTGTATTGGCTTTGAACAAACTTGCTAGAGCAAGCAGAAGGTGAGTTATTTCCAACAGTTCTAGCAAAGTGCTGCCTGGTCAGAGGCTGGTGTTCGCCTCCCTGAGCTCTGTTTTGCTGCTGATAGTTTCAGGGTTGCTTAGGTACAACTACAAGAACAGCAGTTATCAACTGGCTTGCAGTAAAGGTCTTTTATGTTGCTTTGACACTAGTGTATTGCCATAGTGTAGTTATAACGGTAATTTACACCTATTTCATCCTTTTTATGTTGCTGGTGTGCTGCAAAGCCACCTTGGTGTGAATAAGGATCAGTGAGAATTAAATTCCACTTTAAAATTATTTTTTCACTGCCTAGCCACCCCTGCAAGCCCTCATCTTTCCCCTCGGCTGCCCTTCTTAAGAGTAGGCATGTGACCATTGCACTGCTCAGCGACCTAGGAGATATTTTATGTCATAGATTTGTTTCTGAAAAGCTTGCAATCAACATTAGAGGCCACTTTATTTCCTGGCAGTACTGAGGGCTCCTGCTGTCTGGTTTAGTACTGGCAGATGCAAATAAGGTTTTGAAAGGATCACTCCAAGTCATTCAGAGTGATGTAGTCCTTTCATTCCCCACTATGCATTCAAATCCACACGAAAATCTGTCTCACATGATATCGGTAGTCAGCCAAAGCTCTGTCCCTGGAACTCTTCGTTTGTGGTAGAAATCGCATACCAGTTAACAGGAAGAGAAAGAAAAGAAAATGCAAAGCAACATCCTCTGAGCCCAAATGACAGGAGAGTTCTGTTAACATGATGCAGGAGTTTTAATTATTCTGAGCTTGCACCTTCAGAGCTAGATATTTCTCAGCCCAATTAACCTGTCCTATTGTATAGTCCATGTAAGGCATAAGGCAATTAACATTTGTATCATAAATAAACAATTAGGGAATGTTTTGTCTTCTGGTTAAATTTTTTGTCATTCAAACTGCACTGCAGTTTCTGCCTACTAGGGATTTGCTCTTTTAAACACTTCCCATTTCATTACCAAATGTCTCTTGCCTCTTTTTTATCCAGCAATGCATCATATATAAAAACAAAACTGTAGAAAGGTGCCAGAACACTGATGTAACAATCAACGAACAAAAATCACAAGTATCCCTCATCCCTGAGGAACTCTTGTCACTGCTTAATTTTACCAAATATTTAAGGAAATAGTGAGAGTGCTTTCTGGTGTTATTCTGGAGTTTATTGTGACTGAGAACAAATATTGGTCGAAGATTGCAACTTAATTTTACCCCATGCCTTTATTAGCTAATGTTTGTCCTGGCTCTGAAACACTGCAGTTCTATGTTATTGACACTCATTCTTCTTATTAATAGTTCTGACAACAATACTGGGTTTATATCTTTCCATTCACTAGTGAATTTTGTTGGGTGTAGGTAAAAGGTTCTTGGGCAAGAGGTAGACTTCCTTACCAGTTATGATCTTGGGTCATTTTTATAACTCTGATAATGACCATTGCTTTGATTAAGGCCATAATTTCTTAATGGATATCCATAAAATAGTTATAATTTATAGGGCCTGAAGGTTATCATTATTGCACCAGAAACTCATAGTAAAATGTGAATCATGAATTCATTCAGGCAGTTAATGGAACTAGTTAATCACATCTATTAATGTCATTAGCCCCTTAATAACTAGTTAATAATTAGTTAGTGACACCTGTTCAGGCAGTTTATGGTACTAGTTTCATAATGATGTCCCAGTAGGTAGGTTCCTATGCAAGTAGAACCACTGAGGTCAATAGCATCCTTCATGGTCATGACAGTTAATCTGCAGACTCAGTCACTATTGCAGTATTATAAAATAAAACCATGGATGAAATAGATGTGAATGCAGATGAAAAGAAGGTAGGGATTTAAGATTCATAGATACAAAAAATATTCATAACATTATCCAGATTTGCAACAGTCCAAGGACAAAAATCACTTAGAACTACTATTAGGTACACAGTTCCATTAAATGTGTAACAACCAAAAAGAAGGTAAATAAGAAATATATGCCTTGGAATTATTTCAGTGTATTCAAGCAGATGGATTACACCAATATTTCTAGATTTTGCTATTCTATGGCTATAAAATGGGAATCACAAGTACCTGTAGTAAGAAATCATCTTTACCTAATTATACATTAAAAGAACTCCACAAACCTCGTAAATTCTATAATCCTTCACTAAATGCAATCTGGATATTGAAATTAACCGCTCTTTCAAATAATAAATGTGGTTTCCTCTATTTCTGTTGTTATTCATATGCAATATGAAAAATTCTAGGGTTATGCTAGCAAAAAAAAGGACACAAAAATTTCTGGGAAAAATGTTCATTCAGGTAAGAAATAGCTTAGGTGTAAATAATCAGTCTGAAGGAAAAAGCAGAAGGTCAGCAGATGACACATGTTGCCTAGTTTAATACCATCTTAAAAAAAAAGACCTTACAGTTTTATATTCACAAAATATACGCATACATTGCCAATAAAATTAAATAAGGGAACATCTTAGCATATTTGTCCCCAGGAGAAAATCTTATTTCTTTTTACAGAAGTTATATGATATGAGAGTAGTCTGAGCAATAAAATGGCAAAAGTCCCAGTGGACAGATGATATTTTTTATGTGAAGATGCCACTATAAGTCACACCAGTTGTAGATTACTGTGTGTTTGTGTTTATTCTCTGTGAGCCACATACATCCTGGAAATGGCTTGTATTTTGAATGTAAATTGTCAAGTGTGTGAATTTCAGCTCATGCAAATATGAAAACCTATTTCATAAGCATTATTCAAATCCCTTTTAACATAGTAGTTCTCATTGCTTGCTAAGTGCTTTCCCACACTTCTTCATAAGTAGGAAAACAGTATGAATGGTGCCCATCTGTTCCTGTACGATTTTTTTTTCAAGGCAATTTTAATTGGTTTACTGGTTCTGACAAAATGAATAGAGCACATTTACGGACATCTGAAAACTCCCTGTACACTTCGTATTCTGGAGTCTGCAGTCCATTTTGCAAAAATCAATGTTTGCGGGAAAGCTGATGGAAATGGGGCAGTACCTATAGTCTCTGCAGCAATTCAACAGGTGCCACACAATAGCACATTTGTGAGAAGAGCAAAGTCACGACCAGTAGGTCAGGGAGGAAGAAGTTTACAATAAAAACCAATGATATTTGAACCAGGAGATAACAGGCTATTGGACCTTAGATAACAAAATTATTTGTTCACTAAATAAACACCGCAACTACATTCCAGGACTGGGAAGTTCAAAGACTGGCATGTCTGAAATTTTTCCTCTGCTCTGTAAACTTATCTCAAAACCCGGTCCGGTTTCTCTCTGACTGAAATGGAAATAAACAAGATAAAAAAAAAAGTAGCCTCTCTGCTGTTGTTTATACCAGTAAGTGCTATGCTGTGAACACAGAAATACAGCGTTCGGTTTGACCAGTGGCAGGGTTTTATTGTGCTTCAGACTTTTTCTGTGAGGAAGAAATGACGAAATGGTATTCCACCTGATTAAGCAGTTATTCTGTATCTTTTTTCACTTCATTGTCAGATCTTCCAGGCCTAAGGCACTTTATCAGTATCCAAAACAAAGTATGTAAGAATGGCTACATTAATCTTAGCAACAGAAATATTCGTTGAGGAAGATCTTCTTCACTCTGAGGGTGACGGAGCCCTGGAACAGGCTGCCCAGGGAGGTTGTGGAGTCTCCTCCTCTGGAGATATTCAAGACCCTCCTGGACAAGGTCCTGTGCAGCCTGCTGTAGGTGACTCTGCTTCGGCAGGGGGATTGGACTAGATGACCCACAGAGGTCCCTTCCAGTGCCTAACATTCTGTGACTCTGTGATTCTGTGACTCTGTTTCTGTTAGATTAGGCTGAGTCTGTGCTACAAGGCTACTCTAATTTTCTACCTGTTTTCCAGTACTCTCAAACAATAGACACATTTCTATGAACTATCAACCTTCAAAAAAGCTGAGCATTAACCTGGCAAAGATTTTGGAAATCTGATTTGTCAACCAACAAACAATACCAGAAATGAGAGTTTAATCTTTGAAACAATAATAGTGTGTGTGTATATATATTGTAAAATCTGCAAAGAAAATGACTTAAGCTTTGGAATACTTGATATTACTTTAACTATTTTGGAAATCAGTCTGTAGAATCATATAATATCCTGAGTTGGAAGGCACCCACGAGGAATATTGAGTCTAACTCCTGACTTCACACAGGACAACCTAACAGTTAAACCATGTATCTAAGAGCATTGTCCAAATGCTTCTTGACCACTGACAGACCCTGGGCATTGTTCACACTCTCAGTGAAGAAATTTATCCTAATATCCAGTTCAACATGCAAGTGGCCAGGTAACTTGACGATTTAACTTTAAAGTGATTTTAGTACGCTCTAACTTTAACTTGTGCTTGATGGATACAATGCTTGTTGCCAGAAGTGGATCTTGATTCAAAATCTGTGTTATCTTAATGAAAAAGTTCCAGTTGCTTTTAAAGAGTTTTGGCCAAAACTTAAGCCCAGAAAGGCACTTAGGGACTTTGGTCATGGGATTATTCCCATCAAAATCAAGCTGAAAATAAACAGAATTAATTAATAATCATTAATTTGCACTGAACTGGAACTTCATTGTGTCAACAGGCATTCTTCCAACCACTGACTTCTTAATGAAAGAAATGGAAATCAACTACATTTCACAGAATAGCAGCTACTTTATTGTGAAAACTGATTTCTTCTAGTCCTTAAAAATCTGAGATAAATCAAAAAATAAATCTAAGGATTTTGACATTAGTTGGCTCATGTTGTAGGACTACCTCAGGGCTGTGAGACTCCTCTGATTTACAGTTACATAATTGAGAGCAGAGCTGGCCTTTTATCTTAAATTATCTCTAAGAGAGTGCCAAATAAGATAGCACTTTTAAATCAACGTGCTCTGGATTTACTGTACTGTAATGCGTATAGGCTGACCCTGGTCTTCCAGCCTGTCAGGAACAATCATCAGCTGGAGGCTTTGAGTTATGGAGTATCCTGAGAGTTTTTTCCTCTGTTTAACACAGGGCCTGACATATAGCTGGAATCAGCAGTGGAGGTATTGAAGTTCACATTATTTCTTAACTTTCTGTTATACATATTTGGATTGTTCAGATTCCTGGGGCTTATCCTACTTTCTTTGAAATCAGTATATTAGTCTGTTTATCTACAGGAATTGGATTTACAGATGATACCAGAATTATTTTCAGCAACAGCAGGAGAAGTAGTTTCATTGTGAACCCTTACTTCACTCTCTCAAGAATTTTTTATCACTTGGTCCTTTGATTATAAAATACATATTAGACTATTTACATTCTGTCCCGACCCTGTTCAGAAAATATTGTGCTATTTCATTATTTTTGCTCTCTTGCTAAAGGCTTCTCTGTTCTAAAAAGACACATTGGCCTCCATAAAATAGCTAGCATTACCTTCTGTTGAAAAAAAAAGTGTGATCATGTAAAAGCATGTTAAAATAAATATTCTGAATTTTAAATCTTAAAATAAAAATATTATAATTGAAATTTAAAGTTAAGTATTTTACTAGAGAAAATGCACATGCGTACAGTTTACTACTTACTGATGACAACAGAACATTGGCGTAAACCAGATAATGGATACATCAGATAATAAGATTACTGCAAGAAGTGAGAAAGGTGTTGTCATATATTTCCATTTCCCAGAAGGAGCTTAGAATTGGGAGGACTTGAGAAAATCTTCAATGTAAGACCTAATTCTATTCTAGAACTGGTGTAAATACAGTGCACCCAAAGTCCAGATATACAGAAAGAGGAGGGAAATTCCAGGAACCTGGAGTTACCGGGAGTTAAGACTTCGAAAAAGTGTTGGCTTCTGGATTCAGCTGACATTAAAAATAGTTTAAGTATGTCTATGTAGAGCAGCGCGTGACTTACGAAAGTCTGGCTAGCCCTACGCTTGTGTTGCCCATAGCCCTCTCCATTATTTCTGCATCCAAAGCATGTACGTGATCCTTGCACAACCCGACCGAATCTTTGACAGACAATCAAGAGCTGTCAGAGTGTTTCTGTTCACTTTCAAACTGTTTTCTACTTGTTTGAAGTTCTGAGCTGTTGATTTCTTAAACTGAGAAAGCACACTCCATTATTTCACACAGTTTTAAAGCTTTTTATAATTTTTATCCATAAAACCTTTTTGACAGTAAGAAGAAAATGCAACAAATATCGTATACGACTGTATCTGAGGTTTTAATAATACCTAATTAATATAGCTGAGATTATCAAAAGAATGTCAATGAGTTACAGCTCTCAATTGTTTTGAAGTGCTGACTTACACAATTCTGGAAATCCTACTCCTAATACTTCCCAGTAGGGAAGTTGAATATAGTCAGATTCCCAAAGAATTTTAAACCATTTACTTCACTTCTCTCTTCCTAGCATATATTTTTAGAGTATTATTCTGTCCCTCTCTTCATTTAAGTTAGGGGAGAGTGCTTTTTTTCAAGGAATTGTCTTAGTGTGTTACAGAGGGGGACATCAGACTGAAATAATTTGATCTAGAAGCAATTTTCCAGGTGAACTTCTATAGTGTACTTCATCCTAGGCATGTGAATTCTGGTAAAATCAAATTGTGGATGAAAATCGGGGTCCAAACACACTGCAGACTTTGAAATGACAAGGGAAGTGCAACTCAGATTGAGCTGAGAATGATAAGAAGTTTAGCACTAATGTTAATATAGCCCATCAACTAAAAGTGTTTCTTTATTGTTTTGAGTTTTGACCAGTGACACCACTCACTGATAAAGGATAAAGACAAGTTTTGTAAAAACTCCTTCCCTCACAACATCAATTTTCAGAACATGGTACACAATACTGGCAGCATGCTTAAAATTTCCATTGCATCTACACTTCTCTTTTGAGTCACATGCGCAAGTGGTCTCAAATAGTACCATTCTACTTAGCAAATTGTCTTGGGGGGGTCTCACGGTCTAATCCTCCATGTATCCCTAAAGCAAGGTGAGGAATATGGCTCTCACACATGCTGGGCTCTCCAGCAGCCTCTGCAGTGAAAACTGCCTCTTCTCTTCCTTTCTGCTGAACTGAATATAGCTCCCTTCACTCCTCGGCACCTTGTGCAGAGACTTGATGTTTTGGCTCCAGTCAAGTGTAGGACACTTAATTGTTGAATTGCTGAACCTAAAGGTTTTGATAGACAGACTCTGAGAATCTTAAGCTAACCCAAAGGTCAGGCAGTTGTCATGTCAAGTTTTGCCACTGCCAAATACCAGTCAAGCTCAAAAGAATTACCAGATTAGAACATGTGTCTCACACATCTTGATACAATCTCAAAACAACCTAAATGCAAACGCTCGTGTCTTAATTACAGATCTGGCTTCCCTGTACCTCTGAGATGAGACATGAGAAATGTCTCCAAAGCAGCTGAGCACAGGAACACGTTCAGTTCCTCTGCTCCGTTCCAGGGCAGTAAACTCTGTCCAAAGAAATGACTGCATTACTAGAACGTCTTAAATTGCCACGACCAAATTGGTTGGATTTATGAAATGGTATATGCTCAGCAGACGTATTGATGCAGGCTTTGAGACAGAACTCCTTCCTAACAAGAAATAGAACAGATATTGATGAAAAATCAGCGTCATGCCTAACATTCCCTTCTCCTCATTGCTCCAGAGTTGTATATATCCCAGGTCATTTGGATTTACTTAAACTGTATCTAGAAATTCTGAGATTAATGGAGGTTACTCTCGTAAGAAATATGTCACACCATGGTTGCATGACTGGAAGGTGGGAGTGCAACAACAGCCTTCTCATACTCCCATCATATCACCTTCCCATTCTGAATGTGAGTGGGAGAAATTGGTCAGTTTTTCCAGATTTTCTTTTGTGAAATGGGAAATGTAAATCCTCATTAACATTTAGATCACATGGTATATGAAGAATTGTAAACTATAAGGTGAAATTTAATTATTCTCTCTAGACGAAACAGCTGATTTAACAGGACTATTAAACTAAGTTTGCACAGAACACTGAAAAGTGGCTTGTATCTGTTGCCATCATGGTCAACATACTACAGTCATTATTAGAATGACTTCTCTCCTTTATCTCTCTTTGAAGCTCAGTGGTGCAGAATCCAGGTTGTTAACAGATGTCGTGCCTTGGAGCTTGATTGTCATTGCCTTTCTGTTATTTAGGTCTGGGAACTTAGTTACTGAAGCAGGGGTTTTATTCACAAATTTGTGGAAAATTAGTGCTATTTTATATTGAAAACATTTATCAATGGCAGTATTCTCAAGAATAATGACAACACTGTATGTATATAGTTATCATGAAACAAATGATGTAAAGTGAATTTAATATACAAAACTAGAGTACAAAACAGTTCTAAATAAAATGTTGCCTTTGAAGAGTTCAGGAATTTCTTCAGTCATTAAATGGTGGTGTTTTGGTGATATATTCAGTTGTTTTACTATGGCACTAGTTTTGTTTTATATTCCACTGGGCTGTCTAAATTCCTTGTTGTAACTTCACGAGTAGACATAAAGCTTCCAGCAGTGAAATGGCAGTGAGGAAGAAAGATTTTCCTTTCTCTTGTTACTGATATTTAATTTGACATATATTAAGAATATTTTTCCTTTGTGACCCCGAACACTAAGAGTAAACAGCTAGACACATTGTGGTCTTTTCCCCCTCTAAGTCACACATGATTATATTCTCATTTATGAATCATTAAAGAAGAATAAAGCCTTTAGTATGCACTAATAGACAGCTAAATAAAGACACTGAGTTACTGAGACAAAGGCCTAGTAAGTTGAGGGGGCTCATAAGAAATAAAAAATAGTAAACTCTGGTTGGTTTCACATTAGCAAGACAAGGTAAAGTATATGGTGTAGGTATCTTGGGAATAGATTACAAATTTTAGGAATAAGGAATAGTAACATCTCATAATTCACCTAAGGACATTAGTCTCTGCGTGTAGAATTTGCTTCAGATGGATAAAATCCCATTCCTTAAAGTCTAGAAAGATAAAATCACACGCTAAAGTTTAAAGGCAACACATTAGCTAGAAAATGTGGGGACAGGAATCATAATAATTAATCAAATAGACTATGTTACCTGCATATACAATGAAAAAGCAGATTCACCTCGTGTGCAATTTTCAGGCACGGTTTTAGCATTTTATGCTACACCAGGAATACATTTTCCAGAAAGTTAACCTGATTGGAGAAGACCAGAAAAATCTAAATTCTGAAAATGACAACCACTGACACTTCAGTAAGGAAATTAGTTCATAATGAAGGTAGACCAAAAGCAAAAAAAAACATTAAAAAGTAAACCAAAAAATAAACTCTAACATCATATTGAAATGCTTATCAAGAGCTCCGACTGCACTTCTTAAATATATTTCTCAACACGTTCACAGCTAGCTTTTATGAATCTCCTGCATGTATTTGGCGATACATATAGGGTGCTAGATTCTTCATGTATAATACACAACAAATATCACAAGCTTCAGTATCCAATAGAGATGGCAAGGTCATAATGCCTGTGATGATGAAAAAGGGCATCCCAGGTGGGTGAGTACCAGCTATATGAATACCTGAGTTTAACGTATCACTGAGGACTGCACACCTAAAATAAGGAGCAAGATCAGGACCAAATAAATACATGACTCTCTATAAATGACAGGGGAAAGAAAAAGCTGGATAAACTGAATTACTTGATTTGAATAACAATATCAATGCAACTAACATTTTGTAAGATTGGTAGATTAAAAATAATTATAATAATAAAAATGTGGGGTATTGTGATGCCACTGGATTGTATGTATCTATGTCAAGAGCTAGCAAAGATGTGATATTGAATCAACAAAGTAAGTTGTGTTTTTTTCAGTGACTGCCAAGCTGCAAACTGATAGTTCATAGCCTGTGTCTGTTTCTAGCAGGGTAAGGTATCAAGAGTAATCACTTCCATTTCATGAAAATGTTAAATATTAATTATTAAACCCGGCAGAGCAGGTCCTCAGTGGGTAGAAAAGAATACAGTGCCACAAAAATTGGTGCAAAAAAGATACTACACGCTAGCTAACTCTCTGGCATATGACCAAAATGAACAGGCAAAATTTAGAATCAAGAATTTTGTTAGTAGTCATGATGGTCATCCTCCAGTTTGCATCTAGAACTAATATGCTGATACATAAACCTTATAATAATAGTGTGGCACAGAAGAAATTTCTCAAGTATTTCAAAATAATGCATTCTTAAATGGATAGCAATTAAATTATGTGCCTGAAGGACACTGGCATTTTTGCATTGTAGAAAATTCCATTATATATGTAGTTTCATTCTGACCTGGCAATAAAAATAAAACAATTCCTACTAATGAATTATTTGGGGAAAAAACTTTTAAGTAAACAGATGTTACCTTTTTACGTAAATAAAAATTTTATAACTGATTTGCATATTTTATTTATATTATTAATATCTGCAAAAAATTTTGAAACAAGCTTTCAACAGAAATAGAACTATACCATTTTATGATTTTTGGAAGATCTGATTTTTATACTGTTTTGATTTTCTTAAGAAAAATATGTCAAAATTGACAGTCTACTACAAAGATGTAATGATAAGAACATGCAATTTTCTATCTGGAAAAAAAAACAGTCTCTAATAAACTGCCATCACTTTTCTACTTGTGATTTACCGGGAATGGGGGGGAAATTTTTTGAATCCATAATGGTGATTTTATACTTGTTTTCCTTAACCAGTTTCTGTTAGGTAGAAGTCTGCTGTATTTGGGGAAAATTATCTTGACTGAACAGTAGAAGTAAAGATTCTAAATGAAAAAATAAATCTGAGATCAAGTTTGGTTCTTCCTTTGCCTTTGCCTAAAGAATTGAAAACAATCACCCGGAAAACCCATCTTGCTCGTTCTCGCTCACACACGCACAAAAATTGTGGACAAAGAAACTTTCTTTTGTTACAGCTGGTAAAGACAAACAACAGGGTCAATACTTACATGACCAAATAAGAAACGTACTCAAAAGTCAATGAATTTGTATGTGACTTGTCTAAATATTCAGAGTTAATCTGCTGATTGATTTGTTTCAAGTGAACAGTCAAATGCAGTAGTATAAGATTATGTTATAATTTCTCACTGTTTTATTGTTCTTGCTGCAAAGGCATTATGAACACATTGTGATAACCTTAAAAAGAGAACCAACTCAAGCATCTCTGTCCAAGAGAGCAAGGTATTTCACTGAAGTTTACAAAGAACTATGCAGTAACACATATATATTCTTTGTCAATGAGTTTAATGGTTTTATCAATGGATTCTAGGGCTATGCCTACTCTAGCAAGTGGAGTAATGTAATAGCAGCTAGACTAGAGACTGAAGTATCTGGTGTGAAGAACCAGTCACACAGTCGCCTGTGTTTTGGTGGGTTTGGGGCTGAGTCTCTCCAGGTCACAAGGACTGAATATCCCCTTGCAGTTGGAACTCTTTGTGTACATTCCTGGGGAGAAGCTTTCAGTTCAACTTTGTCCCTTCCTGCACTCCTAGAATGCTCCAGGATGCTCATCAAAGTGTAGTATGTGGGAAGAATTAAGGAGCTTCACTTCAAAAGCACAAGCCAGATCCAGATTAAAATGATAATACTGTTCCTTAAGGGAGTGCCAAGATTGTAATGAGATTGTATATGAGATTGTGTATGACTGAGTAACCGTGATATCTTCCAACGGCTATCGTCCATCAAATCATGCTTTAGCTCAACATTAGGTTTGAATTCCCTGTTAATATGCATTATTTGTATTGAGGTAATTTCAAGAAGTCCCAAACAAGAAACTTCCTCATCGTTTTCCGACTGCCTAGCAGAAAAGATGATCACTGCTCTGAAGTGTTGAAAATTACAAATGCTGTGGGTTGCAGCCCTTCTTATTTAGTTTTCTTGATACTTTCCTTATATAAGGGAAGTAAGTGATGTTTTCTTTTTATTTGGTTTTGGTTTGGTTTGGTTTGGTTTGGTTTGATTTGTTTTGGTTTGGTTTGAGAGAGGAAGTTTCTTATGCTTCTTAAAAACACCTTTTTGGTTTGCAACCGATCTTTCCAGAAGGTGATTTCTTCAGTTTCTTAAAGGAACCCTTATTTGTCCTGTGACTCAAATTCAAATTAATCTGAATAATAAGAAAGCTGAAAAATACATTTTCATTACTTTTGGTTCTGCTCGTCATGAATGCCAACAAGCCAGAACCTGAAGAGGACTATCAAAATGTTCAAGTATATCATCACTGATTTTTGATCTCAGATTTCACAAAATTTAGGACATTTACCGGGTATCCCAGTTAGGATTCTTTATTTCTAAAACAAACAAAAAAAGGGACACCATTTTGAGCACAGGTTGGAGGAAATATCTCATCCGATCTTTTTCAAAGTGTTGCATTATTTACAGAAAAACTGTTGTGGTAAGACTGTAGTATCTCCTTGTCCTTTAAGTTATTAGTAAAATGATATTTAGGCTTCAGTTAACCCCACTGATTCTGAGCAGTCAAGATCACGCTGGGATTCAGTGACACCTTACAAGAAACTTTAGATCGTATTTAATGCACCTCTCCATTTTATTTTTTTTAATATGTATCTGACTTCTATCTTCTCTTCCCAATGTGATTCCAGGCCAGAGCATCAGTTCCTTAGCAGATCTGCATTTCCTTTTTGTAGGGTAGAAGTACAGCTTCAGGGTCTCTTATGGCTGTGTTAAATGACAGTCACCAGTTAAATCTCCCAGGTTTGACAGTTTTATCAGCCTCGGCACAATGATTTTGTCCTGATGCAGTTTCATCCTTGTGTATGTGTGCATGTGTGTGCGCACTTCTGTGTCAGCTAATTATAAGGAAGCGCTAATTTAGAAGAGACATTAACATTTCTCTGCATTATATATTTTTGATTGATCATCTACTCTCAGAATTACCAGTTTCAAGGGAAGAAAGCCAGAATATTGCCTCTCGTCAGCTACGTTCCACGGCACCATACTATGTTTCCTAATATCAGCTAATTTCCAAATGAGTGCTTTTTCACTGTGACTGTATGAGATTTATGACCCATCTTCTAGTTTACTTCTAAATTAATTGTATTTAACTCTTGGCTGTAATGTTTCCACTCTATCATCCCCTGCTTTTTCCCTCCTTTCTCTCTTCTAAAAGTGTGTGAAATCCTCTTTGCTCTTGCATTTGAACTCCCTGTTCGGGACTCTGCATTTGGCTACCAGCATTTTATTATAGCATGGTGATAAACCAGGTGTCATGCTCTCATTTTGTGTTCCTGGGGCTAAGCCACCTGCTTGGATTGCCGTCTCACGAGGAGCTCCACAGTATAATCACCTTTGTTTGTATTGTCTGTGACTTTGCCAACAATTCATGCCTCCGGCTTTTAGTGTGTCTGTAGCAAAATGATACCTGAATACCTAGGGATGAAAAGGGAGACTTATAAACTGTTAAAATGCAGCTTAGTAATAGATACATACAGCTAAACGTTTGAAGACTGCTATGCAGGGAAAATTTTCCTCTGTTGTGCAAGGTTGAAACTTTGCACATTTTGGTCAACTAAAAAAACAGAAAAGTCTTTCTTTCAAGTCAGAAAAAATATTTTCTTTCAATAATTTCAAAAAATCCTTTTGAATTTCCTGTGTTTCTATATCTAGATTAAAGTTCCAAGTAGAAGAAACCAAAGCCAATATCTATTACTTAGAAAATTTTGACAGGGACTATCCTGACAATTTCAAAACCTTGAAAAACATTCCTTACCAACAGTCGCATTCCTCAAAATCAGCCTTTCCTTGCAAAAGTTTCCGTTTCAGTTCACTTGCTTTTTTCAGCTGAAGTGATTCTGCAAAACAGTCCTGTCCAGCTCTGTAGTGGAATTGCTTTGCTTAAATTTATTTTTAGTGTTATATTTCCCACCAAACTTTATAATATTTCTACAATTATATGGCTTCCAATAGTCTTTTTTTTCCTATACTTTGTAAATAGTCCAACATACTGATAAGTGAAGATATCCTGTGCAATGCAGTGTTTCTAAAGTATGTGGTATTTACTATCCAAATCCTTTAGAAATATTTGTACAAAGAGTGAAGTCAATGATCCAAATGCTAGTTGAAATCAATGGGAGACTTTCCACTAAATTCAATGGGCTTTGGTCCAAGCTGTTTGTAATTATAGGCTGACATTTTGAAAGCTGCCTAAGGGAGCTGGAAGCCTAACGTTCATTAAAATTAACTGGGCATCTAGCTTTACCAGGGTGCTTTGGAACTTGCTACTACTGTTTACATAAATAAGTGACCTGTTTATGACGCTCAGTCAGTTACATTAGAGCTCCAAGGAATCTATAAACATGTGTCTTGTCTTCTATATCAAAGAAATGTGCTTTAGATTGTGTTACTTGACAATGGCCATTTTGCTGCAGAAAATTATTATCTAATTTAAAAAAAGAGATGTATATGTAAAAAATTATCATATAATTGACCAAAACTGATTTACACAATGGCTTGTTTACCAGTTTAGTGGGGGTTTTTTTGAAGTTATTTTGGAATTTATTTGCAATGAGAACTAAATCACTGCGCTGAACATAGAAGTCAATCCACAAATTACCATGACATGCAAAGAGTCTGTGATACCCCTTGCTATGTCTGTCATCCGTATCTGTATCTACACCTGCATCTCTATCTTTAGCTATATCTGCCTATGTACTGTTTAAACATCCTAGAAGTATTCAGCAAGTAGTCCTGCTGTTGAAGAAGTTCTTTGAACTGTGACTGAGAAATGTCGGCTCTAGTATTTTCTATGGATGCTGCACCAGACTAAACCAATATATAGAAGTTACTTTAACTACAGTTGCTTATACACATTAAGCATTACCAAAGCAAATGTGTGAACTCTGTTAATTTGTTCTAAATGACAGTTGTCAGAGTAGTGTGTGGCTCAGTGGTAACACGCTCAAACTCACCTTTAATTTTAAACTCACTAGTAGTTTCATTCATATGCTTATAGCTAAGCAGCTCACTGTTAGCTATAAGTGTTCTTAAGGGATTAGAAATATTCAAAATCTTCAGAATCTAGAGATATGAAATTTGAAAACAATTTGGGAACTAAAGGACAATATTTTAATTTGTAGGGATTCTGAATTATGAGATGTACCAAAAAAAATGCAACACCTGTTTAGATAAAATGTTTATGTGTCTGTGATGTGCAGCTCAATAGTGAAATTGATTTTATTTACATTAGTCATGAATCATAACATTATTTCCCATGAAGATTTATTATGGATTATGATTTTATAATGACAGTATTTTTGCTATGGAATCACCACTCAGTCAACCAAAGTGTATACGGAATACTATTGCTACCAACAAGAAAACACACAAAATGGTCAGATGCAAGCAGATCAATTATTTAGACTGATTTCAAGTACAAATTAAAATGAAATTCAAACTATTTAAAAATTATGTTTGGGATAAAAATAAAGAAGTTGCATAAATAGATGGTCAGTTGAAACTAGTCAGCTGGCTCCTGGAACTGTGAAATTTCTTCAGGTGGAATTATGTTCCTGTATCAAACAAACTGCAGCCTCCTGCTTCCCTCCTGGCAGGAGGCTTTGCATACTGCCAAATGAATGGTGATAAAACCAGATTCCAAGAGGAAGAGTAGTTATTGCGTTTTTTCATTAGCATCATGTTACATTTCTTACAGGTCACTTGCTGTTTTCTGCTTTTGAGGCAGTGGTTGACCTGTCCTCTTTGTTGAAGAAAGGGTGTAAGTATTTAATTACAAATTCAAATATATATAAAAAAGGAAAGAGAAGGTATTTATTACAGTAGAAAAAGCCCAAAGCAGGCAGATAATGTCATACAGTAAAAACAACTGTACAAAAAGCAGAAAGCTCCTAATTAAACTGGACTGGAATAAAGTGCAATTGCTAATGTTTCACTGAGCTATTTTCTGACATTATCTGCCATCAAACATACGCTTCTGCTATTTTGTAGTTAGTTGTCTATATGTGCAATTTTATCAGTGTTAGTGGAGGTGACAGACATATAGCATACACATTCATGTTGGTCCATCGCCAAAATCTTTATAGGTTCAGGGCAGGTAGTTGTTCAGATCTCTGGATCTTTTCCTGAAATTCCTCTGGAAATGTAACTTGCTATTTCTAACCTGCTTGTACTTAAGACTATTGTTTCTATAGGACTCATGAAGTTTCTCAGACTCATGCTGTTAGCAAATTTCATCAGCATTTTCTCATTTTTAAGCCACGATCACAGCTGAAAATACTAGTATCAGCCTCAGAACCCATCACGCATTTCAACTGTAGCTCCTCTGTGCCACACTGTTGTCATTGATCCCTCAGCTTCTTATTTATTCACTTCTCAGTTCTTATCCTAATCATTATCTTCCCTAGTTTAACTAATAAATTCCTATTAAGCATCAAATGCTTTCCTGCCTTCCAAGTAGATTAGATCTAGATTAGACCTATTTCCCTTGTCTAGAAAAGCAATTATCTCCTCAGGGAAGAAGATCAGGTTGGTCTGGCACAATCTGTCTCTGCCAAACTCAGGCTGCATTTGATCACATTTTCTCTGTACCTCTGTGCCTCCACGCTTTCCAGTTGTAAACATAGCTCAAACCAGTCTGACAGAGTCACAGTTGCCACAGAGTACAGATCACCCTTTTTTACTTACTTGAATATGTGTAACATTTAATATTTTTTGTTGTGTAGCATTTCCTGAAACTTGATAGATTTCGTACCTCTACTCGAGGAGCTGCAATACTGTGCCAGTACTCTCATGATTCTGGGATAGTGCCAATTCTTCTCAGTTTTCATACATAAAGCACTTCATGTTTTTCTACATATCAAATGGTAATTTATATCCCATACCTTCCTTGTAACTTCAGTTAAAATTGAACTGCAGCATAAGGCCACACATAGACCTTTCCCAATCCTTATCCCATCTTCACTATACACTGTTTTCACTTTTTCCCAGTTCTCTTTTATTTATACAGATAAAAATATGCTCATTTTTTTTTTAATCTATCTCATTTTGACTTTGGAATATTTTTCCTTGTCCTAAAAATGTTAAATTTAAACCATAATTTCCTAACCAGCTCCATTTTCTATTCCTTTACGCTTTCCATCCTTTTTAGGTTGTTCCCAGTCATTATTTACTTATTTATACATTCACTCATCTTTATTTTACTTTCCTTCCACATCATTTCTGCAGCTTTGTGTTTAATTTTTTTTAATATATTCAGGTTCTTTTTGTAGTGAACTGTGAATGAGAAACTAAGTTTTTCATTCTGTTAAACTTGACTAAATAGAAGATTATTTTATTGAAGACTTCTCTTTGAATCAGAAGCTTTAAAGAAGAGTTTGTGGTTTTCCTTCTACTTAATTTAAAATGAATTATCTCATGATAATTCCTTCCAAGGTTATTTTATTTTCTACAGGTAGTCTTTATGCAACGTTTTCTGCTTACCAAAGTCAAATAAACATAGTCTGCAATAACAAAGGATAGTTCCAACTGGCATACAAATTTGTTGGTTACTGAGTCCAAGACCATACAAGCCTTAATTTCTTTTTAGCATTTGTTCTACAGTATGTATATAGGAAGTTCAAGTCACTCTTAGTGACAGAGTTCCTAGTAGTATTTCCAGATGTCTTTCTGCATGCAAATATGAACTTGCAATGCTGTAGTGAACCCCATTCACTGTTCTCCCCTTTCCCATCCAATGCATGCAATATTCTTTTCATCTTTTTAAAAGATTGAAGTGACAATTCGTCTATCCTATTTCTACTTACACCTTTGAAGCTATCACATTCGACAGGTGCAGCATTACTCTCACAGCCTTACTCTTTATTTCAATGTGAAAAAAATGCCTGCTTTTGAGAGCTCATGTGCCCTTTGTGTTTTCTTCTTCTCTTTATTCTCATTATCCTTTTCCTATCCATCTTGACTCTCTACATCAGTATTGTGAGTTTCCCCACATTGTCTGCGTATCTTATGCTGGAATTGAAACATTTCACTTGTTTGTAGACATATGTAATAATTTTTGTTAATCTCCGGTGTTTTTTATCCTTTGCTTTCAGTCTCATTTACTTTATTCATCTGTTTTTTTTGTAGATCTAGTAAAATTCTACTTTATCAAAATAAATGATAGATGTCAAAATCAGTTGCTCCAAGATTTTCAGTGATTTTTAGTCTCATGATCCTGTTATCACTTATATTGGCCATAACTGAAGAAAATATATAGCAACAGAAAAATCAACCCACCAAGAGAATATTTTCCAACTGACTAATTTGTCTAAACTTTCCTTCTAGCATCAGCTTTCAGAGTTAACCGTTGATGTCAGTTACATTGTCTCAGTTTCTTCGTCTTTTTTTTTTTTTTTTTTTTTTTTAAGGAGTGTTGCAGAATATAACTCATGATCTCATCGATTAGTATTTTCCCTGTCCTGGAATAATCATCTTTATCTGTTCCAGCTGAACGGTAGTAGTGCTGGGCATGTGGCTTCAAAGTTTGTAGCATTTGGGACTTTCAAATTTATAGACCCTTGCAGTACGTTTCTTCAGGACAGCAGACTGCTAAGCTAAGTCTAATTTCTTCTCAGCATCAAGCTAAATCTCCTTCTCTCTGCAGTGCTCGAATTTACCTAGGAAAGAAACATGGCCATAAGGGCTGCAAGACTTCTGGCTGTCTAGCCAGAGGAGAAAGGGGAGAAGCGAGTTCAGGATTTCGTGCACATCCCCATACATATTGTACCTGTAAAATGCACCATGAAGGTCTAGCTGAAGATATGTTCAAGACGTGAAATATCAGATTGCAACTGAGGTCATTCTCTGCAGAGAATAAAAATTTCTAGCTCCCCACCTTCTGCTTTTCGATTGTGTTTTCTTTAAAGCAAATAACCACACACTGGAACACTCAGTGATGTTTAATAATTCAAAATAAAACATCTGACACATTTCTTCTTCTAGGAAGAAGATGAAGGAAGAAAATGGGATGTATCTTAGCCACTTTATTTTATGTTCTTTGTGATAACCATACTATAGAAAATCTACAGACTATAAAACTGACTTCTGAGTTCTTCACAGTTAGAGATTATGTTCCTGCAATAACCTGTCTGGGCCCGGCAAAACTGTGAAAAGGACTGATGGACTGAAAGTTTCCTTTAAAGATTCAGATTTCCATTGTCCTTGTTTAAGACATACAAGGCACATTTTTTACAAAATCTGGCATTGTACAGCTCCTGCTATATTCAAGTGTCTTCTCCTATCACCTTCAGTGAGGCAACGGGAAACTGGGAAACACATGGCTTGCAGCCACCTGTGAAAAGTTAACAGAGGCTCACTCTCTTCTCCAAGGTGGCACTGACTGAATTAATCACTAAAACGTTCTTTTCCCTGCCCCCTCTACAATCTTTGCTTCAACCACCGTACATATTCCAATTTCTGCTGCAAATTGCAAATGGGGGATCCAGGCCACCGCAGCTGTCTGTACTGCACAACCTTGTTTCGCTCCTGAAAGCATCCCATCTCGGGTACTGAACAAGGTAAGCTTCCTGAAGGAAAAACAGCATGCTATTATCTAATATTGAGTTTTTGTCTTAGTGTGAGTCGATAGCGATTTCACAATTAAGGTTGCTCAAGACGTTTTGACTCAGGTATTACCAAATCTGGATTTATAGCATGACTAATTGCAATATGCCGTCAGAAAAGTCTCCCACTCATTCATTAACAATACTGATATCTACGAATGGAAATACTGAATTGTTATATAGATTACCAAGAGCTTGAGCTAATACAGTAATTGAGCAGTTCAGGAGTGTTGGGATCCTTTCCAAGTTCAGGGAGACAGTATGTTTTTATTGTCACAGATTCTCCTGCCAATTTCTCAAAGACTTTAGCTGCTGAACTTATCGTCTTCCAAAGCCTTGGGTTCTCATCTAAGCCTCATTTTCTCTATCATATCAATTATGATCTTTGTTCCTTAAATTCCTCTGACACTTTCCTAAAAACAAATCCCACTTTTTCCCCTCTTTTTACATTACAGAGTCCCAGTCTCCCAGTGCCTGATCCTTTCTATACTCTTTCTCACTGTACCCATTCCCCTTTCACAGAATCACAGAATCACAGAATGGTAGGGGTTGGAAGGGACCTCTGTGGGTCATCTAGTCCAACCCTCTGCTGAAGCAGGGTCACCTACAGCAGGCTGCACAGGACCTTGTCCAGGCGGGTCTTGAATATCTCCAGAGAAGGAGACTCCACAACCTCCCTGGGCAGCCTGTTCCAGTGCTCCGTCACCCTCAGAGGGAAGAAGTTCTTGCTCATGTTCAGACGGAACTTCCTCTGCCTCATTTTGTGCCCATTGCCCCTTTGCCCTTACATGTTTGAAACAGGTGTTCATGATACTGGGCTCAACACTCTGCTTACTTTCTCTTCTTGCGCCTCTGTCTTTAAAATATCACAGAGCTGCATATACAAGAAAAAAGTTTCGCAGCCATAAGTGGAACCCCTCCCCTTCTTCCCTGACTAATATTCTGTGCTTAAGACATAAGAAATCTCTGCTGTGCCTGAATATATTTTCTCCAAAATGTTATAATTTACTGTGGCAACAAAAGCCAAATTTCAATCTTCATCCCACAGTGTTATACCCAGATGCCAAACATCAGTCTGCAGTTTCAAATTATATTGAATATTTAAATAATTTCTTCCCTTATCATCTTCCTCCCTCCCTCCTCCAATTTGATTTATTATCATGAGTGAAACAACATACTTCTTGCCTCATTCTCAGAAATGATTGGATTGTTTTGGCAAAAAAGACATTCTAACACGTTTGAACTACCTTTTGAGCGGACTTTAAGGAGCATTTGGGCCCAAATATCTACCAAAAGGCAAATGAAAAAGTACTAAAATTAACATTTTATAATAGAAAGTGTCAGGAAACATTAATAAGCATAGCTACCGGCCCATTTTTGGCCTTCAGCAGTTTATTCAGCATTAGCCAAGCAGCACAAAGTCCCTGGCTGAAGCAGTCAGCTCCATGGAAGCTCTAGCTTGCACAAGTGACATGCCACTTGCCCAGCTGTGATCCATGCGATCTGCAGTTTCGACTGTCTCTCACATTTCTGTGGGAACCCTGCAGAGGTTCATGCAGAATATTGGCACTTCAACCTACTCTGCACTGCGGTAGCATCAAATCAAGCCCCGGAAAATAGGTCTGCAATCAGAATCTTTCAAAATATCTTCTGTTTACACCTTTTTTATTAGACCTTTACTTTGTTCATAAAATACCATTTGTTTTTATCTTAGATATACACGTGATATCACTCAGCACCACTGTTGTTCAGATGTCCACTTTGTATTTAAAACTTATCTTTCTCTGCACAGAATTTCTTTTGAAAGATGGGGAGAGGATTTGTTTGTCTTTAAGAAAATTTAATGAATTAGTAGATTGCTGCCAATGAACAAATGATATCACTTAACACATCCACACTAATTCTCTCTGTTTAAACAAATTTAGGAAAATGTTTTGAAAAGGTTTGGTAGATAACTCATCATATTGGCTGCAACTCTAACTGGCAGATATTTTCAATTGGATTGACCAAATAGGCAAGCTATGTGAAAAAATTCTGCTGAGACTAAGTTAACTGGAGTTGAAACATGGCAAAGCCATGGTTTTGTACCATAAGAATAATTTAAATAGACAGCAGAGCTGTAAACACAACAAAACCTCCACATCAGTAAGAAAAAAAGACCTATGAATACATAGGTATGTTTACTTTCCCATGTATGAAAGTAGTGTTCAAAACATAGTACATAAAATTCATTGCCAAAGGGTTTAAAAGTAAGATTAGGGAGTACAAAGGAATTATAGTCCCTGTAGTGTGTGGATCCTAGAATACTGCTCATGGCAAGTGGCGCAGCATGAATATGGAAGACAGGAATTTTCCCCTCTGGAAAAAGCTATTTTAATTCCCTGTAGTATGCCAATATATCATTTGCATTTGATCTGTTTTTAACATCTTCATTTTAATTCTTGGAAGAATACAACAAAATTAACAGGCCTCAAGTACCTTTGAGGGTGGGAATCTAAATGGAAAAAAACAAAAATAGTTTGTCTCCTTATGTGACATTTTATCCCATCCAAAATCATTACAGCTCAAAGAATTAAAAGATACTATGAGTTCACAGTGCTTTCTAGAATTGGTATAACATACGCAGTTAAAGCTTTGCTAATCACACATTTTATAAAAGTGATTAGTAATTGATTAAAATTGCATATCAGTGCATAACTTTATTTTTGTATTTGCCCAGAGAATCCACAAACTGCTGTAGAAGAAAAAGAGGAGTCATGAGAATTTGTATTACTCATCAAATATTGCACTCATTTCACCACATACTACAAATGAATTGGACCGGATATAGGTTTGGTGGTGTCCTTCCTTACCGGGGTAAACTGGTGGTGGTCTGAGACAGGGGAAATGTAACAATGTCCAGACAGTTCTTTTGAAATAAATTGATTCTTATCTCAATGATAGGAAGGAGGCTCACTGCCAATAAGGGAATTGTGACTCATCGGCTGCTTTGTCTTGCAAGGAACAACAGGAGCTTTCCCACTTTCTTGTGTTCACCCTAAGCATGTAAATTCACGTCTTAGCTTGCATCCCTTGCTCACTGAAGTCAGTGGGAATTTTGAACATGTGAGGAATAGCTTACATCTTTAACTTCATCAAGCTTTCTGCTTAAATGTTCCAAACCTTCCTTTCCACTATTCACCGATCTGCGTAACAAAATTTTCTTAGTTCTCTTAATTTGCTTGTGATGGCAAATTGTTATTCTTTATATCACTTACATGGCTGATCTTCTTTTCCCTGATCCCATCTAATAGCTGTATGTTTTAACCAATAAGGACCAGACAGAGAAGTGCAAGGCTGTAAGTGGTCAGGCTTTTCCTTTGCTGTATGCCACTTTTACCATTTTACACAGCCAACATAAAGGACTTTTCATCTCTTCTCCTTTAAATGTCAAATGTGTTCACATAGATAGCATTTCACATCCTTGCTTTGGCATAAAAATAAAATACAGTAAACAAACTATCCCCTCCTCTGTTCCTTGAATAGTAAATTACTAGCTCAACAAAGTGTTTAATGTTATTTTAAATTAGACCAGAATAGGATGAAAACATATTATCTTTTCTTTCTTTAAACAGTGACTCAAAGATCTTTTCAAAAATGTATTGGCAGTGACTGTGGTGGTGGAAATGGCGCTTAGCAGCAGCTCACAAAGAACTCTAGTTAAATTCTGAAAGAAAATTGCGAACTGAAACAAAGCTACCTTCATTTAAAAAAAGCACTAGGAAGTGAAACAATTGCTGCATTCTTCAAATCCCTTCTGGCAATTACAGTCATGGGACACAATAGCCCTCAGGAAACATTTGGTCTGAAGGCTGAAGGTGACCCTTCTTTCTAGATTTTACATTTAATATAACAGGTACCGTGACATAATAATGATTTTGATGCACAGGTACAAGAAGGTTTTCTGTACATATTATTTTATGGAAAAACAAATGAATCTGAGCAAGCGGCAGACTAAGAATGTAGGCTAAATTTCCAGAACTACCCCACTACCACCTCTACATCACTTTAGACCTTTGAATGCCTCTTTCAACTCTGTGTCCCCTCATATCTCCTCCCAGAAAAAAAGTCTTCCTGCCTGACGAATTCTCGCTGCCTAGCAGAGGAGCCTCTGCTACCTTCTCTGGGTAGCAGTGAGGAGCAGGGTGCTTCTGCCAAATGTTTTCTCAACTTTCCCACTTCGCTGTGCAGAAACTAATCCCTTTGCCCTGGGCAAAATCTTCCTCCCAGGTGGTGGAGAGATGAGCTTTTGGCAAGAGAAATGGGAAGAGGACAGAGGGAGTTCCACCATGGCTGGGCAAGATGTGTACTCTATTACAAGTAAATGGAATAATTTTATGTGAAGTGGGGTTTCTTGATGTGGGGCAGATAGTTCACAGACCACTTAGATGTGCTTGTAAATGTGTGCATTTACAGCTGAGAAGAGTGGAAAATTAAATGAGCTGCTAGTTTTGGCACAACAACAGAAAGTATGTATTTGCAATGCAATCTCATCACCAACTACTCCTTAAAAGCAACTTTGCTTTATGAGATTGAAGAAGCTTGACAGTGTTTTTTCTGTCTATTTAACTGGGGTTTAAAATGAAGATCTTGCTTTGACATCATATTTTTTTTTCCTTCAAGGCATGTTTTGTATTTGACCCATCCTAAATACATAAGAACTGTGGCAATACTGGAAAGTAGCTCCTGAAGACCAGGGTTTTATAGCCCAGGAACTTGAACCAGAATATGCATCAGACAAGCTACAAAGTCACATAGAAAGAGTTTAATGATGTTTTGCACTGAGAAGCTTTATCTATGTCTTTCTTTCTGTTCAAGGTGTACGCATTTTGTATTGGTTGTACTGCAACTGTATCTGCATCATTGAACCCAGATATTATGCAGCCTTAGCTATTATTTCAATACTTTGAGTGAATTCTGCTGGTGGATAGACCATTCAGACTCATCTGCATTCCATGTGTTTGATTTGTTCCAGCTGCTAGCAGATGTATTTTGAAATAATTTGTAAGTGTTTCTAACTAAGTATTAGTAGTTTATAAATCTGTGGCAACCGGACCTTGCTTCCTTCAGTACACCCTCACTTTTTCTGCTGTCTCTGAGATGATGATTGATTAGATCCTGTGGGTGAATGCTTTTGGAGACTGGTTAGTTTGTCATAAATCCGTGCTGGTGCCAGATACTGAAACTAATTGGCAGCTTTTCTTATTAACAGAGTACTTTTAAAGGAAAACCACAAAGATGTTCAGAATACTGAATAGGAAACTTCCTATATCTATATTTCATTCCTCTTTTTCCAGTCTTTTTATAAATATATGAATGGTATTACAGTGACTATTAGGGTGTGGAAGTGGAGAGTCTTGATTTCCAGATTAGACAACCTCAGTGTTTTACTATCTCTTGCATTTCAATGTAGAAGAACAAAGTGTGAAGTATTTGTCAACCATATCAAGTAATCTGCAGGTGTGTAAGGAGAGAATATACCTCCTGGCTCCCTCCTTTACAGCTGCTTGCCAAGACAAGAGGTGTGTGTGTATAAGGAGGAGCCTTGCTGCTGCACATCGAAAATGGGAATACATTACATGAGATGAAAATCAGATACGAGCTCTTGTGAAAAGAAAGACCCAAAGTCACTCACATTAGCTATTGACCAGAGTCAGCCAAAGTTTTTGCTAGTCTTCCTTTTGAAGATATGTTTTTACTACAGTCAGTCTTAGAATTTTAAACAGCTTGTTTTGCTAAGTATGCAACCAGATATGAGAAGCAAAACAAAAATCCAGATTCTTTAATTCCTAAAGCTCCAAGCATATCACAAAGCTTGAAGTCGTGCAGAATGCCATGTGAGTAACTGATAGTAGTTTCTTTTTTAATTTATCAGCTTGTTCTAGGATAGGAAAAGGTGAATTTTATTAAAAGGCCAATGATTACTCAAAATCTGAAGGGAAGAGGAAATGTCGTGCAGAACATTAATAAAGTTTAGGGACAAATGGGACAAAAAGAATAAGAAATTAAAAAAGTTTAATTGACTGTTCATTTCTTATGTATGAAATGTATTCAGAGACAGTAATGAAATTTTCAGTATCATCTCAGACGGACAGCATCAGCAGAAGAATTAATGAAATTACGCACATCTTCAGCAAAGCACTAATAGTTATAGCTCGATATTTTGGTTGCCTAGTGACCTGATTAATTTTCGAAGTAAGAAATAAGAAAACAAGCGCTGTATTATGTGTCATTCTGTAGTGAAAAGTGTACATAAAGTATTACCTTAGCTGCCTGGTATGTACAGTTCAGCCAAATTCTTCATTAATTACCCTTGTAGTGAACAGGAAACCAACATCATTATTATAACAACTAAAGACCTTGTAGGATTTTTTCCACTAACTCTTACAGTGATGAATACTGTCTACAGTGTTGTTTATAATACACAGACTTCATGATTCCAATGTAAGAATAGCACGTTAAACAATTAAAAAAACAGTTGTTGCAAAATTAAAAAGAAATTAAATGTCTAGTGTATTGCCAAATTATAAAATATTTATATTAAAGCACTGAAAATTGTTTCCACTTTTCTACTTACTGCCACAGTATTTTTAAAAGTTAGTATAATTCAGAATGAGGATTTGGAGAATTTCTAAGGAGCTTCTTTTAGAAATACATATAATAGAAAAAGGGTTAATGTCTGCTAGAGTAAATGACTTAATATCCTGAAATAAAGATCCATAAAGTGAGTTTACCACTGACTCTTTCTTTAATCATCTCTCATGTCAAGGCTGTGCAAAGCTTAACAATGAAATCAGAATCTGATTATGTTTGCTGGGACTTGTGATACTTCTGACTTTGCCTGGCTTTCCTTCAATTATCATCAAGGATGAAAATGGGATGAGCCCTTTAATATCACCCCCCCTCTTTTTCCTTTCCTCCAGAGCTCTTGCTCCCTTCTCCAAGCCCTTTATCACAAGGACAAGAAAAAAATCAATGAATCAGTTCAACAGTCATAGGGTGTTTTTGCATGAAGGGTTTGATGAGGTCTTTAAGCCTGTTCCACTGTGCATTTGTTGGTTCTCATTAAGGGCCATGCAGCCAGCATTCCTGCCATGCCTTGCAGCTCTCCATCTGTGCTTAGGATGCAACAAGTCTCAGACTTGTGCTCAGTGCTCGAGTCTTAGTCCAGTCTAGCTCACAGACATCTATTTCTGCCCTCAGATTCCAGCATTTTGCTTACCTGGGCAGGTTTTAGTCTGAATCATTCACCCATTCCTATAAAAACACAGTGCCTGTTATGTGACTTCGAGCCTATAGAAGATAGAAATGTCAGCCAGAAAAAGATCAGTTGTTTTGCTGCCAGTTGTACTTGTGCACAGTAATTATGTGAGCATAATGTAACCTCCTAATCAATTTTTTATAATTCTGAGTTCAGAAGAGTGCATTATTATTAAAGTTCTTCTTCAGTGCAGTGCGTTACACTGTAAGGACTTGTAGGAACAGTTAAATCCATATTTAAATGATTTATTGGTTTTAAAAATGGATGACAGATGTGGAAATGAGAGATATGTTTATCATGACAAATTCTTGTGTTGGAACCAAGTTAGCTTTCATCAGCTACTTTGTACTATTTTATTACACCATTGATCTGAAATCTGATTTTTGTACCTTGACATAAAATGAGGCTTGAAATATGTTTTCAATATTGCCTATCTAAAAACTCCATCAGACTGGCCTTATTTTTATTGTGGCAAGACCATCTTGGAGTTGCAATTAATATAAAATCATAGACTGTTTTCTCATTTTATTTCTATTTCCTCCAGCAATCCTGAGCAATGATGGATGGTCACTTCAGCATGTTCTCTGTGTTCTGAACTGTAAGCAATGTTTTCCAATGACTCAGAGATTAAACTTTGTTTTACAGTATTTTATTTGGAACAGTAGATTCATATTTTATTACCTTTTTTTCTGAAAAACTTAAACAACAAGAAATTGGCCTATTTCATGTTCATATTGAAAAGGCAAAACCACCCCTTAGGTTTACGAACATGTCCTTGAGTTTTCATGGTGGGCTAAGACAAAAGAGAGATTAGTTTTCAGAACATATAGCATATGTATTCAGAACATGTATTCAGAACACTTAGAACGTGTACTCAATAAAATAATCAAATAAGAAAATCCAAGAGAGTTTACCTACAGAACTTCAGAGAAAATTATCTGCGTAGGGTTGATGCTAGTTAGCTTTCTTTCAGACTGTCAGTGCCTGTTCACTGTATTTTGGCTCAGCTACTTGAACACAACTGTGGGTAGCCATGCTGATTGTCTACTAGTCCAATGTTCTGAGCTTAAAACTCTGGACTTGACAGACCTTTGGCATAACATGAATCCTCTGGCTGTGATTCAGCTTTTGTGCCTCAGTTTGCTCTGACATAAAACAGAGGTAGTGACTCTTTTGTAAAGCTTAGGTAGGCGTGTTAAGAAGAGTTGGTGTATGACTACCACTACTACTTAATGGTATCAGAGTCATTAATAATAGTAGGATATCAAGAGCTCATTAAGCTCAGCATGCCTTTGGTTTATTTTATGGAGCTTTGCAACAGGTCTCCAAAGAGGTCCAGATAGTCTTATATTTAGAAGCAGCTAATATGTTTAAAATGAAGATTCATGGTCTCACCTATGGTCAGTAAGGTCTAACACCACTTGATTCAAAAGTAGCTTCATTGGGAAAATATACCACAGCTCACAGTCTTCTAATTCACTTTCACAAACTCTTCCCTGGTAAGCTCAACTGCTCTGATATTGACAAAGCATAAGGCCCGTCTTCCCTGCGTAATGAATTCCAGTTTCACTCATTATGTATCCCTACCCATTTTGAGTTATCTGCATTTTGAGAAGTTTTCCATTTTGCTGCCAAATGCTGTGTGGTATTTGGTATTTTCTAACCAGAGCAGGCCTCAAGCTTCTCAGCAATAACCAAAAATTAAATTCCATTATCCCAGAAGTCAAGACAAAATGATGCATCCATGGACTGGCAAAAATGAATTTTGTGAAAGCAAGTGGTCTGAGATGGAGAATGGAGCTTAGATGTGGGAGAGTGCCTCTAGGCAAAGTCAGAGAATCCAGGTAGTTTGGGGATATTGGGAAAGCGACTGGGAGAAGTCAATGAGACATTGAAGCTTGATGACCAGGGAAAGAAGTGTAGAGGTTTTGAACACTGAGACCGTGGCTGGGAGAGGTCTGTATTTTGAGAGGATGAACGTACAATAACCTGCTTATATCCCTCTTACTAAGCTAGTCTGACCTCTAGGTGCAAGGTCCCTTTCCTGAATCTACATGACTTCCCAACACTGTGTGGAAAAATACCCTGCTTTCTCTTACCCCTGAATGCAGATTTCCACCTTACAGACAGAAAAGCCAAGCTAGGCTATGTGCCAAGCTGGATATCGGGTAGAGAATCAGACTGTGACTCTGCTGTGATCAGGAAAGATGAGGGGTGCAGCAGAGATCGCTACTGTTTATGAAAAGCAAGCCCCTAGAGAAACCCTTTGGCCGCAAAACCCTTCTACCTCCCCACTGCCTATGTCTGTCTGTTTTCAAATTACCTAGTCTCCATAACTTCTTGCATCACATAATAAAGGGCTGGGGGTGTGTGATGCCTCCCCCATGGTCTGTTGTGCTAAGCAAACATCTGTTTTTGCGAAATCTAAAGGCAGCACCATTGCCAGGTGCTGAAGTTGTAGCTCTGTTCCCAGCGATTTAGGAAGGTTGAAAACCTTGCACAAGAAATTACAAATGCAGCCAAGGGCTCAAGCAATTATGCTCTTCTAAGTGTTTCTTCTATCCCATTGAACAACTTGAGATTTTTCAGGGTGTAATCATTTTACAGCAGAGGGAAAAGGTCAGTTTGGTGGCTCCCTGTATTCTTAATTTAAATTACTATGTTTTCCCTCAGTAATTCAAACTAGAGATTAAGAAAAAATTCTTAGGAACTGTAGCATTCTGTAGGAACCACAGCAAAAATCATAGAAAGCTGGTATTTATTTTCAATTATAGCTTAATCTTAACCTAATTAATTCTAATGGTACTAAAATCTAGATGAAGACAGCTTTTTTGCTATTGTATCGCTGCACAAATATACTTATCTGCAATTTTGATTTAAGGCCTTCTGTGCTTTAGATGTGCCCTACCTTTAAGAATGCAAAGGTAGTCCTATGAAAAATAAGGCTAGAGGAGTAACTTTGAACCAGTCTGATTTTACGTTTCCTAGTATTTGACTAAAGTTACAGAAGAGCTTGCTGCGCAACAGTTGATTCATGTCAGTAATTTCCACCAGGCTTAGTTTCTCCATTGTTGGTGTTTTGCTTTGTCACTGGTAAGTTACCAATTTTTTTTCCTTCTGTGACTCACATGCTCAAGCTGGCTTTTCTCAATATTAGGGCAGGCAAATGTACTCTGGGCCAGCATGATATTCCCTTGTTCTTTGGGAGTCTACTTTTAGTCTGCACAAGAAACCATGATTGAGTGGTAGATGTTGCCCCGCTATAGATGATTGGTGTGAGTAAGGCACAGTAAATATCTCATGTGTAAAGCCAGAAGTTTCTCTCTGACCTTATTGTATGAAGATAATATCCCATTCTATGCTAACACAGTAATACCTAGGAAATAGTTTTGTTTTCTTTCAACATAGCAGATAGGAGATGTGTCTCAAGACTGCAGATACTGTAGTACATTTTCCCCCAGCGCTTTCTTCCTACAAGTGGATAATTAATTTCCCTGACAGTTTAGTGGCTAGTTCATCTCTAAGGTAACTGGCAAATAGTCTGGGATTATTTGTGTTTCTGGAAAGAAGAACAACAGCATACAAAGTTTTCTTTCTTGCTGTTCTTCATTGTTTGCATAACATGTACTTCCCTGGGTAGACAAGCATGTTTTGTAATTCAAGGTCCCTGGAAAACAACAAGAGAATTATTCATGGAGGAAAGGATTCACCAAATGTGAACTCATGTTGTGAGTTCATAAAACATTTTCTAAAATCTATGACATTTGGAAAACATTGAACATTAAAAAGCTTTGGTTACCAGACCTTTCTGAAACTTTAATGTTTAGCTGACCCCTCCTAAAACCATAGGGTTTTAACATATTTTTGTTGTGGCTTAAAAAGAAGACTTGAGTTTTAATTATTTAAGCAGATTAGATTATCAAAATAACAATTCCTGGTTTTAAAAATAATCTGGTAATATTTGTTGATTTAGCCTCATTAATTCCACCCTATGATTTTCCTTAAGGCTAGACTTTGATATGCAGTGTAATTCCTAAGTTTGTCCACTGAAATTATTTTATACACCTGAAATTGAAATAAAAATCTACTTCAGGGTCAAGTACATGAAGTATTTTTGCTTTAGGAGGGCCTGGGTTTTGATTTTAGCTTTGGGACAGTCTATGTCATTTTCCACCCAACAAGGTGCTATCTTATCTTAACAACAGTAAGCTTACTGAAATCTATGGTTTATTTACAAAGAAAGGCTATAGTTATATATATAGGAATGTAAGCCTTTTTTTATTTTTTTTTTTTTCGATATTGTAGAATTGGGTTGTTAGTACCATCAGTCCTGTATCGACAGTTGTAAGGGAAAGTCAGGCTGGTACAAATCTCTAAATCTGTCTCGTTGCTTACCACGGCTGCTGCTGAGCCACATCTGTTCTCCATCGCCCTCAGATGCTATTTTCTGAATCTTTTCCTCATTCAAAGAAGCTTGCATGCTTTTTCGCCATTGAGAACAAGATGTGTGCAAACCCATAGGAGATCTACATTATATGCATGCCAGTTTCTTAATGAAAGGGAACCTACTGTTATAACCCTTAAACATTCATATTTTCTCTTGTGTATCAAAGCTGTTTTCTGCCTTAGGGGTTAGAGTCACAGCTTCTGTACCATAAAATCAAGCTGCATTATTGAGAGAGAGAGGGAGAGTGTTGGAGAGCATTTTAGTTCTGCCCTGAAAGTGTTTTCTTGTGATAGGGAAACAAAAGTGGTGAAGCAAAAGTTGTGTTCTCATGGTTCTCCCTACTTACTGCTTGTTTAGTTCATATGGTTGTTTTTCTGCTGATGCTTACCATGGAAATATATCTATGCCCCAGGTAACATACCTGCATCCATAATTTCTTCAGATTTCTCAAAGCCCTTATTGAAGGTCATAAACCTGTTTCTTTCAGAAAAACATCTAGTCAATAAAATTCCTTCTACTTGCTTCAGGACAGGATATATTGACAAAAGGATAGTGATTTTATTTCATAATAGTGTTTAAAGACCGTAATATTTTAACTCAGCTTTAAAACATGGCTAACTAATTTGCTCTGATCGGACACATATATAAATGATAGTAGTGAGATGTGGACAGAATGTGATGAAAGTGAGAAAAAGACTTGCTTTTTTGTACCTATGAATATTTCTGTTGTTTTTTAACCATGCTGTCACTCATGTCAAAAGGTACAGCTCCATCTTGACTCCAGACTCAATAAAAAAACACAGTCCAAAATCTCCTGCTTGAATCCAAATTTCTAAAACCAACTATTTAATTAGACTGAATTCTTTTTCCTCAAATAAAGTAATCCAATCTAGGAAAAGAATATTACAAATATGACCATTCTCTGTCCTTATATCTTTTCACAAAACACTTTTGGTAAAAGTCTAGCTTTTTTTTCACTCTTTTAACTGGTATTAAGAGGAGTCTAGTTCTCATATCTACTATAGATGTGTAGTAAAAGTCTTGTGTAGAGAAAGCATTTGCAGAGAAAACTAATTTCCTTTATAAGGTTACCATAGATGACTATAAATTGTGTAAAAATTATTTCACAGCTAGAAAAATCGGACTGACAGTGCCTTTAATAATGACTAGACATTTAAAAATAGCAGTTGTAACTGGAATGATGACAGACATTTCAAAAGTGCTAACGGTGACGAAAAGAGAAATAGATGCCTTGCTACAGACATTCATATTCAGGATAAGCCAGATTCTGGTTCCTTGATTTCATTCCAGAAAATGGTTTGTTGGACAAAGGGGGAAATGGCATTATTGTGCTAAACACAGTTTTAATATAGGAATGAATATAGAGCTTTAATAGCTGCAGCTGCTGATCCATGGCTGAAACAGCATACAACCGGCATGCGAGAGAAGTTCAGATGCATGAAATATTAATGATAATTTTAAGATGACTATACCTTTTCAAACAATGCTTGAATTACAGTTACACTTTCAAAACCTTTCTATTTCCCACATAAATGTCTGTTTCTAAATTAAAATAAATATGCTTTATTTAAAATGCATGAAACCCGAGGATAACAGTCTACAAATTTACGCCAGATGCATACTAACTGCTAAAATAAACGTTTCATAATACGGTTTTACATAATACACTTATCTGTTTCATTTGGCTGCCCCCATAAACTCACTACACTCCAAGCATAAACAGGTTGTTAAGTACATTTAAGGATTTTAGAATGAACACCAGAGCTGCTGTTATCATTAAAAGGAAGTGCTGATATTGGAGTCAGGCCACATGGAAGTGTTTACCCGGTACTGAACTAGAATTACAATTTCTTCCGTCTCTTAGGCACCGAAGTACGGATGGCTCTGATACGTCAGATTGAAACTCACCATTTAAAGATCGAGCGCTAGATGCAGGTACAACAAACTAAACATGCAACAGCCCGTTTCTACACGATGAGAAAATGCTACTATGTTAAACTGCCGTAACATGAATTCTCTGGTTTTCTGGTTAACTTTGCTCATAGCTGGATGCGGAGTGCTAACTGTAGTGCAGGGTCACATACATACTCCTGACCTGTCAGTAACAGTCTGTTTCCCACACTCAAAGCATCATGTATTTTCTTTGAATGTTCCAGATCACAGCACCAAGATAATCTCTGAACCCTTCAACAGCACAAAGGGAATAGAAGGAGGGATGAGACAGCGCGAAGCACAAGGAATAGGAAATAGCGTGAGCTGACTGCTAGTGTTGATCAGATTTTTCTTTCAAAAAGGAAACTTCTGCTTCATTTCACAAATTATTTCTAAAGCTGTCATGTTAATTGATTCCTGAATATTCTGCTTAATGAAGCCTAGTCAAATATTTTCTACAAATGGTAAGTCTGAGTGAAGAAACACACAAGAGAATGACATAATGCATTTTAAAAAGATCATTTACTAGACTGAATAATATCACACAAACAAATGTCAATGTACGGACTTCTGGGCAAATTATTTCCATTACCCTTGATTCCTGTAGTTTTCAGAGAATGCAGAGTAAGAAGTAGGCAAAGTATTAATACAGATCCAATAACTGCTGTTAGTTTCCATATTCCACTCTGTGTTGTAGGTGAGCCTCGCCATTACAGTCTGATACAACTGAACCTCTAACATAGTTTGCGTAGTCACTAGCTTGCTCTGTCTCTGTTTTAATAGGAGAATAAACCAGATTTGTAATTGGTGGTGCTTCATCCTGTTTATTCCACTTTGTAAACAGATTTCTTAGTAAATAACATTTTTTTCGGATCAGGCGATTCATATTTGTAAAGACCTGGTTAATGTACATATAATCTATACATATAATTATATATATTACGTATAATTGAAAATAGAATATAATCTGCAAGAAAGACAAAACTGCAGATCATCAAGAAAAGAAAAAGCACATCAGTAACACCAACTCTGCCAGACAAGGAGTAGTCTGTGCTGTCTCAAGGCTTGGGACTCTCCTACATAGTATTCTTCATGATGAGAAAAAATCCTGACCATCTTTCATAACTTCTTCATCACCTTCTTCATCACTGTATAAAATGTATTTCCTACTGCTACCGTGCTAGGTGCACCAGAGCTAATTCTTTGATGGATGATTTCTATTTTTCTACTTCTTCAAGGTTCTAATCCTTTTTCTTTTTAACAATAGACCGGAAAAAAACATGAAACACATGAGAGAAATAATAGAATTGGCAGTGATGCAGATACAACACTGCAGCTCTTCTACAGACAAAAAAAAAAAAGAAAGAAAGAAAGAAAGAAAAGCACAGAAATTAATACAAAGAAACCTCACAAAGAATGAACTTTTAATGTTGATGAAGGATTCAGCAGAAGCAAGTAGTGGCTGTTAATCTTAAGAAAGAGTTGCAAGACACAGGGACATGTTCTCCTTTGCCAATCTATGGTGTAAGGCAGAGTTAAATGTATGAAGAGAAGGGAAGGGAAAAATGGAAAGAAAAGCCAGAAGAGAAGAGAAAAAGGAGGAAAATGGAAAAAGGAAAATAGTAAAGGGGGAAAGGGGAAGGGGAAATGGAGATAAAAAAATATTGGATTTTAATTTCTGAAGTGGCATGTCATCTGTGAAAAATGATGCTACCCCTTTGTACTGCTTTTCTAGACCACCCCACCCCACGATTTTACTCAGCTATCAGTGTTGATTTAGCAGACTGTAAAATGACTGCTATCTGAGCTATCTTGTGTGATAAAAATGTAATATATTTCATTAGTGTTTGTGAATCATTTGTTTAGATTTTGGACATGAAGTTTTTAGAAAAGCATTATTTCTATAGGTGTAATTGATAGCCTACTTTGGTGAAGTTATTTTCCCCAGGAAAGTATGAAAGCCTTTCCTTTGGAGACCTATTAGAGAAATTAGCATAGCTCAATGCTTTACTTTTTTGTTGATATTACGAGCTTTTATTTTATGACACACACAAATATACAACTTTAAAAGGTATATTTAACTTAATTTAATTCACACATTAAAATCTTTTTGCGGTTGCTTGCAATACTTTTGGTTTCCTGACTTTCAGGCACTTCTCCGCTACCCTAAAATACATCTCTCACAAGGAAACAAAACGAAAATGAAATCGTCACCAAATAAGAAAATTGGATTTATCTTCCTGCTTGCTTTGACACACCATATATGACAGCAAAACACAACAGAACTGCAATTTAAAGGTTAACTTCCTTAAGAGGGCCTCTGGACTTATCATAATATCCAGAGTTCTATTTCAATTACTAAAAAAATAGGCATTAAAGTGGATGAATGCACACAGTACTTTTGTTCTGTGTTAAAATCTGAGTGAAAGATTTCTATTATCCTTTCCATGAAAGTACACTCCTGTCTGCCTGATAAAATGTTTCTGTTTTGTATGCTACATACTTGTTAAACACTTCCTCTAAAAATTGCAGAGTAAATAAAGAGATTTGTCTGGACACATGGCAAAGAATTAGAGGAATTTACCTGCAAATCTTCACTGGCCTATAAATCTTCGAAAGTGATAAATTTTGACATTTTAAGAGAACTACTAAAAAAGGAAGGAAAAGACTGAAAGGAAGAGCAAAGGTAGAAGTACTGGCACTAATATATAAAAAAAGAAAAGAATGTGTAATCTTTGCATGCCTTGGATATTTGAGAATTTTCTGAAAGCAGTACAAAAATTGTTATGCTTGTATCAGTCTTCTGTCCTGTGCCTTAATGTAACCTAATGCAGTGGAAATTTCTGTAGAATCAAGGCACACTTCCTGTACTTCCTGGTAAAAGTTGGGATGAGAAATGCATCCTCTTAAATGTTCTTAGAACTGAAAAACTTTAAAACTCCTGTTTAGACAATCTTTAGATTGTTTGACTTTTTAAGCTGAAGAGTCTATTCTCCCACTCGCAGCAATAATTCTTCTTAGTTTGTAAAGGCTGAAATCGCAATAGGTAGCTGGTAAAGATTTCAGAACATTACGCCATTATCTGAAGTAAATGGGGTAAAAAATGTTAATGGTTGGTAAATTGTAAATGATGGTAAATATTTTTAATTTTCATGGTATAAATCATTTTACACAGGTTGAACTTTAGATTGCAGAAATTCTGGATGATGTCCACCTCTATCTTTGTGTGTTGTTTAAGACTACATGGGCGGTCAGAGGGAAACAAATAAATAGTTATTACCATCTTCTATGGTTCTTGAACTGTTATTAAATGCAAAATGGCTGCTGATTTTTTTTAAGGGAATTTGTTAAGAGCAGAAAAAGTATCAAAATAATGTCAGTGATGTTCAGTGACTGCTAATAACGTCCTAGGGAAAAGGATGTATAAATTCCTTTTGGACAAGTATACATTATTCTCTGACCTTTTGGTTCTTTACTAATATCACCAATGACAATCTAAAATTCTCTCAATGTCAGATGCTATGTTGTTCTGGGATGTGGACACCAGTCACAGGGTGCTCAGCTGAGACTGACAACTTATTTAGCATCGGTCACTGAACAACTATCAAATGCTCAAAAATTCCAGCGGATGGCAGGAGATTCAGAGCGGTGAGTTATGGGTGAAAGTCTTCACAAGCCATTGCCATTCAACTAAGACACCCAGTCTCCTCCTCTGCTCTTTTTCATTATATTTGACATTTTTTAGATTTAATTGTAGTTCCAGACTAGTAGCTTGTAGCTATGGGCTGAGGCGATGAGACATTTCTGAGCTGTAGAACATATTAAAAGGGAAAAATATGAAAGGTATGTGAAAAATGCAGCCACACAGAGATTAAGAGTTAGTCGCTAAGCACAGGCACTTTCAGGAAAGAGCTCCATCTCTCACATTGCTCCTGATAGCCAGACCAACTTAGTGACGAGGAAGCTGCTTCTTCAAAAACTCTGATTCCTCTGTGAAGCACCATATGACCTTGACGCCATGGAAGGGACAGAATTGTTGCGGTGTTTTAGTCAAACCTCTCATTATTTACAGATTGGGCCTTATTTCCTTAGCTGAACTCTCTCTTTCGCGTTCTGCACACATACAAACTCTCACCCATAAAGTCAACTGGTAGGATACAAAGAAAAATATAAAAAGATGTAAAATGTCTGGTAACGTGTCAGTATATTTCTCTAAGAGACTAAAAATTCATAGAGGAAGAAAAAGATATAAATTGGTTTTATTTTTATTTCATGTTCTAAAACAATATGTATACACTTCCATAAATTGTGATGTGAGCCTAGACTGCAGAATAACTTGTTGATTTTAAGAAATGCAGGATAACAGGATGAGTGACAAGCTCAGTCCTTACTTACTTACTCTTAGCCACAAAACCTAGATGAATACCCCAGCCTGCCACTTCAGTACTCTGTGGCAAAACGGAAGACAAGCAGTCCAAAATGCTTAGAAAATGCGGTTAGACAGTTTTCTTATTAAGAGAAATATCATTTTACTATTAGGCAATATTTATGTGCATGTGGCTTTACAGATTGATAAATTCTTTCTGAATGTGTAGAGATGTAGTCATATCTGCAGCCATGTACATTTAGTCATATACATGTACCAACTAAAAACATGGGTTGTAGAAATATATAAATAGGTAGTTAGCAAGTATTGTATTTGTGTGGGTATATATATTCCAAGCGTACCAATCATTGCACATATTCCATCCTAA